>NC_134780.1:84541450-84598950 GCF_046742065.1 Oratosquilla oratoria | reverse complement strand
ACGCGTCAAACGTGTGTATGTGTGTGTGTGCGCGCGCGTGTGTATACGTATGTATGTGCGTGTGTGTGTGTGTGTGCGCGCGCGGGTGTGTGTATACGTATGCATGTGTGTGCGCGTGTATACGTATGTAAGTGTGTGCGTGCGTGTTTATACGTGTGTATGTGTGTGTGTGCGCGCGTGTGTATACGTATGTATGTATGTGTGTCAGTTCGTACACACGTTCATGTGTACGTGTGTATGTATATATGTGTGCATGCATACCTGCTTCTCTTCCTATCCCTGCCTCTCTCTTCCTATCCCACCCTGGCGGCTCACCTCAAGAACAGGAGCCGCATCCCCCCCGCCCCCCCCAGCCTGAATCCCCAGAGAACAGAGTGAAAGGACGGGATCACTCTCCCACACCAACGAACGACCTACACACACAATCTCAGAGCTAACTAGCTCCTGCCGTCTAGTCCAAAACTTTATTTTCTCCCTAAACTCTTGCGAGCCCCACCCCCCACCCCCTCCATCCCCTAATTGTGTTCATGCGACCATCATTATCCCCCTCCCCGCTTACGTCAACATATATATATATATATATATATATATATATGTATACATATGTATATATATATATATATGTGGGTGTGTGTATGTATATATCTCTGTATATATACATATATATATATATATATATATATATATGTGTGTGTGTGTGTGTGTGTGTGTGTGTGTGTGTGTGTGTGTGTGTGTGTGTGTGTGTGTGTGTAGTTTACATGCGTGTGTGTAAAGTTACAACAAATGGATTAACTCGTTCCGCCGCAAGGTCTTGAACCCCTGGATGTGTCACTGCTTATCACAGAGAAAGGACGTTACCATTGTACCATACTTGATCGTACAAAAGGATATATTTGGACACTTCTTTTGTACGATCAAGTGTGGTGCGATTGTAACGTCCTTGCTTAGTAATAAGCAGCCGCACATCCAAGGGTTTGAATCTCAGCAGCGTGGTTTGTCTAGTTCGATGTCCATGACAGATGATATGAACACATACAATGGAATATATATTTACCGTTGTAGGTAGCACCATTGATTATGAAGAGTGGTATGAAACATTAATAATAGAACATTCTCATCGCGCGGGTACGGTTTTGGTAAGAGAATGATGAAAAAAAAGAGAGTGAGACAAGTAGAAAGAGAAACATTTTTCGGAAGCACTCACGCATAACGGTTGATCCACGGGTGGTTCATTCGCCTATCCCGCCAAGAGTGTTCCCCAGATTTCAGGGTCACCCATAACGGTGGTTGTTAAGTTCCGTATAAGTCCAGCAGATGGAAGCACAAAATGTAATAGTGTTTTCCACTGACCATGTCACCTTCCCGAATGCTTGTAGGTAGAGGAACTAGACTGAAGAATGAAAGGAAGGAATAAATATGTGTGCGGCAGTACAGCTCCCAATAGCTTCTTATAACCGCTGACATGCTTAAATCGTATTATTTAATTACTTACATTACTTAAGTATTGGACTAGTATTCCCACCATTTGCTAACTCCACGTGTTTTCATTCAAGTGAAGCAGAAAAAGACGAGAAAGGTTTTCAGCGTTCGAATATCATAAAAGGCGTGTTTACAATGTCACCATTTCTAAGCATATTTTTACCTTTTTATTCTTCTAGGTTGGCGCTGAATGTAAAACATCTGTCGAAAGAGCAGCACAGGACACCTATACAAGTTAATTTTTTAAAAGGACCCTACAATGTGCCTTTACATTTTTTAAGTCTCACCATTCTGATGATTTATATGTCAGCTGCTCCATGGAGAAATTAGTATCCCAAACAGGACTGAGATAAATCCCAAATCCAAAACATTATTATACGGACTCGCTACCATTTCTTTTATCATATGTAATAGATTTAAACCCAATTTGCTGCTTCCCCACAAGAGTACTTTGAGCCTTCCCTCTTGAGTGTAACTACAGTACTTTGAAAATCAAAACTATCTAATGTTACCGGAATATGTATTTAGTACTTACCAAAGTCAATAGTTGCTAAATAAAATGTGCAAAAAAATCTTCCTTTTTCACCTATTGCAAATTGAAATTACATATCCTATTCCAAAAACGTCGTCTGCTTCAGCCATTCTCGTAAAACCCTCTCGTGGCGCCATCTATTCCGCAGTGATGCCATGAGTTTTGTTCATTCTTCACACATTGTCATTTTGTTTGATGAATTATGATCGTGTCGACTGCTGCAGACTATATTAATGTTTTGAATTGTGAAAAAACACCAAGGAAAATAAACGATTAGGAAGAAAAGAACAGGAGAAAAGAAGAGGAGAATAATAATATATTTACAACATATTGAACTCAGAGACAAATTCAGAAGAAAGTTCACGATAACCGCCCAGCATCAATGATATTATTCACAGGAGGCTAAACTCTCTTACAATAGTACTAAGTGGCCTTTTTCAATATGCAAAACAAAATATAAGGTGTATTGTTTTTAGACATTTTGATCAAATTCATCAGTATTGGAAGGACTCACACACACCCCGCGTTCCGGATAAGTGTGTATCTATATCTGGCAATTGTCTGACGATTTTATCAAGGTGGCGAGATCCGTACGGCTGTAGAGTTGAAGGACAAAGTTCCAGGGCAGCTGGATCAAATGACGACAGTCATAAAGAAAATGCTAGATTTTTTGGCTACCCCCCTTGTAAGGGGGAAAAAGCCTTGGTATATGTATGTATGTATGTAAAAAGTACACTGCAAGAACCTTGTAGGGAGAAAATCAGGCTTAGGATAGGCCTAACAAGACCATTTGCAAAGTTAGATTTATTAATTCTGTTCATGTTAGTGGCGGTGTTCACTTCACCGAGTCCTGAAACTTCGAACTGCGTTACTTGGAATCAGCCCTGCTGGAAATTTGTTAAATTCGCTATTTTATTTTCTATTTTGTGTTTTGGTAAAATTATGCCCTGATAGTTTAAGCTTGTTGTCTCTTGGCCAATTTGTATTTAGTGGGGGAAAATTTTAAGTTTTGCCAGGTTATTTTTCCACCCTTCCGAGTCCCTACGTTTTGAAAAGAAGCTGACGATCTCGATTGGAACTGAGTGACTCCTGATGTAAGGTCCTCACCCATAAGACACTCGTATTTGAATATTTCTATGTGCCATGACCTGCTACTCCGCCATTGCTGGTCCTCAGATGAGAAAGGAGGAGTTTTGCAACAGGCCTAGCTGGCTAGCTACCAATGTAAACAAAAGAGTCTCAAGATTTCAAGCAGAACTCGACTCGGTCAGTTGACAAACTGAGAATCATGATTTGTGCCCAGACATATTTAGTCAATCTTTCTTAAATGTTTTTCCCCTTATACATTTTGGTATTCCGTATGTTTCTAATTTTGTGAATACCCTCCATGGGTTATTGACTGAATAAGTTTTATGAAGTCAGTATTATATGGACTTTAGTGACATCACTACGTAGAAGTCAGTATTCATTTAAGATTAGAGACTAGCCTCCTCTCCTTCACCACCTCTATGACGTCACCTTTTCGGGGTGATGTTGTCCCCAAGGACTGAGGCGCGCTTTATCGCCAACGAAATGCTAAATGCTATTTTGTGAATAGTTGTAAAAGACCTGGCTTATTTACCTTTAACTTGGCTTCGTAAAATTCTGCTATAATTTTGACTGTAGCGTTTTTACTGTATTCATTCTACTTTTTATCTGTTATAATTGAAATTAATTTGCATTTTAATGTCATTCTTTAATCTAATGATTTTAATATATGTCCCCCATTTCAGACACTTTGTATTCCCCGATGAATTTTTTATCCACCCATTGCGAACGCGAGACTCTTCCGTTGTTTTCTACGACGCTGTCTGAATTAATTTGTTCATAAGTGTCACATTCTTCATACATGGTCAAACAACGTCGTCTCTTTGTTAGATCTTTGTCTGCTCCTTCCCACTCTCTCATGGTTCGCCTTTTTGTTTTGAATCGAATGTCTGCAGATGGAATGTGAATGCTTTACCTACTGTTCTTACTATTGGAGTTATGTTGCTGTCTTCCTTCAAGATTGTATGTAACCTCCTGCGGGCCTTCTTAGTTTTTTGATGATTTGTTGGTCGTAATTTCATTATCTTGTTTCACTGTTTACATTCGACATTCACAATTTCCAACCCTTTATGCGTAGTATACACACACAAGCATAATTCAAACAAAAGCACGACTACACATACACACATCGACGTAATTTTTTTCTCTTGCTGAAATTAATTTAATTTATAACTTTCCTACTGCAATTTTTCATTTCAGTTTACCTACTACTTAAAGTCTTTCCAATTTTTCTGTCTTTCCCTACAACTAAGCCTCCTACTCCCTTTCCAATTTTGTTGGTTGAGGTTATTGCTGAATAAATAAACCTAAAGCAACCTCAAAGATACAGATATTGACTTCAGCCTCCAACTCCAAGTGTCCTGCCCACCCCTTCTGAGCCACACATCACGCAATAAATATCCCTAAGAATCACCCGGTGGCAATAGCCCTCTTCCATACACAACTATCATTTCATTTTCATGCAGACACCTCTTCCCCTCCTACAACTACCAATCCCGTGCGAGCGGGTGGTCTTTTCTAGGTAGTCCATTGTCCAATCTGGGTTCAACCGTTGTCTTTGTAACACCGTGCCTGTAGCCACACGAACACTCAAATCCAGACCAGCCAGACAATCAAAGAATTCACGAAAGCGAAAAAGAATAAGGAAGACTACAACAAATTCAGTATCCACAAAATTCCATGCAAAGAATGTAGCAAGTCCCACACCGGCGAAACATGATAAAGCCAGCATACGTAAACATCGCAACGATGTGCGAAACAAGACCATCAACGACTGTCACACAACGAGACAACAACAACTACCGAATGGATCATGCTGAATCGATATCACGCGAAACCGACAAGATAAAAAGAAAATGTCTAGAAGCTGCAATTATCCAAAGTTCAAACACTGTAGAACTAAACAGAAACTTTCGATATTGCACCCCCCCCCTTTTAATTCATTTAATTCCTGTAGTTAAAAAGATTTTAAGTGACCCCCCCCGCAAGATACCCTGTATTAGCGTCCCATCCTTATCTATCCCGGGAGGTATAAATAGTTCAGAGGTCTCATTCTACTCCATTGTACTTTTAATGAAAGTTTCATCCTCTTATGGTGTCTACTCTGATCATTTTCACTTCCTATGCAGATCTTATCATCGTGCTATAAATTTCGTGCATCACTACGTATTTTAGCAGCACACATTTCATTCTTTTTTCTTTTTTATTATACTTCTAATTATAGTTTTCATTATCATTTTATTGTCAAAATCATTGTTATTGTTGTTTTGAGACAAATCATGACGAAGCATGACCTCAGCATGTATTAGAAAAAGCCGAAGAGGTGCTTCGAAATTATCGTATGCAATTACTATTCTGACAGCGTTTTAAACGGATGGATCGCGTTTGTCAAATAGGCAGGTCAGGGCGGCGCTGGTGCAGCTCGCTCGTGTGGTCAACGCAGCTGGGGCGTTGGTGAACGAGCTCAGACCCTAATTACCTAATTGCGTTTCTTATATATTCCTCACCGTTTTCTTGGTGGACAATGTTATGCTTTGTTCTACAGTGCCACGATTCACGTCTGAGGTTAATTGCATATTCTGGTCGATTCCACAGCTTACGTACTGGTGTGCTTTCATGTTTTAATTATGGAGAGGACTTGTCCAGATGATGCTATTTCTATGCTTAGGGTAGCCTATTGAGTCCAGCGTGCAATCCTTTGGATCGTGCCTAAGAAAATCCAGTTTAGTTCTGAACGTTCGATGACATCCGTAGCAGACAAACTGAGCACCCCGAACTTGTTTACATCTTCAGCGATAGTGTTCCCGGCTTTATTTTAGGTCTGCTCTGAGATGCAGAATGCCATTTCTAACCAATCACGGGTCTAAATCTTTGTTGGGATGGTCTTGATGCCACTCGTGTCCATCTACCGACCACTTTTTTCTTCTGCATTAACTGGTGAGAGAACATCTGCCTGGTCGGGATGGAGGAGAGGTGAGTGCTGGTTATCCTCATTGCCCCTGCTAAGGAGAATACCAGTGTTTGCGGTCGTGTTTGTTTATTTTTCTGTCTCTTTATTTGCATTTTATGCAAAAATTGTGGACGAGTTTTTTCCTGGTGGAGTATGGCCTAAGTAGCACACCATTAGCGATTCGATTAGCAGCTGATTCGGAACCAGGAAAGTTTTAACTTGAAATGAGCTGCCTTGGTGAAGGTGTGCGTTCTCTGAAAACTTCTTTATTTGTGATATAAATATTCCTCTTCGATTTCTGAAAGGGAAGGCCCCGAGGGATGTTCTGTGTCGTCTGTGCACTCTCCATGTTTCTCATTTGTATAATAGGATGGAAATTATGACAGATATGTAGATATCAGTCTTGGTTCTAGATTTGATGTCCCTGTTTAGAAATCCGATTTTTTTTTAGTTTCCCAAAGCATCTGTTGTCAACCTGTAGGCCCTATGGTCTCTGGTAGTCTCCTTCATTCTTATGTTTTTATGGAGTCGACTCATCCTGTCGTGGTCTATTGATTCTTTGATGAATTACTTCATTAAGAATGTTTTGTCTTTTAGTTGAAGACCATTTTTATATAAAAAAACACGAAATTCCGCGACAGTCTGTGACCACTCGACGTTGAACATATGTTTGCCAACATTCACCTTGATATCCACTCTTCAGTATGCATCAGGCGTTCTGTTCTGCAAGTTCTGTAGCTCTTCAGGAGAGCGGGCAACCACTGCGGCATCATTTGCATACTGTTGGTTCCTCACTATAATAGTGCTCGTTTTTGTTCATACTGCCAAGCGACGGCGATTACATTTTTTTTTAATCATTGCCACTGCACTGAACCAGATGCAACAAGGCACTCGACAAACAATGCTGATCCCTTTTAACTTCAATTATTCCTCCGTCCTACTACGCTATTAAAGTAGTGTAACAAAAATACATTGAAAAGTACCGAAGTACCGGTTCGAGCCTGACCTACAGCATCCCCAGTAACGTTTTCTTCCACCTCCAGAGGGTGACTTCGGACACTGAACGGTAAGAACTAATAAATGAATAGATAGATGACTAAACAACTAAATGAATAGATGGATAAATAAATAAGTAAATAAATCAGTTGAAGTAGGTTAATGAACAGATGAATTAATAAATGAATAAACAAATAATAAGAAACGTAATTCCCACACATTGCTTTCCGTGTAAAATTATAGAGGGACATGTAGGTACCCTAGTGCTCAAGGCTACTGGATTAAAACATTTATTAGGGCTTGTCACTCCGCCAAGTAGAAATTCCTTAATTTGGGCCATGGGTGACAAGTACAACAACCCCCCCCCCCCTGCTTCACATCAACAGTTCGGGGCCAGGTCCCACAGGAAAAACCCAGGAAGTGGTGTCCTCACGAATTACACATTCGCAAATCTTAGGGGATCCCCGATTTTGGCAAGATAACAGGCGGGAAATGTCGGTCGACCATAACAAGAGGCTCTCCCAGGTCGGTGCAGCCCGCACTCCAATACTGGTACCACTCTTTGCCAAAACAGGATCATAAGAAGTGTGCTCTTGGGAGTTCTAAACTCACGTTGGAATTAAGATGAGTGATATTTCCGATATATATATATTTTTTTTTTCACGCAAGGGGTTTCTCTGAGCTGAAGAAAATCATCCAGCGTTAGCCAGAACAAAATGATCAAGCGCGTCAAATTTTCTATCGTATGCAGAAAAAGGGTGAAAGAAAATTCTGTTGAAAATCTTTTCTCGTTCTTCTAGTGGGGGTGATTCGGCAGTTATTGCATTGTGCCGTGTCACCTCCATTCTTATAAATTGTGACCAAATTTGCATTTTTTATGTGCGGGAGGGGGAGGGGACATACTTTGCAAACTGGCAGACAGAAAAGAGTAAGTGATAATTGGTTAAAGAGAAAAAAAAATCTTCTCCGTTTTTGTTCACTTCTGCTGCTGACTTCTCAAACCTTTCGTCGTGGTATCGTCGTTCTCGAAGCTGAATAAATTCGCTTGACATTAGCTAGAATCAAATGAGTGTAGTACGTCTCTACATCGAAGGCATGCATGGATTCCTTCATGGTAAATGTTCAGAAGTCCTTCATGTTCAGCTGAACACGAACGGCCGAAGCAACGTCCAGTGTTCTTATCATTGGCAACACTGTCATACTGAAGTGACCGGCAACACTGTCATACTGAAGTGACCGTCATGGAGGCGGTGAAGGAACGAGATCAAAGGATGGAAGCAGCGGAACGGAAGGGCAGCAGAAATCAAAGGTGATTAGCATTTAATTGGAGGTCAGTCTCCAGTTACAAAAGAATGCTGAGTGACTGGTCCGTAGAGATTTCACTGACGTCTCTAAAATAAATGACTACTTACAACTTACAGTCAGTGTTCCCTGTGGGAGTTTCAGGCCGAGTGCGTTTGATAGATGAAATAAACAAAGAAAAATAGTGTAGCGCCTGCCATAGCAAAACCTGCAAAGCACAAGGTGTGTCAATTCATGCGAGTGTTCTTTAGAGAATTCTACGAGTCCGTGCCTGCCTTCCACCAGAGGTGGATCAAACGCGCAATTACAATTGCGCCGTTTTTTTTACAGGTTATCTCGAGAACAGGTCTTCCCGGCCCGTCCAGCGGGCCGGCCGCATCGAGCGCTCCTCCGATCAGTTCTTTCGCCCTGATGTGACTTACACGTTTGTTAAAGGTCCATAACCCCCCCCTCTCTCTCTCTCTCTCTCTCTCTCTCTCTCTCTCTCTCTCTCTCTCTCTCTCTCTCTCTCTCTCTCTCTCTCTCTCTCTCTCTCTCTCTCTCTCTCTCTCTCTCTCCTTAACCATTGAAAGGTTATTTGCACAATTCAAACTCACATAAAATGATAAACGTAGAAACAAAAATAGAATCCTCTGACTACTCCACCATGACTACCAATAGCAGCATCGTGGTTAGCGCCAAACGATGCTCTTCAGTTTACGTGAGGACGAACCACAGCATGAACATGGAGTCGACCGATCGAGACCCACTTTAGAAGCAGTGCGTTTCGAAAGCCCGGCGGTTCCGCTCAGCTGAGGATCGTGGACGCAAGCTTGAACGTGGCCTACGTTGACCGGGAGGGACGCCGCGCCGCCGCGCCGTTCATTCCGGAACCCGCCCTCCTCGGCCGGATCAAATCTGAAACGAATAAAGTGACGTCGTGGGGATGAAGAGCCTTGCAAGATCGAGGACCGGATCGGCATTCACACGATATTCACCAAGACGGAAAAACTGAAGAAGAAGTCAGTGGAGAAGAGGAAGACGATGAAGAAGAGGAAGAGGTACAACAAAAGTCCAGTGCGACCGGAACCGGACTCCGGTGTCACATTCCATCCGGTCTCGCACTTCAGAATGACGAAGGTGTCTGTGTGAATGTGTGCCCTGAGCCCTGAGCTCTTAAATGGATCTAAAAACCGTCGAGGATCACGCCGCAGTGAGCTCCTGTCCAAAGAATTAGTGGGCGCTTCAAGAGAATCTCGGAAGCAACCCGGACATCACGATCAAGCGTGTTGACCTCTAATGTCACTTGTCCTCACACGAGAGCACCTCACAAGACTTGGCAACTGTCGCCACGAACTTGGATACTTGTATGGCAATGTCAAAACCCCTAGGCCAAATGTTTTGCCACTCTTCTGGCGTCATACATGGAAGACACATTACGGGCACCTTCTCTGGCTGCAGTAGGAGGCTTAGTTTCCAGTCTCTCTTCACGTCGAGTCTCTCTTCACAAATGTTCATGTGGATGTAACCATTAGTTACATTGTGTACAGGGTCTCTGTGGATTTATTGATCTACTTATGCATAGAGTTCCTGTGAATTTGATGATGTGTTTCATTGTGTACAGAGTGTAACGTGATGTGCCGACCCAAAGACGAAGATCCCCGAATCTGCTTGAACCCTGCGCTGAGGAAGCTCCTTTTCAAAGACTCCAGGCACGGGCATCCTACGTGCCTTTGCCTGAGAATTTCGACACTTTTGTGCCACTTAGTGTCAGTGATACAAGTAAGTTAGCTATCAGTATTATCGCCGATTTAATCAACTATTAATCAATGGGTGTCACTGAGTCTTTATCTATGTATTTTTTGTGGTAATAATGTTGAATAAGACGTCAGAAGTGGGCAAATGCCCAACCCGTTATTTGTTCACCTTCGGGATTTCAACCATTGCATTGATTGGGAGGGTGCTCAAGTAATGGTTAAAAGTAATTCACAATTGAATAGAAATATCATAAAGTCCAGTCGGATCAAGAATACATTTATTAACAATTTAGATTAAAGTCAAGGAGTGTATAGCTTGGATAACTTTGTTATTTACAAATTTGTTGCCCAAACTCTTGATGACCGAAAACCGTTGGTCACGGGCAGGGATCCACCTTCCACTCTATATGTAATCTCTTCTTTGTAGCTGTGTGTGTGTATATATATATATATATATATATATATATATATATATATATATATATATATATAACACAGGAACCATTTATATTTATATATATATATATATAAATGTGTATATATATACATATACATATATATATATATATATATATATATATATATATATATATATATACACATGTATACACAGACATTTTACCGAATTCGTTGCTCCTTTCACCACACGATTTTTATTTAAGGAGCTGATCCGTGCTGAATCGAAAAGTCGACTCATGAAGACGATTTTCGCTCCCGAAGTCAAACATCAGCTAAAGCCAGGGAATCGCCTCGTGCGGGTTGGCAGCTGCCGCCGGCCGCCGCATTGATAGGATCAGGTTGATTCCCCAGCGAGGCGTCCATTCTCCAGGGGCACAAGAGGATAATTATGGTCGTAAAGATCGGCGCGGTGCCTGCGGTGAATGCACACCTTGCATAGTAATAATGCTTCATTCGGAGGGGGGGGGGGCGGAGGTGCGCCAGACCGGTGTGTAGTAGCGCACCGCGCCCGCGATCCTAATTCCGGGGAGTTTTCGTAATTTCCACGTGAGGGAGGTGTTCATTCTCACCTTCGTCTTTTCTAGAACCTCCCCCAACTCCCCGTCATCTTCCTTGCCGGAAGATGGTGGTATAGACATATTTCTTGAAGACATGGACTTGACACTTAGAAATAAATCTGGCAACTCGTAAAAACACATAAACGTGAGCCTTTATTAATGGAAACGGTGTGAAGCTACTGAGGCTGTTTAAGAGCGTTGAAAAGAAAAAAAGAAAGGTCGTAGGGTTTCGGCCGAGAGTTGGGCGCACTCGGCACGTGTGTGTGTTGCACAATCGCAAAGGAACAACGCCAATTCACTCCGCGGATTCGCGGGTCGAGTGACCTGCGGACGGCTGAGCCAGCGAGCGAGCAAGCGAGAGTGTACAGCATACGAGCGACGACGCAATCCGCCACACTTCACACGCACAGTTCACACACACACACACACGCACACACACACACACACACACACACACACACACACACACACACACACACACACACACACACACACACACACACACACACACACACACACACACACACACACACACACACACATACTTGCCGGTATAGTGGTACCGTGGTCGCCTCCTAACTCAGAGGTCTGAGGTCGATCCTTGCCCAGAGTCGAAAAGTATTACAACGCTGCAAGATGGAACCCCACTTTGTTGGGCAAAGCTGTGTGTGTGTGTATTTAAGCTCACAGTATAATTCATAAATCGAACTATGTATGAGCACTGAACTCTCATCCAGTTATGTAATAGTTGTCGATCACTAATTCAACACGTGATCGAGAAGGATGGCGGTGTATCACACACACACACACACACACACACACACACACACACACACACACACACACATATATATATGTATATATATATATATACATATATATATGTATATATATATATACATATATATATATATATATATATATATATATATATATATATATATATATATATATATATATATATAAGACAGAAGGTGAAGAGACGAGATTGAGAAGTTTGCAGGAGTGACGTGACAAAGGTTGGCGCCGTCGTGTGTGGACTCAGGAGGGATGATTTGATTGATTGTTAGAAACAAGTCATATTTGACTAGAAATATAATAGAATCCAGTCTGATTAAAGATACATTTGTCAACAACTTAAATTTAAGTCAAGGAATGTACAAACGTGATCATTTTATTGCTAAACAAGTGATAGTGTCCCAAACATCCGCTACCGCGAACAGTATAGGTTAACCACTTTGTAAATATACTTTTTTTTTTTTCGAACGTCGGAATAAATTGGCAAACGTCGAGTCCAGCGTATACTTTCTTCCATAAATGGTTCCTGGGCTCCAGCTATTTACTAATATCAGACATACTTATGTACGTATATTCATTGTATGTACCCTGAGGATGTTTAAATAGACGAAAGCGCTCGGTCATAATTTTATTATTTTCCCCGTTGGTTTTTCTACATATTTAGAATCACGAGTTCATGTGATTTCTCATGCATGTGAATATATATATATATATATATATATATATATATATATATATATATATATATATATATATATATATATATACACGCACACGTTGTAACCCTTAGTTGTTGGCAAACAGTACACCACCCAGGAACCTGTCCCTGCAATCTTTTCCGTGCGATGACTCAAGCCAATGTTGGCTCCTTGAGTGAAGACAGAGAGACTTGGGCAGATACCGACACCGTCTTTCCTCTCCAATCCACCCCTTCCTCTTCACCTGAATGAAATCGCCTAAACCAGAACGAAAAACAAAGCCGTCATTTGCCATTTTAAAGGTGTAGAAAGCAAACACGTCTTCGACGCTTTTTCCTTTCTTTCCTTTTACGATCCCTCGTGTAATACATTTTGAAGGCAGGCAGTCATTACGTGCATGTGTGGGGACCTTGCGATAACCTTACGACCCAAAGTCCCGTGGCATTCTATTATAATTGAAGACTACCCAAAGAAAAGAGCTTTTCGCTTCTAAATTCTACGAACCCTCCTCTCTGCTACCGTCTGGAAAAAAAAAAAAACTCTTCCGCCACCTCCATGTTTCCATCTCTTCGGCGCCATCTTGTTCCCAGGGATAGAGGCGCTGGTTGTAAAAGACGAAGTTCAATCTGCGAAGACAGTTGTGAATATATGGGAGGCATTCTGGTGGAGTGGTCATGCGTCGTCCCCTTCATGCAGTCGATGGGTTGAGCCAGCGGTTCTCAACGTGTGGTATACGGACCCCCTGGTGGACCATAAAGTGTCCTCGTTGGGACCATAGACCGAAAACTAGCGGTAGTTAGCGGATGCCCAACAATATAATGCACTGTTACCCGCCCAGCAGAAGTTCCTTGTTTTCGGTTATGCGCACGCTGGAAGAACACGTGACTGACGAGAAGCGTGACGACAACAAAATAACCGGCTGTGTTGTACGCTGTGGCTAAATGCAAGTCACATTCTCCATTTCACGCACAACAACACCTTTTCATAGGGTCGTTGGTCACGTTTCCATGAAAAAGGGATTAAAAAACGACGTAGATTGTGAGGTTCTTGTACGTCGTTGGTAACATTTAAGAAATGCTGTAGCCAACTTCGCTTCGAGAGTGAGGTTAGGAATATATCTAGTTCTTCATGAAAGCATTTCTTCAAATGTACATCAGTTATACTCTTACCCCAATGATGATGGCTAGTTATTGGGTATTACATCGCAGGTAAATTAATTCCTGGGAGACAATTATCCTCAATTACGGGTGAAAAGGGTTTTGGAAGGCCATCAGGAAGTTGCCCGAACCAGGTAACTTACCTGGTCTGCTGGAAGGCCTTTCCGAGGATGATGTACAATAAGGTGTCCCAAGAAAATGCACTCTCTCTTTGGAATGTTTCGTAACGTTGTCGAATCCATGGGTTCCCGAAATCAGCTGTGTATGGAAAATGGTGGTCATCAGTTTGAAATTAAAGAAACGTTTCTCCCTCCCACCCCCGCAGCCTAATCTAGTCCCCCTTGCGTGTTCGCACAGGTTCATATAGATGACCACATTTTTTTGGTTCTAGACACAGCTGATAACACAGATCAATGGGTTCGACAGCGTTACAAAACATTTCACTGTGATTACATTTTTGGGACACCCCGGATACTCTCTGCTTCCTTGTACAGCTCTGACGTCGAAATGTTGTGTACAAAGGTCCCATTCTCAATTGGTGTTTACTCTGCCATAAATGTATTCGTTGTGCTTCCCTTTGCATTTTATAGTTCTTCTGTTAACGATATTTGAGTGTTTTGTCACCCAACGCACCTTCGTAACAAGATCGCACCGAAAATATTGAGTTAAGAAGGTGGTAAGGGAGAGATACTGAAGGAAGAATAACACAAGTTAAAAGTATCCTGCTTTTTTTTTTTTTTTTTTTTTTTTTTTTTTTTTTTTTTTTTTTTTTTTTTTTTTTTTTTTTTTTTTTTTTTTTTTTTTTTTTTTTTGCAGAGACTACCCTCCACTCGTAAGATTGCTGCCCCTGGTCCGTAGGGATGTCACACAAGTCCCTAAAATACAAATTTTTATCAAATTTATGCAGCCTTTCGCACACTCGGTTTCCTGCAAACGGTCTGAATGCAGTGGAACACTTAATAAATTTTTCTGGTAACTACCAGACGACTCCAGTCACTTGAAGACCAGTCCTCGACCAACCTCCCCAGGCTGGTGTCCTCCCAGGGCGCTCGCCAAAATGAAGTTTGCCACTATACTAATGCCCGTCCTTTCGGAACCTTTCACTAGCCCATGCGGACGCTATCAATCGTTAGGACGGAGACATTTTACCTGTAAACTTCATCTGGCTTATCGCGTTCCCCTCTTTACGCCCTTGCGTGAATAAAATGTATGCTTAGACATTTTATTATGATTCCTGTCATCTATTGTCATGCCATATGTTGTATAGGTATGTAATCTATAACCTATTTCGTATAATGTGTATACGTGTCTTCGCTGTTGCTACGCGCTTCGAATCGTCGCGTCGCTACGATGAATTCAGGAACCCAAAACGTATTCAACACTGGCGGGAAGATGGCGCTCGCCCGTTGACTGGACCCACAACGTAAACTACGTATTGGTGTGCGGTCAGGTCTAGATTCCATACTCGCTAGTAGATGACGTCACGGGATCATATGCAAGGATGTATACGTCATCAGTTCCTGTGCAAGTAAAATGAGGGAACACCTTGTAGTATGTCTTGAAAAGGGAGATTTCACCATGTTTCCACATAAAAAACTCAATACAGCTAGATTGCCACAAAATGAGAGGTATGAAACTATCACCAAATATTGTGTCATGTCTATCGTCCTGGAAAACTGATGATAGAGTGCAGCTCTTGTAAACAGTGGTATCATAACAACTGTGTAAATCTGTCTGTGCATGATGTCAGGGAAATGTGCACAGATGACACTTGAGAATTGTGCTGCAAATAAAAATAAAGTGTTTTTACCAGTAGAGATTTTCCACCTACATGTATAGGCCTACATGTATTTTAATTGTGCTGCTGTAAATAAGAATAAGTGATTTTCCACATACATGTATTTTAATATTGAGATTTTCCACATACATGTATTTTAATATTGTTCTGCTGTAAATAAAAATAAGACCATTTTTATATAAAAAAAAATTCAAGTCTCTTGTCTTTTCCTAGCAGTTCAAACTTTTTTAATGTAAAAAACGTCCACCCAGTAATAGTAATATATTTATATATTATATAATTCATCATTCCACGTGAATTTTTTTTTTATAAAGTTTTGATATTTTAATTTTCTTCCATAAAAGAAGCTTGAAGTCTAATATTGCGTTTTATTTGGGCCTCTGAATGTCTTCCGTCACATCGGACTTCGGAAACTTCCGAAAATACCCGACATTGCCCGAAGTGATAACAACACAAAAACGTGACGTCATCTACTAGCGAGTATGGAATCTAGACCTGACAAGATGAAGAAAACGGGGTTACATGAAGAACTGTCACCCCAGAATGCTCTCATGAAGAATCCCTGAAGACCTGAGACCTAAAGAATTGTCACCCCAGTACGCCGAATATCAACAGTGAAATTAAGATTAGCTTAGGTTGAATGATGGTTATGCTTACTGTCACCAACATATACAACCGAAGGTTCGTAAAACCAGGAGGCCCACATGAATATTTATCACTCTAGGATAGTCTACATGAAGAATTGTCACCCAGTTGAACCCTGGGGTGACGATTCTTCATGTGATCCACAAAACGTTGAGACGACTATATAACGCGGACCGGACAAGAGATAGAAAGAAAATACGAGAGCAGCGACAAGAGAAAGCCGAGAGAAGAGACAAGCAGAAGAAGCAGACGCCCACGGTTCATCTGAAAATGACGTAGAACTTCTCTTCATCGTGGTTAGGGCAACTCAACTAGACAAGTCCTTTCGACCTCTTCGATTGCACTAAACAATCCCAACTACTGAAACCCGTGTATGGCATCTTCAAGCTAAGGTACAAGTCTTCGCTATCTGAGTTATTTCGTATATCATTTCAACGACTACTAGAAAAATAAGTACGTCTTTCTGCCCTCTTTTTCGGTGCCAGTTAACTACTACACGCCACCTAACATTCAAAGTGTTCCCCAACAATCAGAAGAATTCTCTACCAGAGGTTATCGCGCATCTGCCTCTCACCAAACTGATTATTTGTTCCCAAGGCCTCAAGAACGTTCCAGACGATTTTACGTTGGAGCATCTTCTATTTACCTTAAATAAGACTTAGCAATCCGCATCTTCGGGCCCTGCTTATATTTAGATAACCTGGTAACTGTTTAAATACTCATTTACGATTCATGTGAAATATGTCATATTTTTTATGCTTTGATGATATTTAAGATTTTCGTGTACTAATAGCTACTCTATGCGTTACGTTGTTTCACTTTTGTGGGTTTCTACGTGGTATATCCCGTGTGCTTCGAATGTGTTTTTGTCGCTCTCCCCTCTCTACGCCCTAGGTTGGCGATTTGGTAGCAGGCCAGAGGAGAGTCACGAACATATTGTGCCTTTTTAAATATCATCTACAAATAGCAGTATATTGAGACTATAACTCCTTTATGATATTTTTATTTGATGTGTTGCATTTATTGACATTTTTATTAGTGTAGAGTGCGGGAGTGCTGCACTAAGATTTTCAGATACTAAACTTTTGTATGGTTATCTCCTGGACGCAGTCTTAACCCAGACTCAAAACTGAAACAAGCGACTTAGACTGCTAGAGTGCACAACTTGCCCACTGGACTCAGACTGACTTCCCTTTGCTTGTCTGTAAAGGGTAAATCTCCTCTAGGATGAACTTAGTCGTCCTTAGCATTAACGATTGGCTAACTTCATTTTCTTTGTATAATATGTTGACCAATGGCATAAGGGCCTAGAACAGGGGTTCTTAACCCTTTTTCTCCAATTCCCCACTTTTTAGTGAGCCAACTCTCCATTTCCCACCACAGCATCGGTCTTTGACAAATTCGATTTTAACCCATGCAGTATTTAGTACGTAAATAAACTCTTTGCTTTTTTGTGCCATTTTACGGCCCTTAATTTTTGTTTGCACGAAATGTGACAACAAGAAAACACCAGAGAGAAAAAAAAAACATCGATTAAAAAAAAAAAAAGAAAAAACAGTGGTTCTTCTGTCCGACCGGTCATTCCCCACTTGGCAACTCCGCCATTCCCCACCAGTGAGGAATTCCCCACAGGTTAAGAACCAGTGGCCTAGAAGCACGGTGACAAGGCCACTCGGGACATTTGGCCCTGGTCGGATAGACCCTTATTCACTGAGGGTCGGCGAGGTCATGACATACATTTAGCTTCCAGATAAGAGAAGTCTTACTCCTACAGGTTCTAATTTTGTTATCGGGTTATGCTCGTCTTGAGTAGTGGCCCACGCGCGCAACGGCATCATCGCCATTGCATGCAACGTGGCGATGTTTCGTTATCAAACCATGTCACCACATTTTTACATATGTAAATAATCATTAGTTTTAATAGTTTGATTAACCTACCTGACAATTCTCTAAACCTTTCGTGTGAACTGCTCCAGGCCACACTATGTATATGTATATATATATATATATATATATATATATATATATATATATATATATATATATATATATATATATATATATATATATTCTGTGGCGCGATCAGCCTAGCACCTAGGTTGGTCGTGACAGTTTACATGTAGCATGTGGCAGACTCATCGAGGAACCGCAAACATTTTGTAAATGAATACGACAGTAATTTAGTCTGCTGGGCCTGGTGTTTGGCAAAAGAGATTATATCTCCTTTCATATAATTTTTATTTTATGTGTTGGATTTTTTATATTTATTAGTCGGAGTAGAGTGTGTGTATACGGGAGGCTAACCAAATGGATTTTTAACATCACCTTCCTGTTGCGTATATTGCTGTCTACCGATTTGGCTGATGCAATGCAACTTGGTTCAACTCCAACTGAACTTGACTTCCGCCCGCCTGCCTCAACCAAACCCACGGAGGGGCGAGGGTCCTTCTCCTCCTCCTCCTCCTCTTCCTCCACTGGGGTTGGCCCCAGTCGTCCTTCATTGATGGTCATTGGCAATCTACATTTCTTATGTATTGTTTTGACCATTGGCATAAGGAGGTAAAGAGTCTCTGCCACGCCCACTTGAAACCCCTCCCTGGCCATTTGCTGAATGGAGCCTCCACATTCAGGGTCACCGAGGTCATCCCGTTTATTAGTCCCCGTGATAAGAACTTGTGGCGAAGTGACCCCGACATTAATTAATGACGTATGTATTGGGCTTCATTCGTCTTGGGTAGAGGTCCATGCGTGCGTGGCACTATTCGTCGTAAGCATAGTGGTGAGGGATCAAAATACATCACCACAGCTTACTGAGTCATGTGTGAAATGCGCCAGGGATTTTCATAACTATAACCATTTAAGTTAGTAAAATTACATTGTCTAATTATAGCTTTCACCAGGACTGGCGAATATCTTAGCATCATCTTCTTCAATGTTGTGGTGTTCTGTACAGACTTTGTTGTTGAATTGAGGGACGAATCTTTAACTGAACATAGATCGATCCATCGAGCCCCGCCCAAACCACACATCAAGTGCCTCATCACAAAGAATCTTGAATGTGTCACAAATATCAAAACTGTGCCACAGTGCCAAAGGGCAAGCGACGATGATGTCCTTGTGGGACCCGTCGTCGACTCTTGGCCGCGGACCTCTTAGCGTGGCGCCGCGTCGAGGTGCCGGCACTCGAAGCCTCTCCAGCTAATCACTTCCGTGAAAAAGGAGGATCCTGACCAAGGATTTACGGATTCTGCTTTTTACCAACTAGGAATGGTTCTCGTTAGGCGAGTCACGAATAAAAGATAGTTCGACTAATGAGGTCCTTTCGGATATGGTTCGCGAAGTTGAAGCCACGAAAGATTCTAAGATCAAAGGGTCGGGTAGGTAGAATGTGCAGCCATGAGGATCCACTGCCGGACCACCAGTTTATCCACTGAGGGACGATATAGCCTCTGTACCTTCCCATTGAGCGGTGACCATGCGGACAGACATAGACAAGAGATAAAGCTGCAGCGTGGCGGCGAACAGGGATCGGCTGATGGTCGCCAGCAAGAAAAGAAGCATTAATATAAAAGAGGAGGAAGGCTTAGAGATAGATAGATAGACTTTATTTGGCAATTAAACAATGTACATGAAGTGCAAATAATGACAAGAACACATAGTTCGGAATAATAAATGCAAATTGCCGAGGATAACACAAAAAGCATGTACGCTTATTTCCATTGTGGTCCTCATCAGATTGTTATTCTACACTAAGTCACACTGACAACTTCGAGTTGCTGTAGCAGTGATTGGAGTCCTACGAGGTTTCTAGGGCTGAATGAGTTGTTGGTTGCTAGATCCATAGGTTGCCCTCCCCCTCCCCCGCCTCCGCCCCCTCAACGGAACTCGACTTATGCTTCATGTTATGACTCCAGTCGTTCGTTCTAGTTGCCGCGCCTGGCGATTCTTTTCGGTTGAGAGAAACCCCTCAATCCGCATCGAGAGGATTGGGTTGTCTTGCTATCTGTTCTTTTCTGGCCAGGACAGAACTCGTGACAAAGGAACTAGAGCAGGCTATCGTGTTCACCTTACAAAGACGTATTGTAATACAAGCAGATATCTTGGGCAAAAATATAAATGTTTTAATAATTTTCATCCTTGGTTATTTCATATGTATCATCCATCAACAAAAATAGTTACATAAATAGATATACTTGCCCATAGAGCAAGTTATTACTAGCCCCTGCGAATGTAAAAACAGAAAGGAAGAAAGAAAAACGACGCCGTGTCTTGAAACAAGAGGACATTTTATACGTCGCATGATGATGCGCAAGGCCGGGTCGTGCTGCTGCTGCTGCTGCTGCTGCTCCGCGTCGTCGCCTCCTCGCCCGCGCACGCAGTCTATCTTTCTCAGTGGCCTACTTGTCTTCCCAGTTCACGTGCACTCGGCGATGAGGCATATGCCCTTCTGCCCGTGGCCTGCCCTCTCCCGAATAAAATCACTTGGGGTGGACTGAAATATACTATTTGGTTGGAGGAGTTTTAATATATTACAATCCTTGCGCTGGTGAGCGCATCTGATGTGTTATTTATAATGCAAACTGACTAAAAAATCGACATTTCGTTGGATAGAAGACGGATATTTGATGGAAACTATTTCGTCAACCAAATAGCCAATGAATATGGTAAACTACACGGGGTGATGGAATGTAGTACAAATCAAAGTCTTAAGATTCATGCTTTGCCATTGCAAGTCCTTGTAATCCACTGAAGTTAAGAAATGCATCCGAGTGAACATTTGTATTAATGGCTTTTATATATATATATATATATATATATATATATATATATATATATATATATATATATATTTATATATATATATATATATGTGTGTGTGTGTGTGTGTGTGTGTGTGTGTGTGTGTGTGTGTGTGTGTGTGTGTGTGTGTGTGTGTGTGTGTACTAAGAAATGTTGTCCCCTTGCCGGGTTTGGGCTGTAAGGTTTTGAGCGGGAAATCATGCCTGAGGTGAGTGACCGAAATCAAATATTCCCTCACCCCCGACCTGTTCATCCTAAATTTCATTCCCACACTTGAGGCATGAATGAACTTCACTGGAGTCCCTGGGGGCAAAATAGACAAACGAATAAATATGTAGACTTAAAAATAAATAAACAAACAATTTGAGAAATTCATAGTAGATGCTAGATAAACAGGAGCCATCCTCCACTTGGGCCCACCACCTGTTGACATCTGAGAGGGACGCGCGTGGGCAAGTGTGATACGATCCAATACATTATTGAATACTACCGCGACAGTCTCCGAGTAAGTGCGGATGAGACACTACAAAGGGTAGCCGTCCAGAGTAACAAGGAACGGCAGTGTGGTACATCGATGGAAAAAAAATATCGGACACATACGAGGACGTGACGACGATGGCCAGCAAATCATAAATGTTACTAAATATGTGCACAAATTAACTGTTGCTCAACTCTCACGTTGTGGCAACTATCAAAAATATGGATTACAATGAATCCTCTGAGATTAAAATCGAGATCTAACTCGGGCTTCACTCTGAAGCCCCATATCTGAAATAGCAGCTAAGAAGCCGGAAACACCTCTAAATCAGGTCGGTTATCCTTGCAGGAATCACACGGACCCGAAAGGATTCCGTGGCATCTCGTGGTGCACCGAGGCAAACGCCTTTTTAAGATCAACGTAAGCTGCTAGAAACGCCCATTGAAACTCACATCGGCGCTCCACAGGAACAAGGAGCGATAGGATTCGATCAGTTGTTGACAACCCAAGCTGCCCGGGCACCTGGAACCTGGCAAGTGGGAGCGTCCCCCGGCCCCATGCCAGCACATGTTGAGGGGACGGGTGCTTGACCCAACACAGTGATTAATGTAACACCGTGGTAGATTTTGTAATCCTACCGATCCCTTTCCCCCATCTGTAGAGGGACAACCATCTCCCTTCACCAGTCAGAGTGGTCGATAATGCTAACTATTGCCACGAGTTTCATTAAGTAGAAAACCCACAGCCCCACAGAGGTCGGCAACGGTCCTTGGACCCTCACCCCACAGAGCTCCCTGAGAAGAAACTGCTGTCTGTGTTGTATCAGCGTGGGACTGTTTCCCCATCACCTCTTGAAAAATGGTGGGAAGGGAGCAATTGCCGGTTATTGATAAAGGAGTAAGAAAAAATGCAGTTTAGTCGACAGAGAATGAATCTTGGACCCAGTCTATAGTCCGAGTGTCAGCCCCTCAATTGTGAAGAGGAGTGGATTGAAAAGTTTTGAAAATGGGCAACTTCGCGCTCAATCTTGCGGGACCATCACACGCAGGTACACGTCGTCGATCCCAGGAGGGATGATCAAAACTACCTAACAAATGTTCATGCACTTGAAAATGTATATAGCTGATGCAGCGTTATGATCATATTACTCAATCCCATAAAGGGTAACCTACAAGCCAAGGTGACTTTGCATTTTTTTTCTTTTGTAATATTATCTATTTTCACGACAACCATGTCTAAAATAGATATATTATCTTAAGTATTGTTTGAACGACTTTTTGGCGAAGATACTTGTCGTCTGCTAATTTGCATTTTAAAACAACTTACAGCGCCATCTTTTGGTATCAGTCTTGATGACGTCATGACTTCGGTACCAACCCAAGTGTCCTATAGCGAAACAGAAAATTCCTTCAGCGATATTGAGAATTTTCCATCGTCTTTTGAGAGTAGTCTCGACGCCCTAAATATCTGACAACAACCAAGATGTGTGGACAGACGACATACTTATGGGCTATCAAATTGAACCGGAATATCTTTCTGAAGAAGTTTTCATATTGGTGCGTCATAGCTTACCTGTGTCAATGCTCATTCTGCAATGCGCATACGTGACGCATTCAATATTTTTTGCAGTGTGTTCGTACACAAAATACTGTACTGCAGCATGTTCACACTACGCCTCCTGGATGCCACACAAAACTTTGTAAACAATTATTTCTACAACGTAATACAGATATGTATACACATATATATGTATATATGTTTGTGTTTATTTATATATATCTCAGCCTAAGTGTGCCAATAAAAAGATTAATTCTGCTGATTTGTTACTACTAGACAAATATATATAATTATTTTTACACAACAAGTAAGATACATTATTTAAGATTGTTTACACACTGTATAAAAACGAAAGCATCACTACAAGTATCGCTAAAAATATACCAATCCGTTACAGCAAATGGCAAGTCTTTTTTACATTTATCCTCATACTAAACGTCTTCTTTATTTGGCCAACTACTAAACTGTGATAATTGTGAAAATGATCATAAAACTTAAATTAAGTTGCACTGTAGGTCTAATAAAGTAAAATTGCTGTTTCTTATATTATTGAGTCAGTATTGTTTCTTTGAATTCAGAAAAGAGTCAGTTCAAACAAATAGGACGTTAAACTGTTTGTGTTTGCCTGAACGAGAACGTGGTTTTATTTAATTTGAATTTGATAATTATCAAGTGATGTCGAGGACTTCGTCGATGCGCCACCCCCGTTCCAACACCGTCTCCCATCATCTCTCTTCTTTTACTCTATTTTCCCTATTGCTGTGTTTATTCTCCTCGTGAAATTCCTTTTTTATTCACTTACTGTTTCTCCTGGTTTTATTTTTCTAAACTTATTTATCTAATGAAAAAATAATAAAAACCAATATATCTTATAGTGGTTTAAAAATGCCATATAGTATTGTTTTTAGATAATCTTGCCCCATCATTAAGCTGTCCGTATGTTCTGTTCATGAATAGTATCGTTGTTGCTGGGCGGTTATCATAAGCTTTCTTCTGCCTTTCTCTCGAGTTCTATATGCTACTAATATATTATTCTCCACCTCTTTTCTTCCCAATCATGTGTTTTTTCAGTAGTTCTTTCTTCACTTCCATAATTCCTAAATTTGATATTGAATAACTTGCGGCACTCGACACGATCACCCTTCATCAAGTATAATGACGATGCATGAAGAATGGGTATAATTCATGACGTCACTGCGGAGATGGTGCCACGGGTTGGTTTTACATGTGTGGCTGAAGCAGATGACGTTTTGGGGATCACTGAAATCAGCCATCCTGAGTCCACTGCTGAACAAAGGCCTCCTTCATAGCATTCCATGATTCACACGACTGCGCCAACCTCTGCCACGTCACTCCTGCAAATTTCTCTATCTCGTCCCTCCACCTTCTGTCTGGTCTCCCTCTTCTACGCTTCCTATCTCGCGGCGTCCACTCAGTAACACACTTGCTCCATCGCTCATCAATCGTTCGCACTAACTTACCTGCCCAATTCCACTTCCTCTCTTTTACCGCCTCCACAATATCTTTCACTAGTCTGTTCTCTCACCCAACTTGCTCTCTTTCGGTCTCTCAGCGTTATTCCCATCATTGATCTCTCCATTCTCCTCTGTGCAGTCCTTAGTTTTGTTTCCATCGCCTTCGTTAGTTTCCAAGTCTCACACCCGTAGATTATTGCTGGCAGAATGCATTGATTGTAAACTTTGCGTTTCAAACATAAAGGTAGAGAGCCTCTCAGGATTTTATTATACTTACCAAACACTTTCCAACCAATTGTAATGCGTCTTTTTATTTCATTATCATGATCTTTCGTCACTTTCACCATCTGGCCTAAATAATTATACTCCTCAACTTCTTCAAGACTCTCATCATCGATTATAATCTCTTTACTTTGAACTTTCGTGTTAAACATTACTTTGATTTTACTCTTATTCATTTTTAAGCCTACTTTGAGACTTTCCTTGTTCAGATCACTCAGCATATCTTGCAAGTCTTCTGCTTTTTCTGAAATAAGAATAATATCATCTGCAAATCTTAGGTGGTTCAAATATTCGCCATTAATCTTCAAACCTTTCTCTTCCCAACTCAATCTTCTGAAAATCTCTTCCAAACAAGCTGTAGTTTGGGTGAAATGGTATCGCCTTACCGTACTCCTTTCTCGATCTTGATCTTTTTTGTATCTTTGTGTAGCCGAATTATAGCGGTACCTTTCGCATAAATCTTTTCTAAAACTGTCATGATCTGTTCGTTTGTTCCCTGATTGCGTAACGAGTTTAATATTGCTATTTGTTCTACCGAGTCGAACGCTTTCTCATAATCTACAAAAGCTAAACACAGAGGTATATTGTATTCTGTCGTTTTCTCAACTAGTTGGTTTATCCCCTGCAAATGGTCTAGAGTCGAATATCAGCTCCTAAAACCTGCCTGTTCTCTCGGTTGATTTCCATCTAAAACTTGGCTTAGTCTATTTGTAAGGATCTTGGAGAATACTTTATATACATTTGATAGTAAGCTAATTGGTCGATAGTTACTAAGGTCCTTCTGGTCTCCTTTTTTATGAAGCAAAATCACTATAGCATTGCACCACGATTCAGGAACACTTTCTTGACGTAAGCACTGGGTGTACAACTGAGCTAACTTAATATGAACTTCTTTCCCTGCGTCTTTCAAGAGATCTATCGATATACCATCTTCCCCAGGTGCTTTTCCTCGTTTCATATTTTCTAGAACAAATTCTACTTCTTCCTTTGTAATCTCTGGTATACTGCTAACGTCTACAGATGAATTTACTGACTCAACTGCGGTTTTCGACAAGTAAAGCTCTTGGTAAAATTCTTCTACTCTTTTTACCATTCTGTCTCTGCATTTAATGATTTCTCCATTTCTATCTTTCAAACATATCATTTGCTGTCTTCCTAAAGCATGTCTGCGTTCGGTCCCTTTAATACTTTTACCTTTCCGAATAGTTTCCTCTATTTCATCCATGTTTCTCTTTCTTTTCTCTGATCTCTGCCTTTTGTTGATAAGCTTGTTTAGTTCTACTCTTTCTATTTCGTCTTTCCTGCTTTTAATCTGCATGGTCCTTCTTCTTTTAATTAGGTCATTTGTAGCTTTAGAGTATTTGTTTTCTTTAATACTTTTTGTACTTCCTACTTTCTCTGCCGATTCCCTAATGATATTCACTAAATTTAAATTCATATCTTCAACGGTGTCCTCGTTGGATCTTAGCGCTTCGAATCTATTTTTAATTTCTATTTGAAATTTCTTATTATTATCCTTAACCTTTGCAAGGCTGATTTTCTTTTTTAAAACTAGTTTATTTCTCTCTGCTCTGAAATTGAATTTAGCTGTGCAACCTACCATTCTATGGTCGCTACCTATGTTGACTTTATTTATGACCGTAACATTGCTAACGCTCTTGCTCTCATCTCCTAATATGAAGTCTACTTTGTTCTTTGTTGTTCCATTTGGACTTCTCCAGGTCCATTTACGACCTACACGCTTTTGGAAGAAAGTGTTCATTATCCTCATGTTGTAGTTCTCTGCAAAATTGACTAACATCTCGCCTCTGCCATTTCTTTCACCTACTCCAAACTTCCCAATGCACGACTCATCTCCCATCTTCTTCCCCATTTTAGCATTAAATTCGCCTATTACCAACGTGTACTTTTTTCTTGAACCATTACCTGACTTAAATCATCGTAAAAGGATTCAATTTCATCGTCTGAACTCTGTGAAGTTGGTGCATAAACCTGAACTATTTTTAGAGTGTACCTTTTACACAGCCTAATCACAATCCAAGCTACCTTGTCTGATAAACTACTGAACTTGACTACGTTACCAGCAACCTCTCGGTTTATCAAGAATCCTACTCCACTAGATCTTTCTTTGTCCTTACCTCAGACAAGAAACAATGGTCTCAAACTGTCCGGAAATAGATTCAATTTGGAAGTAGGTAGAAACAACTTTTCCAACCGTGTAGTTAACAAATGGAATAAACTTCCTGCACAGGTAGTGCAATGTAGTTCAGTTCGGAGCTTTAAGAATCATTTAGATAAACACCTAAGCAAGATGCTGTAATGATTATAATTTATTTTATATTATTTGTTTTTATTTTGTTATCATTTGTCTGTTTGATTTTCATTTATTATTAGTTATATGTCAATTTATTATTATTTACTACTTACCTGTTTGTTCATTATTTAACTATACCCATGCATCTATTTATGTATTTTATTTGTTATTTACTTTATTATAGTTTTTATTTATTATTTTATTATTATTAAGATTTTTTCGCATCCGACCTAGATATGGACCAAAAGGTCTCCTGTCGGCATGCTCAACCTTTGTAATCCTTTGTAGTAGAACAGGTGGTGACCATCTTGTAATTGTATCAGCTTTTCTTCCACTCTTCGGACTTCGCTCAGTCCTACGATGCCCCACTTGATGTTGTCTAGTTCTTCCATTAAACTCTCCAGCCTGTGGTCTTCTGAGAGAGTTCTTACTATGTAGGTATAGATCTTCATTTTCTTCATGTTGTTTAATGTCAAAGACACTGATCTGGTTGGACAGTGCTTACTCACATTCGGTGGCACATTGCCCGTAAGCACATGAGGCAATGCGGTTGGACATTTAGGAGACGATGATACAATAGGAACGCCCGGTTTTGTTTTGGTTGTGCTGTTCATGGTTGCTATGAAGGGGGGTTGGCAGTTATCTCACCTCCGTGCCAACTGGTTTCTGGTGAGATATTTATCTGGTGTCACCTTATTCGTTATATTCGGTGAAGCCCTATACAGTATATTTATAGGGTGCCCAATGGTCCACACCGTCATTATGACGGTACCCCATATATCTATGAGGAATTTCCCTGTTCACCATCAGGGACGTGCTAGTTAGCAGTGGGTCCTGCGACTGTGTGAGCTGCTTTTTGTCTGATCTTTCATACAAAATCTGTTCGATATGGGTGACCCTGCAGATATTTCCTCTCTATCGACATAGCTTTTGTAATCATTAAGATTCTCAAGCCTATCCACCACGTCAAGGTGTTAACTCTCGGATAGAATCAGTAATTTCAAACTGCAATAAATAAAAAACGAAATATTTTCTGTGTATTTTATTTAGTTATTATTGACTTTGGTAAGTACTAAAAACATATTCCTGTAAGATCAAACACCTTTGTTTTTTCAAAGTATCAAACTTTAAGACAACGGAGATTTATCTATCCTAATATTAGAGAATAGCGTTCTCATATCTGTATGGAATATGATGATCCATAATTTCTTGTTTCTCTCTCTCTCTCTCCCTCCTAGTTATTGTGCGGATTCCGCCAGTATTGTTACTGTAACGGCTCATCTAATTTCTATATCTGATTAATTTCTTTCAAATTAAAATGGATAGGCGGGCCTTTGTTCTCATTTTGACGTTTTTGGCAGAGGTATTCTCATTCTACAATCTGACACATCAGAATTATTTGTATAGAAAGCAGCTGCTGCTTGGATATACAGAGAAATAGGGAAGAGGAGTGAGTGGCAACGGACTAATGATAAAAGTGATTGGCTTCAGATAAGGACTGATAAAGATTGGTTGACGCCCACCCTCATTCCCCCTGATAAGTCGGCGCGCAACCCAATTGGATTTTTCTTTCGCTGTTCTTATCATGATTTTTATTTATTCTTAATCCTATCTTTGATATTGTTTATGCTGGCCCCATGTCAAGTGGCCTACCTCGTGGCTTGTGCTTGGTCCCCTGTTCACGTATATCACATTGGTAGGGACTACGTCTATAACCTTCTGCCCTGTACGGTACACGTGGGGAGGTATTGAGAGGATAGTAGAGGGGAGAACTTTATAAGAGGGGTGGGGAGGCAAAGTCATAGGATTTAGCCACCCCCACACCCAAAAAGAAACCCATCCATTGTCCTCCAGTCTTAGCACCTCTCGCAGATGAAAGGCCATCCGTCCAGAGGCAAAGAAGCAAGGGCTTTCCACATCATGACCGCACACAGAGGCGAAGATGGATAACCCCTCCCGCTTCGTCTCGGAATGGTGTCACAGCCTTTGGCTGCCGAGAGGTGCGGTTCCCTTGGCTGAATAAAATCGCGTGGTGGTAAATAGAATACGAACAACTGAAACACAGCGAGAAGATTATGTGGCAACTTTTTTTTTTCTTTCTTCAACTCGGGTTAACCATATCCTATAACATAACTTTCTTAATGTTCCTTCTTTTCATGACGTATCTGGATGATCAGTCTACATCGAAGACCACAAAATGAGTTTACAAGGAAGAAAATAAGTGTGGCTCCTTCCCAGTGGCGTAGTTAGTGCTTTTGCCGCCCGGGGCTGCCCTCATGTTTGCCCTCACAAGGAATTCAATAATTCAATATCACACATACACATTAACCTCTTAAAGGATATATATATGTGCGTGTGTAAACACGCTTGCCATCTGTCACGCTTTATTATGCTTAATAACGTAGAAAAAACTGACATCTATGAGAGACTGATTAACGTAATTTTATATCAATCATGCAAGGACCAACAATGCCGCCCGGGGCGGACCGCCCCCCCCCCCCCAAGCTCCGCCACTGCTCCTTCCCTCGTGGCACGTGGGCCACCATGTGCTGCTGCTGCTGCACACCTGCAGCGAGGACAAGCACGTAACCACGCCACCACTGGTGCGAGCTAGCGAGTTGTGTTTCTTTGTTTTATTTCATCCTTTTGTACACATTCAATTTTTTTTTTCAGGTTAACTCTACGATTTATTTTTCTGTCTACATGTTGAAGGTTTCCTGTCACTGCTAAAAGGTGAGGTGAAACTCGACAAGAGGAAATAGATGAAGTCCTAAGAGGTATACGGGTACACAATGGCATTCTTGATCTTCCCGCCCTGACACATACGTTGTGATTTACTCTATCGCAAAACAGAACTAATACTGACGATGGTGGGTAGTAATGATATTAACCTAAAAATCTAATGACAGTGGTATGATACGGCCACATACATATACAGACCGAATACGAATAGTATTATGGTAATTACATGGAAAAATAAATAAGGTATTTCGTTGCCAATAGTGCACCAGGACAATTTAACGCTAATATAAAGAGAAAAAGGGAAAGGAAATGTGGTCTTCCTTGGTGGGATGCTTGTCACTTGTGAAGCTGACAGCATTAGTTCTTTCAGTGCAAGTCCAGCGAGATTCTCAAGTAGTTCTCGAAGCATTTTTTTCATGGTTATATTGATTGATAATACAGATATTTTCGGCGCTTCGGATAATTGGGAGCTTCTGATTTGTCTTGTTTAATAATAATATTAATGATAATAATAATAATAATAATTACTCGTAGTAATAATAATGATGATAATAGCGATAACAATAATGATGATACTATTACTACTACTACTAATAATAATAACTATAATAATAACAGTATAAGAACAATATATGAATGTCAATTATCGTTTACCGTACTCGGATAGTGTAGATTAATCATTAATGTGACGTACAAAGAAATATATGACTTAACAGAATGAATAGAAAATACGGGAGCGTATGAGTCTTCTAAACAGTCGATCGTGTACTCGGAACCCCTGTGGTTGGATGGTTCATACCCAGCGATGGTTTCTTAGCTTGACTTATTAGATGAAGGTAGAGGATAGAGGGAAGAAGGTAGGGAGTAGAGTTGAGACTTAAGGAGAGAGAATAAAGAGCAGAGTAGAGGCCTGCAAGTATACAAATAATAGGAATGGTACAAACATACAATCTATAAAATAATGTAAGTATATATTTTATACTTACATTATTATGTCTGAGGTACTGGATGCATATTATTGTGAGGTAAAAATATCCTCATTAAAAGTCAGCTGATACTTTAGAATCTATATGGGACACCCCTGCGGACCAGAGCCACTCATCATTTTGTCTGTGTTAGAGGAAATATCTACTCACAGAGAAATTATGCCACCTTACAGTATTTTACTGTGACTGTCCCTCTGTTTTGTTCCCCAACTCTCAATACTGCCCTGTACCACTTCTCTGAATATATATTTCCATTTTCTTCTAACACTGTGGTAGGAGTACAATGCGACTAAAACGGGACGGAGGATAGGACTAGGCATCCTGCTCTCTGTATCACTAAAGGGTAATTTTCTAAAATAAGTGAAGGTATAAAATTGTCTGGGAGGAGTTTTTCAACCAGAACCCTAAGGGTTAAGTATTTTAACGTGCGTGAATGTGGTACAGATGAGAGTAAAAGGGAAGAGATAGACAGTATGTTTGTGAGAAGGAAGATGGATGTGTTAGCATTAAGTGAAATTAAGTTGAAAGGGAGGGGTGATTCTGAGTTTGGTAGTGTAGGGGGAGGGTGCCGGAAGTGAGGAGAGGACGAGGGAGGGAAGGGGTGGCTATACAAGTAAGTGAAGAGATATGTAAGCGTGTGGTGGAGTGGAAGGAAGTTTCATCAAGGTTAATGTGGGTGAGAGGTGAAGCTAGGAAGGGAGATGTAGGTCTTTGTAAGTGCATATGGGCCTGGTAGTGAGAAGGATGTATTGGAAAGGGAGGCTTTTTGGATAGATTTAGATGAGTACGTAGAGGGTTTAGGGAGAAGTATTGGGAGATTTCAGTGCTAGAGATGAACCAATAGACGGAGTGGTTGGGAAGTGGGGAGTGCCAGAAAAAAAAATCGTAGCGGAGAGATGATGGTGGATATATCTATAGAGAGAGTTGATGATAGCTAACACAGTGCTTGTAAAAAGAAATTAAGCGTAAGTACATATGAGAGAGGGTGGTACATGGAAGGGTGATTGATAGGGCTTTAATGGACTATGTAGTGGTATCCAATATTTTTTTTTCTTCTTGTCGAGTCCTTGGTGTGGCATTTTTATATGTGTTTTCTTAATTTGGTAGGTGTCTTGTTTTATCTATGTGTGTTGCAAGTGTGTTGCTAGTTCTAATCACTAAATAATGTACACGGAAAGATCAAGTTCCCATTAGAAGAAGAACAAGAAGGGTGCTTATAATTTTTAGACACAACAATTATTAGAACAGATTCCGGCCCAAAATATAAAGTACACAGAAAACAAAATAACAAAGAAGATTGTGTCCACTATCTATCAGGTCACAGTGAAAGAATTAAATCAGGTATAATATCATTGGATTTTTCCTACGCGCATACAGAATATGTAGCACAGAATATATAGAAGACGAAATAAAACACATAGTTTCAATATTTCAACAAATAAAATATCCAAAGAGATTAATTATACAGTCAAAAACGAAAGCACAAGAAATAATGAAAACAAATAACAAATAAAAAGAAGAAAATTATAAGAACAATATATTAGTAATCCCAAATTCTACAGCAGCCACAAAATTAAGAGAATGTATAGAACAAAACAACATTGAATAATTACAAACACAGCATAAAAAAAAACAGGAAAAATGATAACAGACAAAATATCAGACTTTAAAGATGAAAATAGCTTTGTGTGCAAAATCCCCTGTACCGGGTGTGATCAGTCATACTATGGAGAGAGAGGGCAAGGGATCACAAAACGGACACAACACAAAAGTAGACGTAAGATCACACAGAACCAGCAACTCACTTGTAACACACATAGACAAAACAGGACAACTACCAAATTGGAAAAAACATAAAAACACTATACCAAAGACTCAACAAGAAAACGAGAAAATATATAGAAACTGCAGAAATGAGTAAATTCCAATAACAATTGAGGAGGATTCACCATATGGTCTTTCCCAGCGGCAACACCAGTAACCAACGATAGGAGACGAAAAAGAGGGAGGAACAAACAACACGCGTAACATATATATATATATATATATATATATTATATATATATATATATATATATATATATATATATATATATATATATATATATATATGTATGACTAGGTATCTATCCTCAGATGTAGTTTACCTTGAAAAAGACCAGTGTCGAAACGTCGGTAATAAAACATAAGGCTCTTCTCGTGTTTCCTATCCTAAAAAAATAATAATGAATAATATATATGTGTGTGTGTGTGTGTGTGTGTGTGTGTGTGTGTGTGTGTGTGTGTGTGTGTGTGTGTGTGTGTGTGTGTGTGTGTGTGTGTGTGCGCGGTTGGACCTTTAGAAGATGAAGATCTATACTTACAACGTAAGAACTCTCTCCGAAGACCACAGGCTGGAGAGTCTAATGGAAGAGCTAGACAACATCAAGTGAGACATCATAGGACTGAGCGAAGTCCGAAGAGCGGAAAAAAAGCTGATACAATTACAAGATGATCACCACCTGTTCTACTATAGAGTTAAAGACAAAGAAAGATCTAGTGGAGTAGGATTCTTGATCAACCGAGAAGTTGCTGGTAACGTAGTCAAGTTCAGTAGCTTATCAGACAGGGTAGCTTGGTTTGTGATTAGGCTATGTAAAAGGTACACTCTGAAAATAGTTCAAGTTTATGCACCAACTTCACAGAGTACAGACGATGAAATTGAATCCTTCTATGAAGATTTAAGTCAGGTAATAGACGACTTCAATGCTAAAGTTGGAATGAAGATGGGAGATGAGTCGTGCATTGGGAAGTTTAGAGTATGCGAAAGAAATGACAGAGGCGAGATGTTAGTCAATTTTGCAGAGAACTACAACATGAGGATAATGAACACTTTCTTCCAAAAGCGCGTAGGTCGTAAATGGACCTGGAGAAGTCCAAATGGAACAACAAAGAACGAAGTACACTTCATATTAGGAGATGAGAGCAAGAGCGTTAGAATGTTACGGTCATAAATAGTCAACAAAGGTAGTGACCATAGAATGGTAGGTTGCACATCTAAATTAAATTACAGAGCCGAGAGAAATAAACTAGTTTTAAAAAAGAAAATCAGCCCAGCAAAGGAGCACCAACACACATATGGGGAGGGAGGCTTGATCTCACCTTCCTTCCCGCGAAACTTCGAAGCCTTGCACAGTGAAGGGTCCACCCAGTCCTGACCAGTGACCATTACGCAACAATAACGAAGATCAAAATTCCCCAAATTCAGCTGCTCCCTAGCCCACCAAAAGGCTGGAACTCTGCCTTCGCAAAATGGGATAAATTTGCGCAAAGTCTGACAGAATGGTTTGAAGACTACACTCCACCACTGGACATCGACGACCAAGAGAGCGACCTTGTGACTGCCTTTCACGCCGCGGCGGACGCTGCAATACCACGGAAGAAGAAGCCCAGCAGGGAGTGCAAGGATACGTGGTACTACTGTCCCAGAGTCAAGACCCTAAAACACAGAGTCAACCGCCTCAGGAAAATTCACAAGAGGAGGCCCAACGCAGACAACAGGAAGCAACTCCAAGAAGCCATACGACACATGCACGAGGAATTGCAAGAAATAAGACAGAGAAAATGGCTAGAATGGTGCTCCCAGCTCAACAGTCATACAACCACCAGGGAGCTATGGAGATGGCTACACAGAGTCTCGGGAAAAAACAGGACCAGCAGGATCATCCACCCGGATCCGGAACAAGAAGCAGACCGCCTAGCAATCGGTTTTGCCCAAAGGACATCTCCTATGCAACTTCCGTGCGCAACCAGGACGAAGCAAGAAGAACTGGAACAACAGCGACAAGAACTAATCTCCACGGCAATACACACACCTGCAGACATGGACGAACCTTTCACTTTACAAGAGCTCCGAGCGGCAAGACACCTGGGAAAAGACACCTCACCTGGGGCAGACGAGATAACCTACTCGATGATCAAGAACGCTGGCGACGCCGGATGGAAGGCCATTCTACTCTTGGCAAATCGCACCCTAGCGCAACACGCGAGACCTAGGAACTGGAATTCCCAGGATATAGTTCCTATCCCCAAGTCCAAGGAGGCCAACAGCTACAGACCCATCTCCCTACTTAGCTGTATAGAGAAGACCGTCGAGAAAATGGTGCTCAACAGGCTGAAATGGAAAGTAGGGCCACTCCATCCACAGTTGTATGCCTATCGGGGTATGGTGGGAACCACGGAGTGCACAATGGACTTCCTCAGCTTCATCAACGGGAAAAAGGCAATCGTCGTCTTCCTGGACTTAGAAAAAGCCTTCGAATTGGTCAACCCCTCAGCGATGCTGACCTCTCTCGTCGAAAAGGGAATCGCAGGCAACCTTCTGGCATGGGTACAGGCATACTGCCAAAACAGACGGGCTAGAGTCCGTTTCCAGGGCTCCGTGTCTAGCTACAAAGACCTGGAATACGGCACCCCTCAAGGAGGCATCTTGAGTCCCTACCTGTTCAACGTGCACATGGACAACATAGCCTCCCTCCCACGACCACGGAACGTTGAGATCTTCATATATGCTGACGACATCGCCATCGTTAGCAAGGGACCCAACTGCCGCACCAATGCCCAAAAAGCACTCAACACTATACAAAAGAGCTGCACACACCTAGGCTTCAAGATAAACGTAAGGAAGACAAAAGCCATGGCTATTAAAATGGCAAACCCAAGGCCAATCTCCATACACCAGCAAGATCTTGAGTGGGTGGATGACTTCACCTATCTTGGAGTCACTGTGCAGAAAACCTTGTCATCCTCTCTTCAAATCCAGAAGCTGAAGCAAATGACAAAAACGAAGACAGCTCCGATGAGATATATGCAATCACTTGATGCGGGTGCCAGCCGCCTGGTACTGGAACACTACTACAAGTATTGCATCCGACCCATTATTGAATATAGAGCACCTGTCCTATCACATCTAACAGCACAGCAGGAAGAATCACTTGAAGTAGCACAAAACAACGCCCTTCGCCTCATCCTAGGTGCTCCCATGTGGACCAGAAAAAGCAACCTGCAGATGGAATCTGGCATACCACCACTGATGGCCAGGATTCAGACCCGGAACTGCACCGCGGCAGCCAAGGCCCTGCTGAGCGACAGGGACTCACATCTCAAGACTAAACTCAAGGCTCACCTGGACGCGCACCCGGACCTACCACGACCAGATACATACATCGGACACCTAGGAGACCAAATCCGCGCGACAGGCATGGAAGGGCACCTAAAGGCTCTGAAGCCAGACAGGGCATGCCTGAAGTACCGACCTCCAGCCCCATGGATATCCCCAACAACTACTTTCAACCACACACAACTACCACACGCAAAGAATCACTGCTCACCAGGGGAACTGAGAGACGCTGCACGAACAGCGATCCAGGCAACGGAGGCCCAGGGTGGTTTTGTCTGCTACACTGACGGCACTGTCGACCCGGAGAACGGCATAACAGGTGCAGGAGTATACTCCGCAACATACACCGCCGCCTGGCGCACATCAGACCACTGCTCGACCCTACAGACTGAGCTGGTGGCAATGCAAAAAGCTCTGGAGTACTCAAGCCAACTACAAGGGCCGGTGGTCATACACACAGACTCTCTTGCGGTGACACAAGTACTCCAGAAGAAGGACATACCCACCAACATAAACATTATCACAACAATACTCTACCTCCTGCAGCTACACAACAGACAAAATCGCCCAGTCATCATCAACTGGATACCCAGCCACATAGGGGTACACGGAAACGAACGAGCAGATGAGCTGGCCAAGACAACACGCTACCATCCTCACATAGAAATCCAAGTCCAACCATCAACCACATTAATCAAAAGCTGGGCCAGAGACCACCTACAACGAACAAAGGTAGCCAACCACAGAAAATCGATAAGCTCAGCATCAGCAAGCGCAAAGTGGTACGAGAGGGCCACCAAACTGTGCCCTCATCCCGCCACCAAGATCGCCGACAGAGGACTCGCCGTGATCATCCACAGGCTCAGGTTGGGGTACAAGTGCTGCTGGGAAATCATCGAACGACAGGAAAGGGAATGCGACCACTGCGGGATGAACACCTCAGAGCCTCTCCTTCACTACCTACTAGAGTGCGCTCACACCATCGCCCTGAGAAGAGGTAGACAATTCAACCCCATGGCCCCCGAAGCTTGGAAGACTGGAGCCGACATAGTTTACATCACCGAAAACATAGAACGGCTCACCCACATCCTGGTCGGATACCCTCCGCCCAGATAACTACAAAAACGCCGGAGTAGCTGAACACAGAGCGGCTCAACACTTACGGGCCTCCGAATGGAGAAAGGCCCGTGTGTAGATAAACATTATCTACCGAATAAAAAATAAAAAAAAATTGTAACCGTTATACCCCCTGAAGACGATCCCTGGACGGGAATCGAAACGTCGGGCAAATAAACCCTTCAATTGAATCTGGTGTTTGTAGTTTTCCAATATATATATATATATACAGTATATATATATATATATATATATATGCAGTATATATATATATATATATATATATATACATATATATATATATATATATATATATGTGTGTGTGTGTGTGTGTGTGTGTGTGTGTGTGTGTGTGTGTGTGTGTGTGTGTGTATACATACATATGTATATATATGCAATAAAAACACTAGGAACGTGTGTTCACAAATGCTTAAGTAACCACTAGGAAAAGTAAACTAACGAAACAGAGCGCTTTCGTATAATTACATCTTCAGTGCAGATACAAAGAAGGAATCTTTGTATCCGCACTGAAGATGTAGGTCGGTGAAATATGTGTAGAATCTAATTCAGACAGTCTACCAGATGTTTTTTGATTATCACATTGACACAATGAGACTTTATTCCAGTAATTATGCATAGACTGTTGTACAACAAATATACACGGAAAGGGAAGAATCACTTGTGGACTATGTAGTGGAGAGGACCACAATAAACCATCAGTTGCGTAGGAACTGAAATCACTTGGGTTGTGTTGGCAGGAAAACAAAGCCTATGGCGAAATTCTAGTTTTGTAGGCAGTGCTACTCGTAATTGTAAATCTTAATGGTTGGATAAAGAATTGACCTATTACTCATAATAGGCTTACATGCCTCATAGTAGGCCAACAGATGAATATTCTTGATTTTAGTATAACAATGGACCTAAGAGTCTTCATAAGAATACAGTTCTTTTTTTATAAATAGGCATTATATAATTATTGTTTACCAATTTTCTTTCAAAACATCCCTACAATAACGTAATTCAAAATATAGATTCTTTCATGTACACCATTCAAGATTCTTATTTAACGGCTAAATATAGCCATCCATTGTCATATAGGCTACGAGTATTTGACCTGTAGCATAGTATCTGTCATAACATTTCTCATAAGAATATATCTTATATGTTTAATTTTGTTAATAAGAAGACATTCTATATTTACTGTTTTACATTCCTCTTTACAAAGATGCCTACAATTACATAATTAAAAAATATACAGGTAGGTTCTTTCGTATACACCATCCAAAATTCTTACCGGCTAAATATCCATCTACTGCCATGCAGGAATTGAGTGACAATTAATCGGATACGTAGCTACTTCAATTTGTGTTGGTGATCTCTTGTGGCCTCCCGAAATATTAGCTATTAATCTCATAATCGTTGCACCATTTGTTATAATTAATCAAGTAGCTCTTTATATCTTACAAGCCTCAAGAGTTTAAATTATTCAAGCCTCGAAAATATCTTTCAAGAGCCAGCGCAGGCAAATAGGCCGCTTGAATATTGAGAAAAAAAACACGACATCTTGGTTTTAAATGTTCTACTCGACCTGAAGTGAAGATAGGTGCACACAAACTTTCTATACTAGATTCTTCACCTATTGAATATCGGTAAGTGTTCCAAGTTATACTCAATCAGATAACATATTTTCAGTAAATTAAAGACTTCATACGCTCCGGACCAAAGAAAATACTCTCAATGGCAAAAGGAGATTTCTTTCCGGAAGAAGGAAGAAACCAGTTCGCATACTCTTCAAAAGTAACATTTATCTAATATTCATCGTACAAAATTGGCTAAATCTACGTGATACATTAATGGTGATACTGACAAACCTATCCTATTTATCATGTGGACTATTTTGGGTAGAATATTTATGTTGTATTTTAGGTTTTATATTACAGACAAGATTTAAATAAGAAAATAAATCCCCATTTTTTTTTTTTATAAATATCAATCTAAATTTAAATAAGAGTTCAATAGCATATTGTCAGTTGATACCGTGTCCCGATTATTCCCGCATCAAGGTCAAAATATCTTTGTCAATGGACATATTAAATCACATTCTGTTCGTGATAATATACACATACATATGGCATACATAAAATTCTTTGCCAGTCTCACAGATGCTATTACTATCTATATCATTGAATAACTCGTATAATTCTGAGTATTTTCAACCCTATAAAAAGTACCATAAAGTAGTAACGTTAGTAGCGTTTTTTTTTTTGTTTTTTTTTTTGGGGGGGGGGGTTGAAGAACAGCACAGCCACAGCTAACTTAACCCAACCTACATACATACATACACCAAAGACTTTTTCCCCCTTACAAGGGAGGTAGCCAAAAAAAATGCATAAAATCCACTCCTACACATTCCATCCCCACATACTCCACTCCAATTCACCCCCCCCCCCACCCTCTCTTCCTCTTATCTAGACTCCTCCTGAATGACGGGTTACCCCTGGATCTCGCCCACTGCCCTTGGTTAGAAGAATTGTCGCAAGACACAGCACATTCACAGCAAGGCCGCTTCATTAAATCGGCGACTCCCCTCTCCACCCCCTCATTCAGAAATGGAGAACACGGGGAGGAATCCCTTCGGGCTGCGTCAAATTATTCTTTTCACACATACTCCCTCACCCCCATCCCCCACCCACTCCCTTTCATGCATCACAACATCATCCATATACAACCTTTCTCCATTCACCCCTATCTTCTGTCCTTTCCCGTCCTTCCTCAACAGACCCCCCCCTCCACCTTCCCCAATGCCCCTTTTACCCCATCCATCATTCTCATCCTAGGTCGCCCCCTCATGTTCACTCCTACCTCTACCTTCCACACCTCTTTTACTAATCTTTCTTCACTCATTCTTTCCATGTGTCTAAATCATCCCAATACTCTTTCATCAAACCCTATCTCCCAACTCTTTTCAACCCCGTTCTCCTCCTCACCTCCTCATTTCTCACTCTATCCAGCCTAGTAGCCCCTATCATACTTCTCAGACACCTCATCTCAAACACATTTAAACTCCTTCTCTCTTCCTCTCTTATGTTCCATGTTTCTGCCCCCATACAGTGTTGTCGTCACAATTACTCCTCCATGCAATCTCCTCTTAGCATTCATTCCCAAATGTCTATTTCTCAATACACTTTTTAATCCAGCAAGGCATTTACTCGCTTCTCTCAATCTACATTGTACCTCCGCCTTCACTCCTCCCTTTCCTATAACATTTGCACCCAAGTATCTAAAACTATCCACTTCCTCCAGTCTCTTTCATTTAATACTCACTTCCAGTCCACCGCCACTTTCTCCCCTTGTACATCTCATCACCTTACTTTTACCCACATCTGTCCCGAACTTCCTTCTTTCACACACCTTCCCAAACTCTGTCACTAACTTCCTCAATCTCTCCTCTGATCATGCTACAAGCGCAGTATCGCCAGCAAACAACAACTTGCTTATCTCCCACTTTTCTTTAATCATCTCCAATCCTCGACCCATTACCCTTGCATTTACCTCTCGCACCACCCTATCCATGTATAAATTGAACATCTAAGGCGAAATAACACATCCCTGACGAAGTCCCACTTTTACCTCAAACCACTCACTCTCTCCATTTTTTTTTTTCTAACACAGGCTCTACTACTCTGGCAAAAACTCTTGACTTTTCTTAAGAGCTTTCCTCCTATCCCATACATCTGCAATACCTCCCACAGTGCCTTCCTGTCTACCCTGTCATAAGCTTTTTCCATATCCATAAAGGCCCAAAAAACATCCTTACTTTTTCGTGATCCACGTAACCCCTGCCTGTCCTAAACCCACACTGTTCCTCACCAATTACTCCCTCTGTTCCTCTCCTAATCATCTCAATCAAGACCCTCCCATAAGCCTTCCCAACTACACTTAACAAGCTAATCCCTCTGAAACTACTACACTCACACTTGTCCTCCTTTTCCTTGTAAAGTGGAACTATACAGGCACTAGTCCAGTCCTCCACCACTCTACCCTCACTTAAACAAACATTAAACAACCTCACCAGCCAGTCCACCTTCATTGTACCCTTCCCCCACCCCTTTTTTTTTTTTAACATTCTGCAAAATACCCACCCAACTCAGGAGCCTTACCTGCTCTCATCTTAACAACTGCCTTCACCTCAACTTTCTTTATTTTTACTCCATTTTTCTCACTGCCATTTTCTTAGCTCTTCCCACTCCAACTACCTTTCCCTCCCTATCCTCCACATTTAGCAACTCCTTAAAATACTCTGCCCATCTTCCTCTCACTGCCGTCTCTTCCATGATCATCCCTCCATATGCACCTTTTACCATTTATTTTCTACTTGATTCGCCTCCTCTTCCTCTCTTACTTTCTTTCCAAAACATCTTTTATTACTTTAAAAAAATTCTATCATACGTTTACCCCATTTCACATCTGCTCTCCTCTTTGCCTCCTTTATCTTATGGTTTACTTCTCTTTTCCTTTCTTTGTACCTCTTACATGATCCTTTCGTCCTATTTTGTAACCAATCAGTGAATGCTCGCTCCTTCTCTCCTACAAACTTCTTTGCTTCCTCATCCTACCACTCACTACCCTTCCCTCTATTTTCTCCCGTCCTCCTTGTTCCACACACCATCTTTGCACACCTTGTGACTCCCTTCTTGAACCATCCCCATTCCTCCTCCACTCCTAGTTCTACTCTATTCTTTATTCCCTCCCACTTCTCTATCAGCTTCTTCTTATACTCCTCCTTTTCTTTCTCATTTAAGCAGTTTACTTTAAGCAACTCCCTATCCTCTGTCCTTTTCTTCTTTCTCCATCTATCCTCCAGACTCAATTTACTTTCCACAAAAAAATATCTGATATTCCCCCACTCTTTCCTCTTAGAACATGTACATCCTTAACTCTTCCCACTATTCTCCTGGTGATCACTATGTAGTAAACTAAACCCCTATCTACCACCCTCTCCCATGTGTACTTATGCTTGACTTTCTTCGTAAACAATGTATTTGCTAAAATCAACTCTCTAGACAGATCTTCACCATCAACTCTCCACTACAATTTATTCCTGGAACTTTACACTTCCCAACCACTCAGTCTATTGGTTCCTTACCTACCCTAGCATTAAGGTCTCCCAATACCACTACATTGACATTTCTCCCTAAACCCTCTATGCACTCATTTAAATTGATTTAAAAAGCCTTCCTTTCCTCTACACTCTCCTCACTACCAGGCCCACATGCATTTGCAAAAACCCACATCTCCCTTCCCAGTTTCACCTTCATCCACATAACCTTGAAGAAATCTCCTTCCATTCCACCAATTCCTTAACGTCTTTTTGACGTGCAGGTACTCTTCACTACAGCCCCCCCCCCCCCAAAAAAAAAAAAACAGCAACAACAACTATCGATGATATTATAAATTTGAGGTACCTATACATGGGGGTTCAAAATACTCAAAACGATAAGAGCTATCCGATGATATATATAAGAATGGCATCAATGAGACTGGCAAACAACTTTATCAAGACCTTATGTGTGTTTATATATATATATATATATTGCACTAAGGAAATCGGAAGAAAACAGTAATTCCCAGGCGCTTTCGTGTAATTCATATCTTCAGGGAATTACACGGAAGCGCTTGGGAATTACTGTTTTCTTCCGATTTCCTTAGTGGTTACCAGCAAAATTTGTGGATCACGTGTTGTTTTTAATTATCTGTCTGCATATGTATGTATATATATATATACAGTATATGATATTTAGGTATATTATACACACATAAATTTACTTTTTTTCTTTACAAGTCAAAGTCAAAAGCCATTAATCCACTCCTACCCATTTCATTCTTACCCACTCTACTGTGTAAATTCCAAATAGGGGTGTCTTACTGGTGGAGTACCCCAGGCACGGTTTTGTGTCCCTTATTTTTCTGTATGTACTCGTATATAAATGACTTGGAATATGGGGTAAGTAGTGATGTTAGTAGGTTTGAGGATGTAGTAGTTTTAGTTCGGAACAACGGCAGGACAAATGAAAATCAACACAAAATATCTAATCTCTTTCTTTTGGTAATTAGCCACAAGGTGCGACACTAGAAGTGTCACATGAGGAATATAGGTGAAGCTCGGACTAAGGCCACAGCTTATGGTTGTAGCTGGACGTGGAGCCTAACGTCAGCGAGGCGGTAGCAGATGATGACGGCGAGGCTCGATGGGACAGCTAGAAGACTGGACGAGGAGATGTAGTTTGTGCGCTGGTCGGTCTGGTCGGTACTGTCGAATTGCGAGCGATTTGGGGCTTATTTGTTGTCGTGGCTTAGGAGAACTGGGCTAGGAACTTGTACTGTTCTGCCCATCTCGGCGAAACGCCGACCTTTTAAAGGAGGCTGGCGGGAACGTGAGGAGCTTTCCAAGTTCCTGATTGGCTGACCGCTGGCTGGCAGGGACACCCTTGCGAACTACGCTTGCCAACTACAGGAACTTGGAAAGGCTAGCTCCGAAGATTTCTTTGATTAGTGTGTGACGGGTCGTAGGATGCATCACGTCACTACAAGGACGCCTAATCAGGTCAGAAGACGACGCCGTGATACTGCAGGATGATCTTAACAAATTGTTCACATGGTCGGTGAATTGGTGACTGGACTTCAATATCATAAAGTGCATTGTGTTAAACGTAGATTTACACAACCTAGAAAGTAGGTATTCTATAGATAACATGTTTTTAGAGAAAACTGAGTGCAAGAAAGACTTGGGAGTTCTAGTCCTGACCTTAAATCTAGGAAACAGTGCATTAACTTTAGGAATAGAACATCTTTTCTTCCTCCTCCATATCTACCTTTTCTCTCTCTCTTCCTCCTCCATTGCAAGGACAGTTGCGAATAAAAGTGCAGAAGTAGACTCATCCTTGACTATGCGGTACAGTATTGGTCTCCGTTCTATAGAATAGATATCAGTTCACTAGAATCAGTACGGCGGAGAATGACCAAAATTATATCTCTAGCTTTAACTGAACACGTTTTTCAACAGGTAACCAATTTAACAGTTTAAAATTAGTATAATCTAGATGAGTACGAGGATGGAGTTTCAAAACAGTCCTGATTAGTTTGTTTTGACATATTTGAAGATTCATTTTTTATTTTTTAGTTAGACTGCTATACCAAGAAGAACAAGCATAATCAATATGACACTGTACCAGGGCTGAAGATAGTAGCTTCATTTTCTCTACATCTAGGTATTTTTGAATTCTTGCCAAAAAAAATGTTCTGGAGCTGACTTTTTAAATTATTTTTTTTGTGCCATAACTTCTCCCGACACATTTTGATCAATTTCTGTTCCGAGGTATTTTACAACAGATTTAGGTTGAATACTAGTATCATTACATTAGATAATTAAGTTGGGGGCATTATTGAGGTTTTGTTTAGAGCCAAAGAGAATAGATTCTGTTTTACCTAGATGTAGAGACAATTTGTTATCTATCAACCACTTGCTGACATTCATGAACTCTTCACTAAGGAACGTCTCAATCCTATTTACATCTTTACCAGAAACTATTAGGGCTGAATCATCGGCATACAACAGCAGTTAAAGTCAGCAGCTTTCATGTCATTCACATACAAAAGAAATAACAGCGGACCTAAGATGCTACCCTGTGGGACACCACAAGTTATTTTAGCTGATTTTGATGTTGTACCATTTACATTCACAATCTGTTCTCGACCTGTTAGATAAGACCTCATCCTATTAATAACATCTGTTTTGAAACCTAACGCTTGTAATTTGAATAATAGAATATTATGATTTACAGTATCAAAAGCTTTCTGGAGATCTAGCATAACCATTCCACAGTAATTAGTAATTACTCATTATTAATTAATTAATCTATTTATTTATTAATTAATTTATTAATTAATTATTATAATATTAATTAATTGATAGAGGTAATTAAATTACCTCTATCAATTTCACCTTTGATATAATCAGTCAAATTTATCAAACATGTATCAGTAGAATATGATTTTCAGAAGCCGGATTGTAAATCATAGAACAAGTTATTATTATGAATGTATTCATAAACCTGGTTATAAACAACTCTTTTCAGGACCTTCGATATAATACCGAGCATTGAGACAGGTCTATAGTTACCGGAATCTGTTTTGCTGCCTTTCTTGTACAAAGGCATCGATTGATACTTCTATGAAATCATACCGACCAATTACTAGATTTAAATTAGAGCTACCGCGGCGAAAAAAGATAATTTGTGAATTGACCATGAATACCATACAGATTATTGTACACTAACTTTGTGGTTGAAAGATTACAAAAAAAAAAAGTCACTATCAAAGGATGAAGGACGCACTTGTACTGTACCCCACCTCTCACTGGATACGACACGTGGGGAGTTAGGCCTATATGCAACTGCTGAACATGAAGTTACTATTCATTATATTGGTGTACTTTATTGACTAGAATGCCCTCATGTGAACTAATAGAAATTTATTAGTATCGTTTATTTGTATTACGAAAATAAATAATGTTTCAAGCATACACCTGTTTGTTTACTTTATTCTAAGGCATATGAAAGAACCGCCTTAAGACGTGATTGGAAGATCTCTACCCATTGGCTAGTTTCACCAAAATAACGTTCAAAGCTACCAATCACACAACTGTTTACAATCTACGTCAGTAGTCAAATGAGAATCGAAAGAGGTCGTGATCCACCACATTTCATTGATTTTTATCATACGTTACTTAAATTTAATAAAAGTAATTTTTATTATAGTCATGTTATTGATAATGAATACAACATTAACCAATTAGAATGAAATACTTAATAATTTTTTGAAAACCTTCGTCATCGAGGAGAGAGAGAGAGAGCGAACGTAGTAGACAGTGCTTGGTGGACATATTGCCCTCACCGGCGGAAAACATGGGGTGGAATCCAGATCCGGATGCACTAGGACAAATTTTAGCATTATTACGCGAATCACAGTCGCCGGACACTATAGTGCAACAGTCTGTACAGCAGGTAGATATGGAAAGGAGGCGTTTTATATTGAAATGTGTGCCAAAAGTAGAATTCAAGTGGAATGTTTTGGTGGCCCTTTTCTGCACCATCCGTGTGGGTGGGTGAGGTTAGCACGGTCAAGAACTGTATGAGTATTGATTTTCTTGCAAAGGGCTGCAGTGATGAAGCAGATAACAATACAAGTTTTTGAGAAAAAAATAATTATGGAGATTAATATGTTATGACCTGGGAAGTGAAGTGCTGTTGTCAGGAGCGAAGTGAAAAAACATGAAAACCGATCTAACGGTGAAGTTACCCGCCAGCTCCGTTGGGCTGACATGTTGGGCGAGTGGCGAAAATCTTAAGCCAGTGAAAATAATTTGTCCTTCTGACCTGAAGGTTATAATCCCAACGTAATATATGGGTTTTTAAAAACGGGAATGTAAAAAACAAAGTTGTGCAATCGTGGAATACTGTGAAATGTGTTAACTCGACTGGATAGCAGAAAGTGCATCTGCTTAGCATGAACTGAGGTGAAGCAGAAGAACCTTGTTTAACATGACATGGAAATTTATTAAGTCAATTCTTGCTTAAGTTCTTCATGGTTGGTTGTTGAACATAGTTTTATATTTCATGGACATGCATCAGAGTTTGCACAATTTTGTATATTGTCCTTTCCTGTTGTTGATAACTTTATTTACATGTTTTCAGTTTTGTGTGGTATGTAAAAAACTTTTGTGTACAGAAATTTTATATGCATTTTTTTTTAAGAGCTGACATGGAGACAGCACAATAGACTTCAATTGGTTGACAGCCTCAGTTTGTACTGATATTTATTTTAAATTATTGTATTTTCTTTTGTATGAACATAGTGATAACCAGTAGTTTTTAATTTACATTGTTTTGGATTTAACCCTATAATTTGGCACGTTAGGTTCTGTTGACTTTTACTTTGGGTAAGTTACATTAGATATTTGGAGTGGAATGTGGATTGGAAATTAAAAGGGTGATTGAGGGATGAAATATGGTGTATTCCTTATGCGTTAAGCTAGTATGCCAGACAAGACAATGAGGTAGTGCATCTTAAGGTGGAAATGTAAATTTCTTGTGGATCAATGAAAGCTAAACGCATGCTATAAGTCTAAACATGAGATTTTTAATTTCAATTTTCTGAGTGCAGTTCATGCAACTAATTACAAAACCACTAATGGAACTGCCAGTTTAGGAATACCACATGTAATTGAGTACTATTGCCATATAACTTGCTAACATTTGGGCTATTATTCTTGTCAAATTTGTATCGTAATTTAAAGAAAGCCGATTTAAGTGGCACAGGAATCTGAGGTCTTTTTCACAAATTAACTCTCCTCCATTGCTAAAAATGGCTGATTCTTCCCTAATGTAAGAAAGACAACTCTCCCTCCCTGTCTCGTTCAAAATAGTGAAGTGCGTATAACCTGTAAAATAATGGTCAGTATTATCTAAAACGTCAACTGAAGGAAGATTTTGTAAAAAGTTACGGTATTAGTTGTGGTCTTGCACCTCTATGCAGGTTTTATGCCAATCAGTTATTCTGTTGCCCTCTGTCTTTCATGGAGGAGAACCACAGCTCCCGGGTAACTGGCATCAGCCACCAGATTGGACTGTAATTCAATTGAGGAAGAAGTATTGTATGTGTATGGCTAAGCAGAGAGTGTTTCATGGCTCATGCCTGGTTGCAAGTTGGTCAGTGTCTGGGGCTTGGCCTGTTTTGTATTAACCCATTAAACTCCGATGACATAATTCTTGTCATTTGGTCAAATAAAACAAAAAATCATAACACCAAAATTTTCGATCAAACAGCACCAGAAAAATATGACGTCAGTCCTCGCATGAAGCGAGGACTGACGTCATATTTTTCTGGTGTTTGATCAAACATTTTGGTGTTTTATGATTTTTTGTTTTGACCAAATGACAAGAATCTTGTCATCGGAGTTTAATGGGTTCAAATTGCTTTAGTGCTGGAGAAAGTTGTGCTGGTGTAGGTCTTCCTTTATTGGATAGTAGTTTTTCTATGGAGTATATATTGAGAGGTTCAATGAGCTGTTTCACTTAGCATATGATGTCAAAGATATAATCCTGGTGTATGTAGTCTTCTATCTTGGCATTGGTGCCATGTCAAGTATTCACTGTGTATACTATAAGGGAAAGACATGGCATGGCATGAGGGGTCCTTTTTCCTATTGTTGGTCATACCTAGTTTTAAATTTGTGGTTTCAACTTGGCTACATCAAGGTTATTCCAGGGGTTTACACATTGGTAATGAAAATGTTCTCTCTTCATGAACATGCAATTTACCTTGTGATGTCATGTTGACATCAAATAATTGACCAGCTACAGGAACTGTTAGTGTATCCCCAGTTTTGGTTGAAATGTATGGGGATGGCGTGTTGTGCTGCCAGGTCTAGAATGAAGGCAGAGGACGTATTTTTAGTTTTTGCAGGATGTTTGTGTTTCCTAGAGACTTCTGTTCTGCAAACTGACATTCTAGGCCAGGTGTCGGCAACCTCTGGCAGGTGTGCCATACATGGAATGTGCCAGGGTTGACCCCCCCTGGCCTGGCCTGGCCTGGCACACCAGCTGCTGGTTTTGGAAGTCTTGTCACAGCATTGGAGTATGTCATTACTTTAGATAAACAAAGTGTGATAACAAGATCAAACTAAGACTAAATCATCCGTGATTTACATCTACTGACATCCCCACTAGTAAAACTGCAGATAAATTGATATTAACTTTTACATCAAAGAAAGTGGCACTCTCAGTGGCACTCTCTTCCAGAGGTTGCTGACCCCTGCTCTAGGCACTAAAAAGATTGTTGAATAGCTTTGGTTCAGTCTGTCAGAAGTTGCCAGCCCTAAGCAGGCTTTGGCATTTGGATTTAGGACCTTCATTGTAGGAGGATCTTCCTTGTATCTGGAATTTGCCTGGTATGTATGATTAGGTACCTTCCTGAGTTCCTCATCTGTGGAAGTAGTAGAGCTTCAAAGTGTTTCCAGTAGTTTCTACCAGTCAATGGTGAAGCCTCTGAATCTGGCTCTTCGGTTAACATCTTCAATACAAGTCTAATACTTGTGCACCTGATGTACGATGATTCAGCATCACAGTATACACTTCGTAAAATATAAATTTGTAGCTGTAATACTTGTTCTTTCACCCTGAATATTGATAACCACAGAAAACTTGATGATGCCTATTCACAGAATACAGGGGTCACTCGTTTACAACTACCAAATCAATGTAATAGAGACATAGTGGCATCCTTGTATACCCACTCACGCTTCATGACATGGCGTTGGTGTCATCATATGCCAATGGTTGATATGGTAGGTTTATCATGCAAATGCCAGTCGTTTGTCCTGGCTACACATCTTCATGTCAGTTAGCATCATGTGCTATTTCTGTTTGCAGTATTCATGGTCAGGTAGCAGGAGTAGTGTAGGGGTTCAAGCTGTTGTCCCAGGGATCACACTAAGCAGTGCCAGCCCCTGCAGGTAAACCACCCCAGTTCTGCAGTGTCGAGCTTTTGAAAAAAGTGGAGATTAGGCTGCATTTGTGGCACTGACTCGATATGGTTAGCCCAGGTGCCCAGGTTGGTCTCCCAAATGTAACTGTGACAGCAAGTCATGAGTGCATTGTCAAGCAGTCTACCCCTTCAGTATCCATTCACTTCCTGTATGACACCATTAACACGTTTCCCTCTTTGATTCATTTCACATGCCACCAGGGTGTCTTTCCTCTTTGCTAGCAACAGCAGTGCTTGTGGGCTACATCATTGAAATTTTGCATCCAATGATTAGTCATTGGTATACTAGGCTACCTATTATTAGGGCATACAGTCTGCTTTGAAATTGGGTTTTGGATGAATATGCAAAAAATAAACGAGTGCACAATAATCTTATTTTTTTCTCTCGTTTATTTCCTCTTATTTTTTCTACAAAAAGTTCTCTGTAAGGGGCACCATCCTTGTTATAGCGGGAGTTTGTGATGTTAAACTGTATCATCACCACTTTCTCCAAATGGCCATGAAAATTTGTTTGCTGGCCTAGTGGAAAGGCAATTGTTTTTGGTATAAAAAGTCTGTTGAAACCAGCTTTTATTTTATTGGTAAAAAGAAAGAGTGGTTATGTTGTTAGGCCATTATAGGCATTGCTACATATGGCTAGTTTCCAAATTTGAGCTGTGGTGAAAACACTCCAGAGACCATACAAGTGGTGATACTAATAAAATGTGTATTGTTTACAATATAATTCACACACAAATTTTTGCAGTGTTAATGTTTAGGGGAATGAAAAGTGTCGTGAGAAATGGGTACGGTATCTGGGGATGAGTATGAAGAGAGGACTGATTTAAGGGTGGAAGAAGTCTACTGTATATAGATGGTGCTTGGCAGTGCAGGATAGGCATTGTGTTTACTACATAGAGCATATATCTTGGGCACATGATTAGTTTTCAGAACCATTCATTGTTAATACAGTTTTGTTTTAGTAACATTACCAATAACCAGCACTTGTATCCTTATACAAAAATGCACCAAAGAGTGTCATAGAGGTAATGAGAGAATTAAATAGGGTTTTATTCTTGAATAATCTTTTTGTTCTCTGGGGGTGTAGTACATTTTCATGACTAGGATATTGTACCTTTTTTTTCTTCTTTCTTTTTCTTGTTGGATTTTCCTTTCTTTGAGTATGTTATGAAGGATACTTCCTGTTTGCAAAGTTTGGGTTTTGTCAGATGTGCTGAACTACCCAATGTGTTGTCTTGTTCTTGCAGCATTATCTATGAAATGGAAAGTTCAAGTTTTGTATGGCTTTCTCTGTTTTGTTTGTAGTCCATCCAGTCTGCTTCATTATGTTTTGCAGTTTTATGATCTGGTCAGTTTCGTAGTGACTAGTTGGTGTACTGGAAATTTTTTTTCTTCCCAGTTGGAACCAATATATGCACTCCCTGAGAGTGTAGTTACCATGGCGACGATTGCCACATTCAAGGATAGTTATGATAGACATGCCACTAATTTAAGACCTTAATGTACTGACTGACAAGTCTTTAGAGTTGGGGATCAATAAAATAAGTTCCTTCTTATTTCCCACCACTTGTCCATAGGTAAGTGACACTCCATAGGTGAGCATCACTGCCTTTCTTTGGTCAGAGTCATAAAGGAAGTGGTGTTGCATTAGTAACGTGTAGGTAATTGTGATACCTAGGAACTTGGAAAGCCAAATGGGCTTTGAATTGGTGAACTACACAACAGCTCATTGGTCGACTAACCAAAGTGTTGCACCTTCCTAATCAGGATATTGATTTCTGTGTGAGTGGATACATTGATGGTGTTCCTTATAATGACTGGGGATGTGGTTTTGCTTAACCTCTTCCCTCCGGGGCACATCACACGTCTGGCAGCATTAGCTGCCCGACGTGCGATGTTGCGTCATAATAATCGCATTATAAAAAATAAAGTCAGTGCTCAATTGTCCGTTCTCTTTCACCCGTGTATTTTGATAACCATAGAAAACTGATGAAGCCAGTTTAGAGAGAATGAAAATTACGTAGGTACGACTACAATAAATATAATCAAGATGGCGACTTCGGCATCAGCGAGTACCCACTTGCTCCTCATGCCGCCTACGTAGGTGGCACCCTATGGAAGTGGTTAAGTTGTCTAGTGGTTTGTGCAGGATGATAGGGTAGGGTATGTTTAGATCTCCAAGAATCTGATTTGTGATGTTTACCCATGTGGGTACAAGAGATGCCAGTGTCGGCAACTTGATTACATATATTTTTTTGTAGTTGTACGTGGGTTACCCCAGGTTTCTGTGAACTGGTTTGATCACATTTTCTGTTTATTATTACTCAGAGTAAAAGAGAATAAGTAATACAGCAATGGCATTGTATTTCATAATGCAAGTAGTATGATGCATTGTTCATGTGGCAGCCAATGCTGTGCACGAGAATTTGACTTACTGGAATGGTTCATGAATAGAGGTGTTGATTTTTTGCCATGTTTATGTAGGTTGATTATCTAATTTTTCTTTTTCTATTATTAATGTTATTTTATTAGCCATTGTTGTTTGTCTTGCCTGATTTGTGTAGTTTTATGGATGCAGGATGTCTGTTCTGTTGAAAATGTATATATGTGTGTGTTAGTAAGTTGTGGGGTGCCCCAGGGGACTAATGTGGAGTGTGCTATGTAGGTGTTTTGTTCCCTAGACTGAACAGTCCCATCTTTGATGAACACCATGGCTGGAATGGGTTTTTCCCTCAAATTCTTTATAGTGTATATTGTTGGCTTGTGTGATTGTGTACAATACAGTCTCCCATAATGTGTTGTATAGTATGTAGTGAAGTGTTACATCCAGCCTCTTCTGGTAGATTAGATGTGCTGGATGGTGGCCATACTGTAGTCTGGCTGAGTGGACTGTCTTTTTGGGGGAGAAAGGGTTCAGAGGGATGGATATCAGGGCTGTGGCTTGCAGTGTTGTATTGCCTTTCAGTTTGTTGATGGAACAGTGGGTGATTATGGATATGCTTCTGGTGTGTGGTGGTTGTGGAGGAAGAGTATTTGTGTGATACAGGTATTTGGGTATTGTTTTGATGTTTGTCATGTGTGGGTCTATTGTAGTTTAGTCCCTAATCTCTATAACACACACCACAGCACCCTACAGACCATACAACAACCATACAAAACAAAGGCCTTAACCACTTCCATACGGTGACGCCTACGTAGGTGGCATGAGGAGCAAGTGGGGTACTCGATGATGCCGATGTCGGCATCTTGATTATGTTTATTGTAGTTGTACCTACGTAATCTCCATTCTTTCTAAACTGGCTTCATCAATTTTCTATGGTTATCAAAATACACGGGTGAAAGAGAACGAACGATTGAGCACTGACATTATTTTTTATAATGCGATTATTATGACGCAACATCGCATGTCGGGCAGCTAATGCTGCCAGACATGCGATGTGCCCCGGAGTGAAGAGGTTAAGACATTTACAGGCTACTCAAATACAACACCTATAGACCATTTACACCATTAAATGAAAGTCCTCAAAGTCGAGGATCACCTTGACATGAGGGACACAAACACTAGCTGGAGCCTCCACAAACACAACACCCACTACACTTCATAGATGTTTGTGGTGTAAGTTTTCTTTGTCAGTGTTTAGATTGTGATGATCTTGTGAGGCCAGTAGTGATTTAGTTTTTTATTGAAGGAAGTACACTGTTGCATAATATTGTTGGTCCAACTTTGTGTTGTATTCATTGAGTGGATAGTGTGGATTGAGATGTTAGTTTTGTATTTGGTAAGAGTGCTTTGTGTATTTCATCACAGGAATTGAGACGACCGGTGTTTTTGGTACTGTTGGCATGAATTTGTAGTTTGGGTAAAGTATGCTTTTGTGTTGGGGTTATTTATTTCTTGTTACTTTATTTTTTTGTTTCTGGGGTGGTGGTTACATGCGATAATTGCAGCAATTTTGTGTATTGGTTTGTATTGCTGAGTGAAGTAGGCCCATGCATAGCACTGGATGCATATGAACTTTGTACACACAGGACATATATAGTCTGGGTTGGTTTCAATGTCTCGAGGTAGAAAGTATGTGAGGACAGGTGCTAGAATACTGACCTTGTGTGGACAGAAAATTGGAATGGGTGAAGATTGGGTGGAAAGTTAATTTCTTTTAGAAATGAGGGTCTCGATAATGAGAAACAATAGTGAAGGGATGTAAGAACAACTGAATTACCTGTCAGATGCAAGGAGCCGCTATAATTTTGTTTGTTGTGGTGGAGGATAATCGCCATGAGCCCAATCGCAAACTGTTTCCTGAGCAAGAATGATTTGAAACTGGTAGTCTGGTAGATGTAGTAGGCAGCTGAAATTAGACGGGTCCAACAGTTTACAGAAGTGGCTAGGGGAGGTCCACTGATCGTCCCCTGCTTTGTTCTGCCTCTCAGTGGTAGGGGCGGGTGGTATTTGCACCCAGAATATAGCCAGTGTGGCCACTTGCATTGTGCACGAAACTCTTGGTGTCTTGATGTCATGCCAATAGGGTAATTTCTGCAAACCACCAATGACTGACGACTATTAGTGCACCAACACTATCAAGGATGTAGTTACGAACACTTGTCCTCACAGGGTAGAAGGAAGGATGGCCTAGGTCAGAGATGGGTAACCGTTGGTACAAGTGCCATATGTGGCACGCTAATGACTTTTCTTTGGCATGCAAAGACTGGGCTTGCCTAAGAAAATAATAATAGATACAGTCAACTTCTTTGAGTTTGGTAAAACTTCATGGCAACACTGGTTTTTGCATCATTCACCAGGTGGCTAGACATGCTGTGACTCTTTTCATCATGATTTCATATTGTTTCATACATAAAAATCATTGGTAAGCTAAACCTATGTTCAATGCGAGGGTTCAACCTCAAATCTAAATGAAATAAAAATGTCACATCACAAAAGGTTATCTTGTTTTCAGTGATCACATTACAAGTATTGTATCAAAAGGTAATGAAGTCTGCTGTTTAGCGTATTTGCCATAAATGAGTTAAAACTGCCAGAAGATCTGCATACTGAAATAAATTTTATGCAGGAAGGATAGTTGTCAGAAAATTAAAACTTGATTATGAAATTATCAGAAAAATTGAAAGTACTCAAAATTTGATTAAAATTGGACTTGTAATTAAAACTACTATGTTAATTGTTAGGTTAAGATGATATATCAGAATATTGTTACCAACTAGTTCTGAAAATGAATTTTTAAGCATAAATTGTATACACACACCATCCTTGAGAGGGCGGGACAGTTTCCCATGTATGCTCATTGGCTGGCTTGTCTGTTCTCTCGAGCCTAGCTACCCTGGGGGTGTAGTGTGATGTTTTCTGTCCTGCCTCGGGGCTTGCTTCTCCTGAAAGGCTTAATACTAGGCAGTATAGTAGGGGCATCTTGGTGGGAATTCAGAGACGGCCTACTATCCGCAATATATAAAGCTTCAAGGTAGGCAAGGTGGTTCTTGTCGGACTATCTCTGAATGATGACAGTGTTCTGCCGAAGGACATCACCTGTGAGATGCTGGCCATGTTTCTGGAAACTGATACGAAGCGAAGCCAAGGGCTCGGACCCTTGGCCTCGCTTCGTATCAGTTTCCATATATGTCTCCGACGAGTGCATTGTCAGTCTTGTTTGTGATGACATGTAATTAAAAGTAAAAAGTTAATGTGGTTGAAAAAAGATATATATATATATATATATATATAATATATAATATATATTTGTGTGTATATATATATATATTTATGTATATACATTTGTGTATATATATATATTTGTGATATATATATATATATATTTACATGTATATATATATATATTTCCGTATATGTATGTATATATATTTCTGTATATGTATATATTATATATATATATATATTTTTGTAATATATATATATTTTTGTAATATATATATATTTTTGTATATGTATATATATATTTCTGTATATATATATATGTATATGTATATATATATATATATGTATACGTATATATATGTATGATATATATATATATATATATATATATATGTAATATATGAATGTATATATGTAATATATATATGTATGTATGTGTATATATGTAGGTATATATGTATATGTATGTGTATATGTATATGTATATGTATATGTATATGTATATGTATATGTATATGTATGCTTAAAAGTGGCAGTCTGCCGACAAGATTGACTAGATAAACACCATATGAGGACGGAGCCTTTATTTGTACGACGTTTCGCTTATCACAGCTTTTTCAAGCATTTGTATCTCAACTTGTACTTGAAAAAGCTGTAATAAGCGAAACGTCGTACAAATAAAGGCTCCGTCCTCATATGGTGTTTATCTAGTCAATGTATATGTGTGTATATATGTATGTATGTATATATGTATATATGTGTATATACATATACAGTGGCCGCGAAAAGTTTGGGCGCAAAATTATAGGCACCCCAACTTTCCCCTAAACTCAAAACATGCGAAAAATACAACTTTCCACCCAAACTTTTCGCTATTTTTCAATGCTAGCATTTGTACCCGTATTTAGCCGAGACAATACACACTATTTGGCAACTCTGTTTAGGCGCACTCGATGTCACATGGAGTCAGTTTCTAAACATCTCTCACGGAGAGTAGTCTTTTTTTTTGCGGTGGTCTCTGTTTTTGTGCCTTGATATCTCCGTAATGGGAAGTGGTAAAGAGCTGGAAAGAGACACAGTTGTTACAATCATAACCCTCTATAAGGAGGGTTATAAGTGTAAAGATATTGCTACTCGTGTGGGAATTGGAGTGCGTCAAGTGCAAAAGTGGACCAAGAAATTTCGAGACGAAGGAAGTGACATCATTCGTACTCCAAAGCATCGCTCTGGTTGGCCAAGGAAGATATCAAATCGTACTTCTACTGTTGTAACTGCCTCCTAATAATTAGGAGGTAGTTAGAACCTTTGAAGTACGATTTGATATATTCCTTGGCCGACCAGAGAGATGCTTTGGAGTAAGAATTATGTCACTTCCTTCGTCTCGAAATTTCTTGGTCCACTTTTGCACTTGACGCACTCCAATTCCCACACGAGTAGCAATATCTTTACACTTATAACTCTCCTTATAGAGGGTTATGATTGTAACAACTGTGTCTCTTTCCAGCTCTTTACCACTTCCCATTACGGAGATATAAAGGCACAAAAACAGAGACCACCGCAAAAAAAAAGACTACTCTCCGTGAGTGAGGTTTAGAAACTGACTCCATGTGACATCGAGTGCGCCTAAACAGAGTTGCCAAATAGTGTGTTTTGTCTCGGCTAAATACGGGTACAAACGCCAGCATTGAAAAATAGTGAAACGTTTGGGTGGAAAGTTGTATTTTTTGCATGTTTTGAGTTTAGGGGAAAGTTGGGGCGCCTGTAATTTTGCGCCCAAACTTTTCGCGGCCACTGTATATTTGTATATATATATATATATATATGTAGGTATATATGTATATATATATGTAGGTATATATGTATATATATATGTAGGTATATATGTATATATATGTAGGTATATATGTATATATATGTATATATATGTAGTATATATGTATTTGATTAAAAATACAGCAACTTCTGTATTTATGATCTTGTTGATACTCTCTACTTTGCGAAATGCAGATTTATGCGTAGAGTTGAGCACAGAAATACTATTACCAAAAGGCATAGTAAAACACAGTGGAGTGTTCTTAATATATTCACGTTGTTTCGTACCCTTTGTACATTTTCAAGTGATATTGATTAC
>NC_134780.1:84513950-84533950 GCF_046742065.1 Oratosquilla oratoria | reverse complement strand
TATTAATGAAATAGAATTGATCAGGCTTAACCAGTGGGAACACACGAGACCCAGTGAGCATAGCTCATCCTGTAGGTCACAATTAGGGTTGAAATAATTATAGTATTGCTGTGCTGCAAGCAGTTACTCCAACTCTAATGGATGGGGAGTCGGGGTTTGTATATCTAAGGACAGCATTAGCTATAGATTAGTCATATACGAGCTTTTATCTGGGAGGGTAATAGCTGTAGATCACTAATCCAACATGTGAACCAAGACCATGCTGAATCACACAGTGGTGGAGCGAGAGAAAGTGGGATGTATGAGGGAGAGAATGGATGCTATAGTCAAATTTGGATTTGTTTTATTTATTTATTTTTTATTATTATTATTTTTTTATTATTCTTTTATTATTTTTTACTGCTTCTGACCCAGGGCAGTGGACAAGGTGCAGGGATGACCCGTCATCTAGGAGGTGCTAAGATGGGAGGGAGGGTGGAGGGGTGTGGAGTGTTTTCAGGGATGGAATGGGGAATGATTTTATGCCTTTTCCTTTCTGGCTACCTCCCTAGTGAGGGGGAAAAAGCCTTGGTATATGTATGTATGTGTACTATTTTATTATTTATTTTTTTAGGCTCCAAATCCATTTGCACTTGAAATTTGTGACTTAAATTGCTTTTACTGCAATTCTAAAATTGTTAGGTTGAATGCTAGTGGCTAGCCTAGAATTTTAGCAAACTCAAACTTGTAACTGTCATTGGTTAGCTGGACTTGCTGGATCAATTTAGTTGTTGTAATGGTATCAGTGTCTTCATTATTATTATTTTTTTTTTCTTCTTCCATAGTGTTTTTTGTTGAAATTATTTCTGTCCTCAAAATCAATGAGCATTAAAAGACCCAAACCTTAGGTTGCTAGCTGGAAAACTCCCAGACCATCTGGTTTTATATATAATATAGATAGTGGTCTCTGAAATATAACTTTACATCTAATGGAATTTGATTTAAGAGTTTACATGAACCAATAATTATACATAGTGTCTTTTGTTTATTCACATTCAACTGATTTATCTGAAAATATTTTAGATTGTAGCACTTTTTTGTCTCTTTGTGAAGTCATTCAGTTCCTGAACTTTCCCTGTCATCTGCATACTGGACCAAAAAATGTTTTTAAAAATATTGATGTATTAGTTACATCAATGAAAGATTAAATTGGTCCTAGAATTGAACCTTATGGAACTCCATATTTGATCTCTCTTGATGACAAGATAATTAAGTTGATTTTTATGGATTGAATACAGTCACAATTGACCAAAATTTGTCAGTGTTTAGTTTCATCTATCCATAAGAATTTTGTGGCATACACTATGAAATACAGGTAGTCGTCGACTTATGACTGATCAACTTTACGACCACGAGATGGTGCAATAATATCTAACATTTAATAGAGTAATAGAATTGCAATGTTATGCCTGGCAGTGCAGTACATTACTCCGCACGCTGCGAGACGCGGGTACGATAGTTTTCGCAGGCTGCCGGCAGCGTCGGCATCCCAGCCAGCTAAATATTCTTTCATTTTGTTTGTTTGAAGTAAAATGTTTCCTAATTTTGCATTGCATTTTGTATTTTTGTATGTTTTGCAATTAATAAAATATAACAAACTTTTTATGCCTAGGCTAGTTTGTTGTCGATAACAATATGTTCAGAACAGTACTTAAACGAAAAGAATGTGTTTTCTTGGAAAAAAAAATCCTAATTTTGCCTTACATTTTGTATTTTTATGTTTTGCAATTAATAAAATGTAACAGTATTTTTTTATGCCTAGTCTGTTGTCGATGACAAAATGTTCGGCACAGCATTTTGTATTTTTGTTTTGCGATTAATGAAATGTAACAGTAAACTTTGTTTATGCCTAGTCTGTTGTCGATAACAATATTTTCGGTACAGTACGTAAACGAAAAGAATGTTTCGAATTTTTTTTTTTTTTTTTTCCTAATTTTGCTTTACAATGATTTTAATGTAACCAACAAAAAAGGATTTGCAGGTCAAAGATGACAGGACTTTATTCAGTATGCGTAGGCCTAGGCTACATTTCCTAACGAAAATGATAAAGAGTTAATGAATATTAAACAACGCAGCTCAAAGATAATAAGATTTTATTCAGTATGCATACGTTTCCTAAAGAAAGTCTGATGGTAAAATAATACAAAGGTTAACAAATACAGTATTAAATATCATAGGTCAAAGATGATAGGATTTTATTCAATATACTTAGGCCTAGGCTACGTTTCCCAAAGAAAATCAGATGAAAGAAAATATAAGATGCTAAGATTATTTCAGCATGCTAAATATACAATATATATATATATTATATAAAGGGTAATATATACTGTATATATATATAGACCGACTTGCGTCCAGATCGACTTACGACCTGTCTGTCGGAACCGAACTCGGTCGTAAGTCGACGACTACCTGTACTGTAGATAAATCTAACGAGCAGTAATGATATTTTCGTTATCAATACTGGTATATATGTATTCATTTACATTCATCAGGGCAGTTTCAGTTCAGAGGTTCTTTGTAAAACCATGCATGCTTTTGGACAGCAATTTATTTGACTCCAGGAAGGACATCAGTTGAACTGCAGTATTTTTTTTCCAATGTTTTAGAAAGCTCAGATAAAATCAGGAGTGGCAATATAGGGCGGTAATTATTAAATTGATCAACATTTCTACTTTTGAATAATGGGTTGATGTGTGGGTGTTTCCATGCTTGTCGAAAAATACCCATTACTGTATTGGTATTCACAATGACTAATATAAAAGATTAAAACTGGAAGAGAATCTTAAATAGATTAGAGGGATGCCATCTGATCTGAATGAGTTGGTATCACTTAAATATTAAAAAAAATAAACATTGACATCTATAGGTTAGTCTAAATTTGTTGCATTAAAAAGGTTATGGATTTCATTGTTACCTACGAAAGTATTAGGTAATATGGTATCACCTACTCCCTTTTGAATTTTTTTAAATGCCATTTCACCAATACTGGCAGTGTCAAATTCCTCCGTCTTCACCAATGGATTATCATGAATTATTTTAGGGCTACTGTGAGAGAGAGGGAGGGAGTGGGGGGGAAGAGAGCACGAGCATACAAGGGAGTGCGTGTGTAGAATCTATTAGAAATGGGCACCATATGGCTAAGATAAAGTTACCATATGAAGATGCAAAACCTGTGCACACCTGGCTGCACTTACTCATTTCAGACAGACCTGTAAAGGTTCTTCCCAGAATGCCCTTTGGGCCCAGTGGCCATAGGTGGATTAATTATGGTTTAGTCTTCATTAGGAAGATTGAAGGCTTTGTATGGATTTTATTTATCGGTTTATTTTTGTTTGTGTGTATTCATTTATTCCTTTCTATGGACTGAAGTCTATTATGTTGTCACTTTCTGTAGTAATCCCATGCTTAGGATCATGAACGGTCAAATAGTCCCCAGCTGTCCTGTAACATAAAGCAGTAAGAACATAGTTTGATTGATTTTTTTTTTTTTAAGTGGTGAACACAAGGTTTATTTATATCGTAAAATTGAATTTTATAGATGCCAGGTTATGGGCAAGAAGGCAGTTCCCTCCAGAAGTTAACAGCTGTATAGTTTGGATATAAGATGATTGTTGCAGAGTAGGTTAGGGAATTTTGTTTATTTGATTTTTTATAATTATAATTATTTATTATTATAATTACTTATTTTTATTTGTTATTAATATGGGTTATTTATTTTTTCCAGGAGAACTTTAAACTTTTTACTGAACATGTTTTTATTTGTTGTAGCATAAATTACTGACAGTACTGCACATATTACATGTGTTGTTTTTTAATTATTTACATTTATTTATCTAGAATGTACCCTATTTTCTATTGTGATTTGGAACTTGCACGAGTTGGAATATAATATATGCAATATATATATTTTTTTTGCAACATTTGCCTTACCTTAAAGCTTGCTGTCATTTTACACAAGCCCCACATGTTCTGTTGGAAAAAATATGCCTTAGTGAACTTTAGGTAGCTATCAGTTTTGATTTCCAGTTTGTGTACTTTGCACACTATATAACAGAAGCTTTTGCACAAATATGATTTGCAGTTTGAAGTCTTTTCTGGATTTTATTAATTAAGAATTAGATGTAAGTGAGTAGAAGATATGTTAATGATTTTATTTTATCTTTTTTCACAGAAACTAGAAGAACTAAACAAGTTTACAGATTTCAACAAGTATCTCATCTATGTATTAACAAAACTTACTTCAGAAGGTAACCTTATTAGCAAGGGCTTTTTTTTATTTATTTTTTGTATGATCAATTGTTAATTATTTTCCTTTCCATTTTTTTCATTTGATTTTTTTTCATTACAAGTGCGAATTGTTTTTCTGAATGAATTTTATTTAATTTTATTTTTAGGTGGTTGTTTGAGAGCACTTTGTCATGGTTATTAAATTTATTTGCACAGCATGGTACCATAATGTGTGTGCATTTTTCATTTTTTCTTTTCTTTTTAGTTCCCTGTAAAGGGAAGTGTTTAATGTGCTGTGTTCTTGCTTCCTAACAGATGAACCTACTAGATCGTTAAGTGGCCTCATCTTAAAGAATAATGTCAAGGCACATTTTCACCAATTCCCTCCTGACGTTAACCAATTTATAAAAGTAAGTAACCTCTAAAGATGTATTGTCACTCCACAATAATTATGTGATCCAATTTGCAAATTGCAAGACACCAAATGCCCTGGATTTCACACATCAGAGAAGACACAGATCATCTTAGAGTAGTGCTGTACACCTACCTGTTCCTAACGGCGACACACAATCCCTGTTGAGTGACTAATGGGCTGAACCAGTGGATGTGGTTGGTTTCCTGGGGAATTTTAGGTCTCCTGCAGGAAAATTAGAGCACGAATTCCCTAAGATTATAACAAGACTAGAATACACAGTTAAACAAAACCTCCCACATTTCCCACCTTCCCTGCTACCCAGCTTTCCAACTCCCCATCTCTCCCAACTACACAATGCCTCCATTTCTTTCAACTGCTCAACACCCCCATCTCTCCCAACTCCACAATGCCCCCATCTCTCCCAGGTCCCCGACCCCCCAACTTGGCAATGCTCCCCCCAACTTGACATGCCTCCCCCCCCACTTGCCATACCCCAATTCTCCAACTCTCCCACATCACCTCAGCACATTTGGTAAAACTCTTCCTTCCTCCACTTCCCTCATCTCACTTGCAGCTCTCCTTCATGTCCCTCTTTCTCCTCTCATCTCCATCATATCTATTTCTTTTGATCCATTATATATATTGTATATTTATACTATTCTCTACTTCCTCCTTTTCCTTCACTTTGCATGAATTCTTTCTCTGCTGTACTTCTTATCTGTGGGGTTTTTGCAGATATGCTGGATAGGAGGAAAGCTTCTGGGAGCTGTCAAGAGTTTTTACGAGAGTGGTAGAGCATGTGTCAGGATTAAAAATGGAGAGTGTGAGTGGTTCAAGGTAGAGGGTGGTGCGAGAGGTAAATGCAGGGGTAGTGGGACAGGGATTGGACATGTTTAAAGAAAATAAGTGGGAAGTGAGCCAACTGTTGTTTGTGGACAACACTGCGCTTGTGGCAGGATCAGAGGAGGGAGTGGGAGGTTGGTGACAGAGTTTAGGAGAGTTGGGGATAAATATGGGTAAAAGTAAGGCAATGAGGTGTGCAAGGGGTGAGGGTGGCAGCGGACTGGAGATAAGCGTTGGGGGAGAGCGACTGGAAGGAGTGGATAGTATTAGATACTTGGGTGCAAATGTGGCAGGAAAGGGTGGAGTGGAGGTGGGGGTAGAGTGTAGATTGGGAGAAGTGAGTGGATGCTTTGGTGGATTAAAAAGTGTAATGAGGAATAGATATTTGGGAATGGAGGCTGAGGGGAGACTGTATGAAGGAGTGGTTGTGCCAACAGCACTGTGTGGGGTGGAAACATGGAACATAAAGAGGAGGAGAGGAGTTTGAATGTGTTTGAGATGAGGTGTCTGAGAACTATGATGGGGTTTGCAGGGCTGGATAGAGTGAGAGGTGAGGAGGGGAGCAGTGGTGGTGGGGAAGTTGGGAGATAGGGTTGATGAAAGAGTATTGGGAAGGTTTGGACACACGGAGAGAATGGGTGAAGAAGGATTAGTGAAAGGTGTGGGGGGGGGCATCCTGGGGTGGGATGGATGGATGAGTTGAAGGGGGCTTTGGGGAAGAGGGGAGTGTCTGTTGGGGTGGGACGGGGTGAATGGAGAATGGTTGTATATGGATGATGATGTGATGCATGAGGTGGAATGGGTTGGGGATGGGAAGTGAGGTAGTATGTGTGAGAAAAATTTGACGCAGCCCGAAGGGATTTCTCCCCGTCTTCTCCTTTTCTGCATGGGGGGATGGAGGGGTTGCTGATTTAATGAAGCGGCCTTGCTGTGGATGTGCTGTGTCTTGCAACACTGCCTCTGACCCGGGGCAGTGGAGGGGGTGCAGGGATGACCCGTCATCCAGGAGGTGCCAAGATAAGAGGGAGGGTGGAGGGGTGTGGAGTGTATTCAGGGATGGAATGGGTGGGAATGATTTTTGTCTTTCTTGTTGGCTACCTACCCTGTAAGGGGGAAAAAGCCTTGGTATATGCATGTACTTCTTATCTTTCCTCTCCAATCCTTTACCTCTCCTCTGTCCTCACTGCTCCTTCATCTCTCCTCTATTCTCTCACTCCAGTACCTCACCTCTGTCCTCGTTGCTCTTTCATCTCTCCTCTATTCTCTATTTCTCACATTTTACTCTCCTCACTCCCTTGCTCCCCCTACACCTTCTGTATCTTTCTCACTCCACACACTCCCTCCTCTCTTGCTTTCATGCTCACTTCCTCTTTCTTCCCATTTTTCTTGCTACCATCCCCCCTACACACACACACACACATTTGGGATAACTTAGGTGATACAGTTCAAACTGGAAAAACACAGAATTAAAATCTTAGTATGGTTGTTGGAAAATAAAGGGTATGTCCCAAGTTGAAACCATACATGAATTTGAAGCTTTGTGAATTTTTGAGTAAGAGGAAACTCCGTGAGCTTTTTTAATTTTATACCACAGTTAGGTAAATACACAGCACATGTGCACACACACACATACACACACACATACACACACACACAAAAAAAACTAGGTAAATACACACACACGTACATGTAGATGAAATGGTTTTTCAACCCAGATGTTCTATTGTTTTTACAGACAGAATGTCTTTCATCGGTGGGGGATCCCTCCCCCCTCATCAGAGCTACTGTTGGTATTCTTATCACCACCACCGCTTCAAAAGGAGAGCTTTCCACGTGGCCGGAACTATTACCTAGGCTCTGTGATATGCTAGACAGTGCAGACTACAATGTTTGTGAGGTAAGATTATCATATTTTGAACACAAGTTAAATAGGTTACATAGAGTAGGTCAGTGATTCTATACAGTAGGGAATCCAGCATTTACAGACCCATCTCTACTGTATCTAAACTGATGGAAAGGTGAGTCTTGGAATTGATACACTTGCCAAAACAACATGGATTCAAAGAGGGCCACATTATTTGCATATCTCACCAACAAGAACTGGAAAGCCTCAACAAGAAAGGACACCTTACAGAACACTAATGATAGCAATAGATACTAATAAGTAGTTAGCTCCTAGATGTATCCTATCATAGATACTAATAAGTAGTTAGCTCCTAGATGTATCCTATCATAGAAACTATGATAGAAAATAGTTGATTAACTTACTAGATACCAGATAGCAATGAGTGTCACTGAAGATGGAGCACATACTTCCAGATAGTAACAGAAAATCTCCTCAATAAATGACATTATAGGTTGAATGATGATAAACCAGATGTATATAGTACTGTAGTGTATAATACAACTATTTGGCTATGTTAACAGATTGTAAAGTAAATTTAGCAAGAATCTGAAAAGTGTTTCTGAAGGACAATGAATACAGTTTTCTCAGATATTGGTTTTAATATTTTGCATGAATTTTTCCCTAATGTAAATAAATTCTAAATAAATATTGTAACTTGTAAACAGAGGGAGTAATTGGTGAGGAACAGTGTGGATTTAGGACGGGTAGAGGTTGTGTAGATCAGATTTTTGTGGTAAGACAGATATGTGAGAAAGCTATAGGAAAGGGGAAGGATGTTTTTTGGGCTTTTATGGATCTGGAAAAGGCTTAGGACAGGGTAGACAGAAAGGCACTCTGGGAGGTTTTGCGGATTTACGGGATAGGAGGAAAGCTTCTAGGAGCTGTCAAGAGTTTTTATGAGGGTAGTAGAGCTTGTGTCAGGATTAGAAATGGAGAGAGTGAGTGGTTCGAGGTAAAGGTGGGACTTTGTCAAGGATGCGTTATGTCGCCCTGGCTGTTCAACTTATACATGGATGGGGGTAGTGCGAGAGGTTTATGCAAGGGTAGTGAGTCAGGGATTGGAGATGGTTAAAGAAAATGGAGTAAAGTGGGAGGTGAGCCAGCTGTTGTTTGCAGGTGACACTGTGCTTGTAACAGGATCAGAGGAGAGATTAAGGAAGTTAGTGACAGTTTGGAAAGGTGTGTGATAGAAGAAAGCTGAAGATAAATGTGGGTAAAATAATGTGATGAGATGTACAAGGGGTGAAAGTGGCAGTAGACTGGAAGTGAGCATTAAGGGAGAGTGACTGGAGGAAGTGGATAGTTTTAGATATTTGGGTGCAAATGTGATAGGAAAAGGTGGAGTGGTGTGGAGGTAGAATGTAGATTGATAGAAGGGAGTAAATGCCTTGGTGGATTAAAAAGTGTAATGAGAAATAGACATTTGGGAATGGATGCTAAGAGGAAACTGTATGAAGGAGTGATTGTGCCAACAGCACTATATGGAGCAGAAACATGGAACGTAAGAGAGTAAGAGAGAAGGAGTTTGAATGTGTTTGAGATGAGGTGTCTGAGAAGTATGACGGTGGTTACTAGGCTAGACAGATTGAGAAATGAGGTGGTGAGGAGGAGAACAGGGGTGGAAAGGGAGTTGGGAGATAGGGTTGATGAAAGAGTATTAGGAAGGTTTGGACACAGGGAATGAATGAGTGAAGAAAGACTAGTAAAAGGAATGGAAGGCAGATGTGGAGGGAGTGAACATGAGGGGACGTCCTAGGATGAGGTGGATGGATGGGGTAAAGGGGGCTTTGGGGAAGAGGGGAATGTCTGTTGAGGAAGGATGAGAGAGGACAGAAGATAGGGGTGAATGGAGAATGGTTGTATATGGATGATGTGGTGCCTGAGGTGGAATGGAGGGGGGGATGGGGGGGTGAAGTAGTATGTGTGAGCAAAATTTGATGCAGCCCAAAGGGATTTCTCATTGTCTTCACCTTTCATGCATGGGGGGCTCGCGAGAGGGGGGGTCGCCGAATTTATGAAGTGGCCTTGTTGTGAATGTGCTGCGTCTTGCGACACTGCTTCTGACCCAGGGTAGTGGACAAAGTGCAGGGATGACCCGTCATCCAGGAGGTGCTAAGATAAGAGGGAAGAGGGAGGGTGGAGGGGTGTGGAGTGTATTCAGGGATGGAATGGGTGGGAATGATTTTATGCCTTTCCCTTTTTGGTTACCTCCTTTGTAAGGGGGGAAAAAATCCTTGTTATATGTATGTAAATTTGAATTAAATAACGATAATCTCTCAGTACACTCCTTCATATCTAGAAAAACAAGGTAGTCTTGAGAAATAAACATATTTCACAAACATCTTTGAGAATGAGGAGTGCCAGAGGTTGTAGGACCACCAATAGGAAGTACCTGTTATGCAGGTGCATTAGCTCAATACCTAAAACCAAACAAGAACTGGGTATAGGTCCAGTTTTATGGCCCCAGATATATTTAATTATTTTTATGTATTATATATACATTTCTTGTGAGAAATAAACATTTGGGAATGGATGCTAAGAGGAGATTGGAGTGATTGTGCTGACAGCACTGTATGGTGCAGAAACAGGGAACATAAGAGAGGAGGAATTTGAATGTGTTTCAGATGTGCTGAGAAGTATGATAGTAGTTACTAGACTGGATAGAGTGGAAAACAAGGGTGTTAGGAGGAAAAAGGGGATGGAAAGGGAGTTGGGAGATAGTTGATGAAAGTGTATTGGGATGGTTTGGACAAGTGGAAATAATGAGTGAAGAAAGGTTAATAAAAGAAGTGTGGAAGGCAGAGGTGGATGGAGTGAATATGAGGTGGTGACCAAGGATGAGATGGATGGGTAAAAGGGCCATTGGGGAAGGGGAATGTCGTTTGAGGAAGAACAATAGGAGACAAAGATAGGGGTGAATAGAGAATGGTTGTGTATGGATGATACTTTTATGCATGAAATGGAGGTGGGGGATGGGAGAGGGAGTGGGTGAAAAAATATTTTGATGCAGCCCAAAGGGAATTCTCCCCATCTTCCTTGATTTCTGCATAAGGGGACAGAGAGGGGTGAGGTCACTGATTTAATTAAGTGGCCTTGCTGTGGATGTGCTGTCCTGCAACACTGCTTCTGACCTAGGGCAGTGGGCTAGATGCAGTGATGACCCATCATCCAGGTGGGCCCAAGATAAGAGGGTTGGAGGGTGGGTAAACGGGAGTGGAGTATGTGGGGATGGAATGGGTGGGAGTGGATTTTATGCCCCCCCCCCTTATTTTTTCTGTAAGGGGGGGAAAAGCCTTTGGTATATGTATTTGTGTCTCTGTATGTGTTTATATTTATATACATTTTTTTTTCTCTTTCTCTCTTCAGGGTGCATTTGGAGCATTACAGAAAATATGTGAAGATAGTGCAGAATTTCTGGAAAAGTCGCCAGACCGACCCCTCGATGTCCTCATTCCAAAGTTCCTCCAATTCTTTCGTCACTCCTCATCTAAGATTAGGTGAGTCCTATTACTGTTCATTTTATTTTCTCTTGTTTCTAACTTTACTAAATTTTCTTCCCATAATTCTTTTTCATTTTCTCTTCATCTGTCCTGTATTGGGTTGGCTAATGAGTGCGCAAAATTAAGAGTTAAATGTTATATTTAGATACACACAAACTGACACAATCACAATTGCATGTGCCTGCTTACAAGGCTGCTCAGATACTGACGCCACGCTCTTCAATTCGCGCCAAAACAAAGGCGCGCATCGCATCTGCGATATACAACACAACCAAATCTTATAATATAAATACATAACATTATATAAATAATACAATAAATAACAAAATACAATTCTACACCACACCAACACGGCCCTCCCCATCTTTCTTCCTCCCCCTTCTCTCCCCAAATTTTCTCCTTTCTTCCCATACCCTCTCTGCCACCCACTACTTCCACAATTACCTCTTCCTGATTTACCTTCTCCTTCCTTCTTTACCTTTACCTCCTGCTCCCTTTACCCCAGCCTCCAACTCCCTTTGCCCCAGCCTCCTCCTCTCTTTGCCCCAGCCTCCTCCTCTCTTTGCCCCAGCCTCCCCCTCTCTTTGCCCCAGCCTCCCCCTCTCTTTGCCCCAGCCTCCCCCTCCCTTTGCCCCAGCCTCCCCCTCCCTTTGCCCCAGCCTCCTCCTCCCTTTGCCCCAGCCTCCTCTTCCCTTTTCCCCAGCCTCCTCTTCCCTTTGCCTCAGCCTCCTCCTCACTTTGCCCTAGCCTCCTCCTCCCTTTGCCTCAGCTTCCTCCTCCCTTTGCCCCAGCCTCCTCCTCCCTTTGCCCTAGCCTCCTCCTCCTTTTGCCCCAGCCTCCTCCTCCCATTATGCCTACTTCCAGCTCTTTACCCCAACCTACTCCAGCCTGTACCCCTACATACTGCTTCTTTTACCCTTATCTACTGCTCCCTGTACACCTACCTGTCTCCATTTTATCCCAACCTACCCCTGCACCCTTTACTCCTACCTACTGCTCCCTGTACCCCTACCTAGTGCTCCCTTTTGCCTGTATTGCTACTGTTTACCCCCATCTACTCCATTTTACCCTATTTATTTTCATCCATATCTACTACTGTTACCCCTACCTACTGCTCCCTTTTCAGGGGTGGACAATTCCAGTTTTACAGTAGTTGCCCAGTGGGATACTTTGGAGCAGCTTATGAAGTTGCCAGCAGATGAAATACAAACACACGCACAAGCGCGCGCGCGCGCGCACACACACACACACACACACACACACACACACACACACACACACACACACACACACACACACACACACACACACACACACACCGACACACACACAGACACACACACAGACACACACACCCACACACACACACACACCCACACACACACACACACACACACACACACACACACACACCCCCACACCGTACACGTACGTTACATGGACTTCTTTGCTGACACTGCATATCGCTACAAGAAGATATGGACAAAATATGGGAAATGAGTCAGAGAAGTGAAATGAACTTTAACATTGAGAAATGTAGCAGAATGGAATTAGAAAAGAGCAAAAATAGAATATCAGGTCAATATAAAATTGGATATATGACTTGACACCTGATAAACATGTCAATAAATTATTTGGAGAGACTTTTAACTTATCAAGATCAATGAAAGTGGCCTTCGACTATATGGATGAAGAAATGGTAAAGAAAATAGTGGTTACGCTAATAAGACCTAAACTAGAGTATGCTGCAACACTATGGACACCTAGCACAAAAAAAAAGAACATAAGAAAATTAGAAAGAATCCAAAGAGCAGCGACAAAAATGGCACCTACACTATCAAATTTGACATACGAACAAAGATTGGAGAAATTACATCTGTTAACACTGGAACAGAGAAGAGAAAGAGGTGGTATGTTGACCATTTACAGAATTATGAAAGGGATGGAAATTCTCGATAGGGATGACTTATTAAAATGGGACAAAAGAGAAACAAGAGGACACGAAAAGAAGCTAAAGAAGGACAGTTACAGAAGAGACTTGAAAAAAGAATAGCTTCCCACATAGTGATTGATGTCTGGAACAAACTAAACGGAGAAACAGTGAGTGCCAGAACTATATAAGTGGGTCAATACGAGCATACCTCTCATCCCGTAAAATATAACTAGGTAAAAACACACACACTCACACTCACTCACTCACTCACTCACTCACTCTCTCTCTCTTCAGATTAGTTTTGATTTACACATCCACACACATATACTTCAGATATTTAACTTTGATTTCTAGTTGTATGTTATCTTGCTTATTCCATAAAAGGTGACATGATCATTCAGTCATTATTTGAGTGTAAATTATCTTGAATATGTATTACTTTACATGAATTTTTTATGCCCCAGGAGTTTGATTGTTGCATTTGTATCTCTTTTCAGATCTCATGCCATCGCATGTGTAAATCAGTTTATCATTAGTAAAACACAAGCTTTAATGGCGAATATAGATGCTTTTTTACAGGTAAGTTTGTATATTGGTTTCTTTACCACCTTCACATATGATCACTAGTATCTTCCATCCCCTCTCCAGTCCCCTCTCCAGTCCCCTCTCCCTCTCCAGTCCCCTCTCCCTCTCCCTCTCCAGTCCCCTCTCCAGTCCCCTCTCCCTCTCCAGTCCCCTCTCCCTCTCCTGTCTCCTGTCACTCCCCCCTTCCCACTCCCTTGCTCCCTCTTCCTATCCCTTGCCCCTCCCCGCCTATCCTTGCCCTCCCTACCCCTTTATCATCCCCTCACCCGCCTACCCCCTTTACGACCCCCTCGCCCTCATACCCCTCACAAGCTCTTCTCCCTCGTACCCCTTCACCAGCCCCTCGCCCTCGCACCCCTTCACTAAACCCTCTCCTTTGTACCCCTCGCTAGCACCTTGCCTCACCCATCCCTCAACTCCCTTGCCCCTCTACCCCTTCAATAGTCCCTCGCCTCCCTACCTATTTGCTAGTCCCTCGCCCCTCCCTACCCCTTTAATAATCCCTTGCCCCCTACCCCTTTAGTCCCTTGCCCCCCTACCCCTTTAGTTCTTTGCCCCCTACCCCTTAACTAGTCCCTTGCCCCCTACCCCTTAACTAGTCCCTTGCCCCCTACCCCTTAACTAGTCCCTTGCCCCCCTACCCCTTAACTAGTCCCTTGCCCCCTACCCCTTTACTAGTCCCTTGCCCCCTACCCCTTTACTAGTCCCTTGCCCCCTACCCCTTAACTAGTCCCTTGCCCCCTACCCCTTTACTAGTCCCTTGCCCCCCTACCCCTTAACTAGTCTCTTGCCCCCTACCCCTTAACTAGTCCCTTGCCCCCTACCCCTTAACTAGTCCCTTGCCCCCTACCCCTTAACTAGTCCCTTGCCCCCTACCCCTTAACTAGTCCCTTGCCCACCCTACCCCTTAACTAGTCCCTTGCCCACCCTACCCCTTAACTAGTCCCTTGTCCCCCTACCCCTTTACTAGTCCCTCGCCCCCACCCCTTTACTAGTCCCTCACCCCCTGCCCCTTTACTAGTCCCTCACCCCCCTACCCCTTTACTAGTCTCTTGCCCCCCTACCCCTTTACTAGTCCCCCGCCCCTCTACCCCTTTACTAGTCCCTCACCCCTCTACCCCTTTACTAGTCCTTTGCCCCCCACCCCTTTACTAGTCCCTCGCCCCCACCCCTTTACTAGTCCCTTCCCCACCCCTTTACTAGTCCCTTGCCCCCACCCCTTTACTAGTCCCTTGCCCCCCCACCCCTTGACTAGTCCCTTGCCCCCACCCCTTTACTAGTCCCTCGCCCGTCCTACACCTTTACTAGTCCCTTGCCCGTCCTACCCCTTTACTAGTCCCACGCCCCTCCTATCCCTTTACTAGTCCCACGCCCCTCCTACCCCTTTGCTAGTCCCTCGACCCCCTACCCCTTTACTATTCCCTCGACCCCCGTACCCCTTTACTAGTCCCTCGACCGCCTTACCCCTTTACTAGTCCCTCGACCGCCCTACCCATTTACTAGTCCCTCGACCGCCCTACCCCTTTACTATTCCCTCGACCGCCCTACCCCTTTACTATTCCCTCGACCGCCCTACCCCTTTACTAGTCCCTCGACCGCCCTACCCCTTTACTAGTCCCTCGACCCCCCTACCCCTTTACTAGTCCCTTGACCCCCCTATCCCTTTACTAGTCCCTCCACCCTCCTACCCCTTCTAGTCCCTCGCCCCCCACCCGTATACTAGTCCCTCGCCCCCCCTACCCCTTTACTAGTCCCTCGTGCCCCCCCTACCTGTATACAAGACCCTCGCCCCCCTACCCCTTTACTAGTCCCTCGCGCCCCCTACCCCTTTACTAGTCCCTCGAGCCCCCTACCCCTTTACTAGTCCCTCGCGCCCCCTACCCCTTTACTAGTCCCTCGCCCCCACCCCTTTACTAGTCCCTCGCCCCCACCCCTTTACTAGTCCCTCGCCCCCACCCCTTTACTAGTCCCTCGCCCCCACCCCTTTACTAGTCCCTCGCCCCCACCCCTTTACTAGTCCCTCATGCCCCCATACCCCTTTACTAGTCCCTCATGCCCCCATACCCTTTTACTAGTCCCTCATGCCCCCATACCCTTTTTCTAGTCCCTCACGCCCCCATACCCTTTTACTAGTCCCTCACGCCCCATACCCTTTTACTAGTCCCTCATGCCCCATACCCTTTTACTAGTCCCTCATGCCCCGTACCCCTTTACTAGTCCCTCACGCCCCATACCCCTTTACTAGTCTCTCACGCCCCCATACCCCTTTACTAGTCCCTCGCGCCCCCATATCCCTTTATTAGTCCCTCATGTCCCCATACCCCTTTACTAGTCCTTCACGCCCCCATACCCCTTTACTAGTCTCTCAAGCCCCCATACCCCTTTACTAGTCCCTCAAGCCCCCATACCCCTTTACTAGTCCCTTGTGCCCCCATACCCTACTAGTACCTCGTGCTGCCCCCCACCCCTTTACTAGTCACTTGACCCCCTACACCTGAACTAGTCCTTCACCCCCCTACCCCTTCTAGTTTCTTGCCCCCTTACCTCTTTACTAGTCTCTTGCCCCCTACCTCTTTACTAGTCTCTTGCCCCCAACCCCTTTAGTCACTCATCCCCCCTACCCCTTTACTAGTCCCTCGCCCCCTACCCCTTTACTAGTCCCTCACCCCTACCCCTTTACTAGTCCCTCACCCCTACCCCTTTACTAGTCCCTCACCCCTACCCCTTTACTAGTCCCTCGCCCCCACCTCTTTACTAGTCCCTCGCCCCCCTACCCCATTACTAGTCACTCGCATCCCACCCCTTTACTAGTCCCTCGCACCCCACCCCTTTACTAGTCCCTCGCACCCCACCCCTTTACTAGTCCCTCGCCCCCCACCTTCCCCTTTACTAGTCCCTTGCCCCCCCACCCCTTTACTAGTCCCTCGCCCTCCACCCCTTTACTAGTAGCTCGCCCTCCACCCCTTTGCTAGTCCCTCGCCCCCAACCCCTTTACTAGTCCCTTGCCCCCCCATACCTTACTCGTCCCTCGTGCTGCCCCCCCACCCCTTTATTAATCCCTCGCCCCCCTACCCCATTACTAGTCCCTCTCCCCCTACCCCTTTACTAGTCCCTCTCCCCCCTACCCCTTTACTAGTCCCTCGCCCCCCTACCCCTTTACTAGTCCCTCGCCCCCCTACCCCTTTACTAGTCCCTCGCCCCCCTACCCCTTTACTAGTCCCTCGCCCCCCTACCCCTTTACTAGTCCCTCGCCCCCCTACCCCTTTACTAGTCCCTCGCCCCCCTACCCCTTTACTAGTCCCTCTCCCCCTACCCCTTTACTAGTCCCTCCCCCCTACACCTTTACTAGTCCCTCGCCCCCTACCCCTTTACTAGTCCCTCGCCCCTACCCCTTTACTAGTCCCTCGCCCCCTACCCCTTTACTAGTCCCTCGCCCCCTACCCCTTTACTAGTCCTTTGCCCCCCAACCCCTTTACTAGTCCCTTGCCCCCTACCCCTTTACTAGTCCCTCGCCCCCCTTACTCCTTTACTAGTCCCTCGCCCCCCTTACTCCTTTACTAGTCCCTCGCCCCCCTTACTCCTTTACTAGTCCCTCGCCCCCCTTACTCCTTTACTAGTCCCTCGCCCCCCTTACTCCTTTACTAGTCCCTCGCCCCCTTACTCCTTTACTAGTCCCTCACCCCCTTACCCCTTAACTAGCCCCCTCGCCTGCAACCCCTTAACTAGCCCCTCACCCCTCACTCTTGTATCCTATCACTAGCCCCTCGCCCTCGTACACCTTCACTGGCCCCTCGCCCTCGTACACCTTCACTGGCCCCTCGCCCTCGTACACCTTCACTGGCCCCTCGCCCTCGTACACCTTCACTGGCCCCTCGCCCTCGTACACCTTCACTGGCCCCTCGCCCTCGTACACCTTCACTGGCCCCTCGCCCTCGTACACCTTCACTGGCCCCTCGCCCTCGTACACCTTCACTGGCCCCTCGCCCTCGTACACCCTCACTGGCCCCTCGCCCTCGTACACCCTCACTGGCCCCTCGCCCTCATACACCTTCACTGGCCCCTCGCCCTCGTACACCCTCACTGGCCCCTCGCCCTCGTACACCCTCACTGGCCCCTCGCCCTCGTACACCTTCACTGGCCCCTCGCCCTCGTACACCTTCACTGGCCCCTCGCCCTCGTACACCTTCACTGGCCCCTCGCCCTCGTACACCTTCACTGGCCCCTCGCCCTCGTACACCTTCACCGGCCCCTCGCCCTCGTACACCTTCACCGGCCCCTCGCCCTCGTACACCTTCACCGGCCCCTCGCCCTCGTACACCTTCACCGGCCCCTCGCCCTCGTACACCTTCACCGGCCCCTCGCCCCCGTACACCTTCACTGGCCCCTCGCCCCCGTACACCTTCACTGGCCCCTCGCCCCCGTACACCTTCACTGGCCCCTCGCCCTCGTACACCTTCACTAGCCCCTCGCCCTCATACACCTTCACTAGCCCCTCGCCCTCGTACACCTTCACTGGCCCCTCGCCCTCGTACACCTTCACTGGCCCCTCGCCCTCATACACCTTCACTAGCCCCTCGCCCTCGTACACCTTCACTGGCCCCTCGCCCTCGTACACCTTCACTGGCCCCTCGCCCTCATACACCTTCACTAGCGCCTCGCCCTCGTACACCTTCACTAGCCCCTCGCCCTCGTACACCTTCACTAGCCCCTCGCCCTCATACACCTTCACTAGCCCCTCGCCCTCGTACACCTTCACTAGCCTTTCTCTCATAACCACGTCACTAGGCCCTTGCACTCCTACCCCCTTGCACTCCTACCCCCTTGCACTCCTACCCCCTTGCACTCCTACCCCCTTGCACTCCTACCCCCTTGCACTCCTACCCCCTTGCACTCCTACCCCCTTGCACTCCACCCCCTTGCACTCCTACCCCCTTGCACTCCTACCCCCTTCCACTCCTACCCCCTTCCACTCCTACCCCCTTCCACTCCTACACCCTTCCACTCCTACCCCCTTCCACTCCTACCCCCTTCACTATCCCCTTGCACTCCTACCCCCTTCACTATCCCCTTGCACTCCTACCCCCTTCACTATCTCCTTGCACTCCTACCCCTTTCACTATCCCCTTGCACTCCTACCCCCTTCACTATCCCCTTGCACTCCTACCCCCTTCACTATCCCCTTGCACTCCTACCCCCTTCACTATCCCCTTGCACTCCTACCCCCTTCACTATCCCCTTGCCCTCCTACCCCATCCCACATCCTCTTGCTCTACTTTCCCTTCTCCACTCCCTCTTCACTTCTCTAGTCCCCCTCCACCACTTATAACTTCTGTCATTTCCACCCCCCCTCCTACACCAAATCCCTCCCCTCCTACACCCTATCCCTCCCCTCCTACACCCTATCCCTCCCCTCCTACACCCTATCCCTCCCCCTCCTACACCCTATCCCTCCCCCTCCTACCTTCTACCCCCTAGCCCTCCCCCTCCTACCTCCTAGCCCTCCCCCTCCTACCTCCTAGCCCTCCCCCTCCTACGCCCTAGCCCTCCCCCTCCTACGCCCTAGCCCTCACCCTCCTACGCCCTAGCCCTCACCCTCCTACGCCCTAGCCCTCACCCTCCTACCCCCTAGCCCTCGCCCTCCTACCCCCTAGTCCTCACCCTCCTACCCCCTAGCCCTCACCCTCCTACCCCCTAGCCCTCACCCTCCTACCCCCTAGCCCTCCCCCTCCTACCCCCTAGCCCTCACCCTCCTACCCCCTAGCCCTCACCCTCCTACCCCCTAGCCCTCACCCTCCTACCCCCTAGCCCTCACCCTCCTACCCCCTAGTCCTCACCCTCCTACCCCCTAGCCCTCACCCTCCTACCCCCTAGCCCTCACCCTCCTACTCCCTAGCCCTCACCCTCCTACCCCCTAGCCCTCACCCTCCTACTCCCTAGCCCTCACCCTCCTGCCCCATAGCCCTCACCCTCTCCCAATATTCAGTACTAGAAATCATCGTATTATCACATTCAAAATGAAAATTGAGGTTAGTAAATCTTGAATAAAAAGTACCTGACTTCCGTAAAGCCAATTTTACCATACTCCAATTATTACTAGAAAACTCAGACTGGAGTAAAACTTCAAACCAGAGTGGAATAGGAAATTAGTAATGACCTCTCTCGTAAAAAGTGTGCATAAAAAGATATTTGTCGACCAAAAGCCAAGATGATAACACTAGACAGAATTTGCTGCAAAAACAAAACTGTTATAAAACGTAAGAAAGAAGAGACTGCAAGAGACCAATTAGGCCTACACAAGGCAGCTCCAAACATTGAAGAGTATATTGGTGAGGCAAGCAAAGCGAACCCCAAAGAATTCTATAGTTATACAAATAAGAAAAAAATGCTTATGTGCAGCATTGGATCATTAAGTGACAAAGCTAAACATAGAAATGATGAAAATAAGATGGCCTCAATCCTTAATAAATTTTTTGCATCCATCTTTGCAGATGAAGATTGTTCATTGTATCAGCCATCAGAATATAAAATGTCTCAAAACATTTAAAATCT
>NC_134780.1:84450354-84513450 GCF_046742065.1 Oratosquilla oratoria | reverse complement strand
TTTTCATTCAATGCCAACACATCCATCTTTCTTCTCACAAACATACTGCCTATCTCTTCCATTTTACTCGCATCTGTACCACATTCACACACATTAAAAGACCTAAACCTAGGGTACTTGTTGGAAAACTCCTCCCAGACCCTCTTATGCCTTTACCTTTTTTAGGCCACTGGGAGAAGGATGCCTACTCCTATCCCCATGCTGTTTTTGTCACCATGTAAGACTGAAGTGGAAAGACTTGGTGGCAGTGTTCAGCAAAATGAGAAATTGAATATTCAGAGAAATGATTCAGGACAGTAACAGGAGTTGGGGGACAGTTGCAATATGATAAAGTATTGTCATTTCTCTATGAATAGAGATTTGCTCTACCACAGACATGAGGTGTGGCTCTGATCCATAGGGCCTCCCCATATAGACCCTAAAGTATCAGCTGCATGCTACGTAGCAGCTTTTAACCCCACAATAACATCCAGTCAATACCCTAGACAGGGAAATGGTAACAAATAAAAAGTGTTATGTAACTGGTCTGTAGAGGTGATACTAAAGCCTCTAACTCATTTATTGTTTAGAATTTGGTGATACAAATTGGGAGTCATGTTAGGGGATGTATAATGATAGCTGCATAGGGGCTAGCCTGGTGAAACCACAGGGGAATGGCATCTGCATGAACGAAGCAGTGGTCCTAACATATATATATATATCTTAGATTGATGATAGTTAGAGGAATGAGAATTTTTAAGTACAATGTGGGTATTTTCACAATAAAAAAGATGGTTTGGGAGTATTGGTACAACTTTGTTAGTCATTTGAAGTCGTGCAGAGAACAGTCTTGTTTTACAAGTTAGATGATCTTTTTGTCAGTATCCATTGAAGAAATGAGGATAGAATGGAATGAACCCCATAAAAAGTATTTTATGTAAAGAGCCACATGAACCCTAGTTTTAAGAACCTCTGCTGCTGTGAATACAACTACTGTGAATTTATTTTATTTTTACTCGCTTTCCAGGTGCTGATATGAGAGCATATATAAATCTAGTTTTGAATGATTTGATAATCATCATCAACAAACCCAATACTCCGAAGACTTTGTTGGAGAACACTGGTAAGCTCTCATGGCTTAATGTGGTAATGTTCCCTTGGGCCAGTTAATGATCACCTTGGCATTAGATAAATGGATGCCAGGTAGTTGGTCATAGGACTTATCATTACCATCTAGTACCACAATGCAGAATGATCCTCAGGTGTTACTTAGAAAACTGTTTAGAACTTTGTATCTTATGCACATGTACCAAACTTGAGTTTTGCACTTAAATACCCCTTTCCTGAGGATAGGAATGTGATAGATTTTTATTTATTTTTATCTTAATGATATATATATATGTACATGTATATATATCTTCCATTGTTTATACTGTTATTCCATATATCCAGTTTAGATATTACTAAGTGCAAGATATTTTGATATTTTTCCTCAGAAGAATGTCTAGGCTCTTAGGATGAAACCTGTGCTGTGTTTTCTGATTTATGCTTGCCCTTTGCTCAAATGGACTCCAGTTAATAGACCAACTTCCAGGCCCAAGGGATAATGCACATTATCAATTTTGTTTTATCTATTTATTTCTTTATTAATTTTCACCCAGCTGAAGTTATTGTGCAAGCTGGATATTTGTTTGAGATGTGATTGGTTCAGTGAAACTTTGAAATATGCATGGTTAGTATATTATATTCACTAGGTATTGAGTCCAGTTTTTTTTTCAGTTTCATCCTTATGTTCAGATTTGAACTTTTTTTTTTTTTTTCAAAGTTTTACTCGACATATGTATAGCTTTATATTTAATTTAAGGAAGCAATAACTATGATTTATTATAGAAAGTGAAATGTAATGCTTGTATAGTCATTGCTTTGTGAAATCTAAAACCACTGATTATTCATCAGTTGGGTGTGAAATTAGCGTAATGAAGGCTGTAGTTAGTGATCATTGTTTTGTGTTTTGGTTCTTTGTCAATTATTACTCCTTACACAGGACTCGTTGGTAGTGTATTGACTCTAGCACCTTGTTATCATTCTTATTTCATATTACTATTTGTATGACAGTATTTATTTTTTTAATAGTTCTGTTGTGGCAGCCTTTGCTAATAAATTGTATATTAATATAGGAAAGTTCAATGTTAATGTTTTGGTCAGTAATTGGTAATTTGATTACTGCCTCGTATCATTGAGTTTTATTTTTTTATGATTATTGTTACTGTTACCAATCTGCCATGGGTTTGTTCTGATTATGTCATGGTTTTCTTTCTCTTTTTCTTTTTTCCTGCGTGTTGCTGTCCCTCCTTAGCCATTACAATTGGACGCCTAGGCTATGTGTGCCCTACTGAAGTGGCCCCCCTGTTACAACAGTTTATCAGACAGTGGTGTGTAAACCCGCAGTTTTATTTGTATTTTAGTATTCATCATTACTACTGCCTACTTTCTTGTTACTATTTATTCTACATTATTATTATTATTATTATTATTATGATTATCATCATTATTCTTATTATTCTTATTATTATTATTATCTAATTTTGCTGCTATTGTTGATGCTATTCCTTAGAGAAACACTGGATAATCACACAGCTACTTAGTTCTATGTCTTACACATAGTGCTTTGTGATGATATTCCAGGTGGCATACTTAACAAGATGGATGTGCAGGATGGAAAAAATGCAGCCTTCTTGTCCATGTTGCTCGTTGTCATGGAGCAAAAGGCTGAAGGCTCTTTTGACATAACACCTGCAATCTTGTTATAGTCTTGTCATTTAGCTTCAAGAACTTTCATTTTCTCTCGTTTTATATAATTTTAGCAGATTAAAGATGACAGGGTTACCATGTGGGAAAATAGGAATTGCCTAGCCTGGGACAATGATTCAGTCATGCGTCTATATCCATGCATTTAGCCTTGTTTTGTATTTTGTTAGTTTTTCTCCCCCCCCATCCCATCCCCTTATTTTTGTTTTATTTTAATTATTATTATTTTTATATAATATATATATATATTATATAATTTATTTGTTTAAACTTTCTTTTAGTTTTCTTTTAAAAAAGGGTGTTGAAGACGCTGGATGTACAAATGCACTTGTATTTGTGCTAACAAGTATATTAATGTATGCTGTGTATACATACTTATGGTCAAGGGATTAGCTGTTGCTCATAGCTTCAATACCACCATTACGCTTCAAAAAAGGCATTGGAGTGCAGTGGTTCGTTCAAATATCAGTAGATCCATTATGTTGGCTCGTAAAGGGTAAGTGTAATAAGGATAGGCAGTAACCAACCCATGTACCCTTTTTTAATGCTATGGACTAATTTTCTCAAAGGGAGAAGTTGCAGTTTTCAGACAAACGTAAGAGTAGTTGACCATGGAGCCTTTTCAGTATTCGATATGTGATCTTGTGATCTGGGAGCTGGCAGGTAGAGCTGAAGAAAGTTTATTGGGACAGTTTGGACATGTGGAAAGAATGAGCGAAGAAAGGTTAGCAAAAAATCATGTGGAAGGCAGAGGTGGATGGAGTGAACTTGAGTGGATGACCAAGGATAAGTTGGATGGGGTGAAAGGGGACTTAGCAAGAGGGGAATGTTTGTTTAGCAGGGAAGGGATAGGGGTAAGTGGAGGGTGATTGTGTATGGATGATGTTTTGATGCAGCCCAAAGGGATTTCTCCCTATCTTCTCCGTATTCTACATGAGGGGATGAAGAGGGGGGGTAACTGTAAGTGGATGTATTGTGTCTTGTTGCATTGCTTCTGACCAGGCAATGGGCAGGAGACGGGGCTCTCTTGCTGCATTGCTTCAGACCAGGCAATGGGCAGGAGACAGGGCTGAACCTTCATCCATTAGGAGCTAAGATGAGAGGGAAACAAAGGGTGGTGGATGGGAGTGGGTACTTGCCTTTTGACTTGACTACCTCCCTCATGAGGGGGAGGAAGCCATTGGTATAGATAAATCATTTATTATAAATTGCTTCTGACCCAGGGGGCCAGCGGGTGGGATACAGGGGTGACCCATCATCCACGAGGAGCAAAGATGAGGAGGAGGGAAGGGTGGTGGATGGGAGTAGGTACATGCCTTTTACTTGGCTACCTCCCATGTAAGGGGGGAAAAAAGGTCTATATGTATATACATACATACATACACTAACACACACAAAGGCTTTTTCCCCCTTACAAGGGAGGTAGCCAAAAAGGAAAAGACAAAATCATTCCCACCCATTCCATCCCTGAATACACTCCACACCCCTCCACCCTCCCTATTATCTTAGCACCTCCTGGATGACAGGTCATCCCTGCACCTTGTCCACTGCCCTGGGTCAGAAGCAGTGTCGCAAGACACAGCACATCCACAGCAAGGCCGCTTCATTAAATCGGCGACCTCCCCCCCCCCTCTGTCCCCCCATGCTTAAAAGGAGAAGACAGCTTTCCCCCCTCCCTTGTAAGGAGAAAAGCCTTTGGTATGTGTATATATGTGTGTAACCAATCTGTGAATGCTCGCTTCTTCTCTTCTACAATCTTCTTTGCTTCATCCCACCACTCGATACCTTTTCTTCTATTTCCTCCCATCCTCCTTGTTCCACACACCATCTTTGCACACCATGTGACTCCCTCCTTGAACTATCCCTGTTCCTCCTTCACTCCTACTAAGTATTTCAGCGGCTTTGACCCATCGTTTTTCGCTCATATTTCCGAAATAACCATTCACATCAGTATGATATATTAGCACAGCCTAATTCACACCCTGTGCTAATTTTTTACGTTATAGTGCATTCACAAGTTTATTTGATTACGGCGTTTACTCTTGATATTAAGTGTGTTGTAGCCGACACCCGTGAAGTACATCGAACAGGTGAAGTCGTGACGTCATCACAAACTACCTCGTGTATCCCAACTTCACTTGTTCGATTTCCTTCAGTGGTGTCGGCTACGACACACTTAATATCAAGAGTAAACACCGTAATTAAATACAATTGTGAATGCACTATAATGTCAGAAATTAGCGCAGGGTGTGAATTAGGCTGTGCTAATATACCATGCTGATGTGAATGATTATTTCGGAAATATGAGCGAAAAACGATGGGTCAAGGCCGCTGAAATACTTAGTAATTCTCTATCCTTCACTTCAATTCCTCTCTCAGCTCCTTGTACTACTCCTTTACTTTATCGTTTAAGCAGTTCACTTTAACCACTTCCATACGGTCATGCCTACGTAGGCAGCACGAGTAGCAAGTGGGTACTCGATGATGCCGACGTCACCATCTTGATTATATTTATTGTAGTCGTACCTGCGTAATTTCCATTCTCTCTAAACTGGCTTCATCAATTTTCTATGGTTATCAAAATACACGGGTGAAAGAGAACAAACGATTGAGCACCGACTTTATTTTTTATAATGCTCTTATTATGACGCAACATCACACGTCTGGCAGCTAATGCTGCCAGACGTGCAATGTTCCCCGGAGTGAAGAGGGTAAGCACCTCCCTACCTTATGTCCTTTTCCTCCTCCATCTATCTACTCTGTTTGCCTTCCACCAAAAAATTGTCTGATATTCCCCCACTCTCTCCCCTTAGAACATGTACATCCTTAACTCTTACTACTATTATCCTGGTTACCACTATATAGTCCATTAATGTTCCACTACCCTCTCCCATGTGTACTTATGCTTGACTTTCTTCCTAAACTTTGTATTTGCTATCATCAACTCTTTCTAGACACATCTCCACCATCAACTCTCCACTACAATTTTTTTTTCCTCCTCCTCCTCCTCCTCCTCCTCCTCCTCCTCCTCCTCCTCCTCCTCCTCCTGGAACTCCACACTTCCCAACCATTCCATCTATTGGTTCCTTTCCTACTTTAGCATTAAGGTCTCCCATTACTAGTCCTATCCCCGTCCCATTTTTGTCGCCATGTACAACTCGAGTGGAAAGACTTGGTGGTAGTATTTTTTTCCTCCACACTGTTCGCCAAAATGAGAAAATTAATATTCAAAGAATTGGTACAGGACAGTAACGAGAGTGGGGGGGACAGCATAACGGAGGGACAGTCACAGTGTATTAAAGTATTGTCATTTCTGTATGAATAGAGATTTCCTCTACCACAGACATAATTATTTGTGGCTCTGGTCCTTAGAGGTGCCCCATATAGACCCTAAAGTATCAGCTGCATGCTACTTAGAAGCTTTTAAACCCACAATAACATTCAGCCGAAATGCAGAAATGGTGTACATTTCATCAATTCATCAGTCTTTTAACCCCTTCGATACGATGACACCTACATAGTGGGTACGTGAGGATGCCGATGTCGGCGTCTTGATTATTTATATTGTAGTTGTACCTGTGTGACCCCCATACTCTGTAAACTGGCTTCATCATATTTTCTATGGTTATCAAAATTCACGGGTGAAAGAACGAGCAATACAGTGGTGACTTTATTTTTTATAATGCGAGTATTATGACGCAACATTGTAAGTCTGGCAGCTAATGCTGCCCGCGAGGTTTTGGCCCATATTGAAGGGGTTAATCAGTTCCTTTGGATCTGTTGTAGAGACATGTGATCATGAGGTCTGTTGGTCCATAGGACATGCAGGGAAAAGGTTTTGTTGCCTGAAGTGGGTGAATTTTGGACAGTGCAAGAGAGCACACAAGTGCTCCAAGAGTCATTAGAAAAAAAATAGAGGTCATCTTTATATTTTATATGTTTACATAAACTCCCACCTCAACCTCTGTTCATGGGTGGGGATGTGTGGTAGGGGGAAAAATGCTCTTCGAGCAATCTCCCATGCCACTACACTATTCTGTGTTGCAACTGCACCTGGAGCATGTCATATGGTCACAAGACACCTGTCAGGAGGGACCCACAATAGAGGTGGGAAACGAGTGTCCCAGGAAGTACTGTAATACAGAAGGAACACAGATGGCCAGCTCGGCATTCAAATGTATGTCATTATCTTTACCTTTACCAAGAGGTATGGCCCTGAAGAGGGCAGAACCATGATCTCGGTCCAGGCTCAAGGATATTTACTTCCAAACTAAATAGCATAAATGCTAGAAGTATCCAGCCATCAAATCCAGTATGCTGATTAGGTGCAATATTTTATTATCATTATTGTTATATATATAATATATATATATATAATCTTCCTATTCTTTCTCCTCCTCTTCTCCTCCTCTTCTCCTCTTCTCCTCCTCTTCTCCTCCTCTTCTCCTCCTCTTCTCCTCCTCTTCTCCTCTCCTCCTCTTCTCCTCCTCTTCTCCTCCTCTTCTCCTCCTCTTCTCCTCTTCTCCTCTTCTCCTCCTCCTCTTCTCCTCCTCTCCTCCTCTCCTCCTCCTCCTCCTCCTCTTCCCCTCCTCCTCTCCCTCCTCCTCTCCCTCCTCCTCTTCTCCTCCTCTTCTCCTCTTCTCCTCCTCTTCTCCTCCTCTTCTCCTCCTCCTCTCCTCCTCTTCTCCCTCCTCCTCTCATCCTCTTCCTCATCCTCTTCCTCATCCTCTTCCTCCTCCTCTTCTCCTCCTCTTCCTCCTCCTCTTCTCCTCCTCTTCTTCCTCCTCTTCCTCTTCTCCTCCTCTTCTTCCTCCTCCTCTTCTCCTCCTCCTCCACCATTGTGTGAGTTGATACACATGTAAGGTAAGCTATTAGGTTTTCTCACTGCATGAGAAAAGAGTCTTGCAACTTACAAATAGCCACATATTTTGCTGGAGAAATTGGATTGTAGGTCTTGTTAATGCATATACATCTTTCTTGTTTTGCAGAAAATTTATTGTGGCTCATGTAAAGCTTATTTTGAATGAAGGACCTGTGACTAACAATTGCTTGGTGAAATAATATTGAAACAAGGTTGTACAGTGCAAGAAAGTAAAGTGTGGAAGTTCAATAATCTAGGCATTTGACACCAGAAATGTTTATTACAATAGTAGCTGTAATCTGGTTTATTCCTTGACAGCATATGTATGTCAAGACTGATATTAGCATAAGCCAAACATACATTTCTATGTTGAAGGCTGTTCAGCTTGATTTGTTTGGAGTTGAGTAAATGAAGTGTCGTCTTCAGAATTGCTTAATACACTTAGACACACTATGGGGAGGGGAGTAAGTTAAAGTGTACATTTGAGGGTTTGCAAGGTCCTCCCCTCCCCCTCCTTCTCCCCCCTTATAAGGGAAGAAGCCAAGTCAAAAGGCACAAATATAGATGCAGTAAATAGGTGGAATGAAGGGTTGTAAAAAATGTAGATTTAGGGGTGATTGTATCCATGACAGTGTGGAGCAAAGACCTAAGATATAAAGGAGGCAGAAAAGAAGAGCCTGAATGTGCTAGAAGTATGGTAGGTGTTATAAGGATGGAGAGAAGGAGAGAGTGGTGGTGAAGCTGAAGGTGGAAGAATGGAAAGAAGCTATCTGACTGGTATAGATCAAAGTGCTGAGGTAGGCAGGGCATATGGAAAGAATGAGTGAGGAAAGACTAGCAAGAACAGCAGAAGTGGATGGAGGGAACTTAAATATCAAGAATGGGGTAAATGGATGATTTGAATAAGGCTTTGAATGCACAAGGAGGGGGGTATACAAAAGATTGGATTGAATAGATGGAAATTGTGAATGGATGAAGGGATGATGAGGCTTGAAAAGATGTTCTTGTGTGCTTCATAAATTTTTGGGAATGAATGAAGGGATTTTATAATGAAGTCTATCTGTATACCAAGGGCTCTGGCACGTACTCCCAGCTATTCCACCCCATGCACCACCCTTTCCTCCCTCTCATCTTAGCTCTTCATGGATGACGGGTCATCCCTGTATCCCTGGATCAGAAGTAATGTAGCAAGGCCTCTTCGCTTAATAGGTGACCCCCCACCCTCTCCATCCCTTGTGCAGAAAAATAGAAGACTGGTAGAAATCCATTTTGGGCTGTCGGAAATAATATTAACATCTCGACATCTAGAAGCTTTCCTCCTATCCCGTATATCCACAAAATCTCCCATAAGCCTTTTCCAGATCCATAAAAGCCCAAAAAACATCCTTCCCCTTTCCTATAGCTTTCTCACATAACTGTCTTACCACAAAAATCTGATGCACACAACCTCTACCCATCCTAAATCCACACTGTTCCTCACCAATTACTCCCTCTGTTCCTCTCCTAATTCTCTCAATTAAGAGCCTCCCATAAGCCATCCCAACTACACTTAACAAACTAATCCCTCTGAAACTACAACACTCACACTTTTCCCCTTTTCCCCTATTCCCCTATTCCCTTGTAAAGTGGAACTATACAGGCACTCCTCCAGTCCTCCGGCACTCTACCCTCTCTCCAGTAAACATTAAATAACCTCACCAGCCAGTCCACCATCACTGTACCTCCTTTTTTTAGACATTCTTCATGGCATCCATCCAGTCCAGGTGCCTTACCTGTTTTCATCATCTTAACTGCCTTCACTTCATCCTTCCTTATTTCTCCTCCATTAACCTCACTCATCACGGTAATTTTCTTAGCACTTCCCATTGCAACTATCTTTCCCTCCCTATCCTCCTTCACATTTAGCAACTCCCTTAAATACTCTGCCCATCTTCCCCTTACTGCCTTCTCTTCCATTATCATCTCTCCATCTGCACCTTTTACCTTTTCTTCTCTACTTGATTCGCCTCCTCTTCCTCTCTTAATTTCTTTCCAAAACATCTTTTTATTACTTTCAAAATTTTCTGTCATACCCTTTCCCCATTTCACATCTGCTCTCCTCTTTGCCACCTTTACCTTGTGCTTTACTTTTCTTTGTATCTCTCATATGACTCCCTCATCCTATTTTGTAACCAATCTGTGAAAGCTTGCTTCTTCTCTTCCACACCCTTCTTTGTTTCCTCATCCCATCATTCACTACTCTTCCTTCTATTTCCTCCTGTCCTTCTTGTTCCACACACCATCTTTGCACACTTTGTGACTCACTCCTTGAACCATCCCCATCCCTCCTCCACTCCTAGCTCTACTTTATCCCTCACTCCCTGCCACTCCTCTCTCAAGCTTCTTCTTGTACTCCTTCTTTTCATTTTCATTTAAAGAGTTCACTCTAAGCACCTCCCTACCTTTTGTCCTTTTCCTCTTTCTCCATCTATTCTCCACTCTCAACTTACCTTCCACCAAAAAATTATCTGATATTTCCCCACTCTCTCCCCTTAGTACATGTACATCTTTAACTCTTCCTATTATACTCCTACCTACCACTGCATAGTCCATTAACGCTCTATCTACCACCCTTCCATCCACCACTCTTTCCCATGTGTACTTAGGCTTGACTTTCTTCTTAAACACTGTATTTGCTATCAACAACTCTTTCTAGACACATTTTCACCATGAACTCTCCACTACAATTCTTTCCTGGAACTCCACATTTCCCAACCACTCTGTTAATTGGTTCATTTCCTACCCTAGAATTAAGGTCTCCCAGTACTACTACATTGACGTTTCTCCCTAATCCCTCTATGCACTCATTTAAATCTACCCAAAAAGCCTCCCTTTCTTCTACACTCTTCTCACTACTAGGCTCATATGCACATACAAAAACCCACATCTCCTTTCCCAGTTTCACCTTCATCCACATTATCCTTGAGGAAACCTCCTTCCACTCCACTACACGTTTACCCATCTCTTCACTTACTAATATAACCACCCCTTCTCTCCCTCGCCCTCTCTTCACTCCTGATAACCTCCCAATTACACTCTCAGACTTGCACTCGCCCTTCCCTCTCAACTTAGTTTCACTCAAAGCTAACACATCCATCTTTCTTCTCACAAGCATACTACCTATCTCTTCCCTTTTATTCTCATCTGTACCACATCCACGCACATTAAAAGACCCAAACCTTAGGGTTGGAAAACTCCTAGACCCTCTTATGACTTTACTTTTTTTTTAGGAATGCTCCCTGTGGGACTACAGGGAGAAGGGTGCCTGGTCCCGATCCACGTCCCTTTTTTCTTGTCTCTTATGATCCAAATGGAAATACTTGGTGGTAGTATTCTTTTGCCCCCGCCACAGGGTAGGTAGGCAAAAAAAGGAAATGAATATTAGAGAAATTGTACAGGACAGTAACAAGAGGTTGGGGGACAGCATAACGGAGGGACAGTCTTAGTATAAAAGTGTCATCATTTCTCTATGAACAGAGTTTTCCTCTACAGACAAAATGATGTGTGGCTCTGGTCCATAGGGGCACCCCGTATAGACCCTAAAGTATCAACTGCATGCTACTTTGCCACAATAACATGCAGCCAGTACCCCAGATGGGGATGTGCAAGATTATTAAAATTTTCTGCAAAGTTAATGTGGGGAATAGATTAGAAGCAATCCAGGGAGACAGTGTAAATGAATTTCAAGCAAACTTAGGGGTACGCAAGTGGTAATTAGGGAATTAGGGGGAAATACATATGAACAAGCTGCAGATACCCAATCATAGGACTAAGTAAAATGTAAACAATTTACCCCAGGGTAGGTACTATTTTCATCAGATAACTCGTGACTTTGAAGTTAAAACCACTTGTCCTTTGTTTTAAAAATGAACACCCACATTCAGGTCATTATTACTATGTAGCTTTTTTACTTTATTATCATTATACATATATATATATTTTTTAATGGAAAAATTGCTTGTGGCTTTGGATTTAATATATTTTACCCTTTTAGAATTTTCTTTGGGAATTGGGTACAATTGAAAGAAAAAAAAATTGTAACTAGATTTAGTTTTAGTTTTTCTTCTTTTTCTTAGTTATTTTATTTTGTTCAATGTATGGAATTGCATTACCCCCTCTATCCTATAAAATAGACTCCTCCCTCGTTTGATTTGTTGAACTGTATTTTCACTGCACTCCTTTATAATTTGTGTTGAGATTATTTAGTGTGTTGTCAGTGGCTGTTGTGTCTTTTGTGCTCAGCTGGTGTTACCAAAGATTAGTGGACAGCAGTGCAATACATGTTACTTCCTCACTTTTAGAGAAAGAGCCCTCCCATATTTTCATTTATGGAAAGCATTCTTCAGTTGTCCACTAACCTGTCTTTGTTCTTCCTGAAACCTTTATCTTTGCCCAACAAGTTGGCTGCTAAATACTGATGAAATCCTATTTTCTTTTTCCCTGCACCATCCCCGTCGTGGACATTTTCTTCGATATGGGAATACTGGTGGTGGTGGCGTGGATTAAACTTGACAGGTGCATCTCACTCCGCAACATTCGAGACAATGAGGAGAAAGACTCTGCCTTCCGTGGGGTTTGTAACATGATCAGTGTGAACCCAGGTGGAGTTGTGGAAGACTTCATCTTTTTCTGTGATGCTATTGCCTCCTGGATTAACCCCAAGGCAGACCTCAAGGACATGTTCCACAAGGTGAAGTGTTGAAATGACGAGTTAGCAGTTTATTTCATACACAAATGAATGCACAATTATCTGGGTAATTCCTGCAGTGGAGTAATGTAATTTCTTTCCATTTTCAGATATTGCATTGCTTCAAGGAACAAGTAGGAGAAGAAAATTGGAAGAGATTTACAGAACAATTCCCAGTACCTCTCAAAGAAAGACTTTCTCAACAATATGGAGTCTGAGAGGGTAAAGACTGGATTGTGCTGCTAGTACCTTTTGGTATATGTTCATTATATTTCCTTGTTAATCAGAACTTGTTTTGACGTTGTCTTCATTCTAACCCTTTTCTCTGCTTTTAATTATTTGCAGGTGAAGCCACAGTCTCATCTTCAACAGCAGAGCCCAGGATATGGGAATTTAGCATCCTGGCCGAGCTCTGTGTCCCGCAAGTTTAGGAGACTGGGGTATGCTGCAGCGCTGACCCCAGTCTGGGTTGGGGGGAGGGCAACCGTGTCTCGGCTGTGATGGCTGGCTGGCATACTAATTGGGCCTCCGTCAGACTTATTGTGTTAGTTCGGTGACAGGGCATCAAATGTGTGAATGCACATGCCAAATCAATTTGGAGATGGAGTACATGGAAGTGTGATGGTGCTGCAAATAGTGCTGCTGCACAGAAAGATAAGCTTGTGCCCGCATGCCAGTTGCCTTGGCCTTCGCGTACGCGCTCCGGTGGGAGGGACTGCGGACACTAGGGAGGGCTACTCGGAGGGAGGGGGAGGATCAGCCCCTGGGAGGGATGCTCCGGGAGGGAGAGGAGGAGGATGTAGTAGGTAGGTAGGTAGGTAGGTGAGAAAAGCCCCAGCACATCAACATCAACATTCACACATCTGCAATTTCTCAGTCAGGAGGCTGGCAACCGAATTATCTAGCTAGCATAGCAAGGTGGTTTTTGCTTTTAAAGCAGACTGGGGATCGTGTAAGCCTGTGTGAATGATGTTAGGGGTACCACAGCCCACCCATATGCTTGGTGTGCCAGGCCCAGAGGAACACTGGATTCACAGTAGTGTAGGTTGTATCTGCTGTAGGTAGTTTGATAGCTGTACATACCAAGAGGATTTAATTTTTTAGTAACTGTTCTAGTGTGACCCCTTGTGCCAACTGGTTATATTTGATTATTTCATATACTTGTATTCTTCACTAATTATTAGTGTGCAGAAACCATCAGTATTTGTAATGAGATAAAAAGTGCTTTGCATGCTAACTTGTCATTTGTACGATGATATTACCTCAAAGCAACGCAACATCCCAAGCCTGGCACCAGCATGAATGGTGATGCTGTGATGCCGAATGCCACATTGGCATGAAGCAAATGCCAAAGTCATGCTGTGCAGAAAAGAAATTGTTTTAACTGGAGCTTTAGGATCTAGGTTAGTGGTCTGTCTGTGGCAAATTATCCATCTCGAGTCCCTCCAGTCATAGTGCTGGACACTATACAACTATACAAGAAAGGTCTGCTGAGTAGGTTCACCTTGTAGAAACACATTGCTGCAATACAGCATGACTTTCAGGCTCGTTTGCTCAAGGGTTCCTGGCTTGCCACTGGTACTATTCACTCCTCAAGGAATAGACGTTGATCTCTAGACTGTCACAAAAAGAAAGACAAGAACACTATATCTTTTGTAGGTTCCCCTTTTCATTATATTTTCCTACTCTGTATAGTTTTGTAGGAGATATGAAAGTATTGATATGCCACAGATCTTTAATGGAGTTATATATATCTGCTGTTTGATTTGTATTATTGATTGCTGTCAGCTCCAGTGGTAAAGCGGACACCCTTCAAACCAGTGCACATGTAGGACTTAATGGAAACGACTGTGATTTTAGTGATTTCTTTGATTTTTTTACTAATATGCAAACTAAGTAAGCATTGAATCTTGCCTGTAGGCCAAGTCTTATCTTGAAACTTTATGATAATAGGTATGGATGCTGTGCTGTGCAATAGTTGTTATCAAGTGATGTTACTCAAAGGGGCAATGGGGCGAAGACAATGATGGGACCCTTAGCTTAATTTCTTGGGGCTAAGAAAACTATTTTCCTAATAAAAGAAAATTGCTAGGTTAAGAGCCAAAGAGTGTGAGCAGAATGTCTTCTCTGACCATTTTCTCTAATGTGTCATACCTTCCATTTCCATACATATCACCTCTTTGTTATTATTTCATTTATTTATATTTTATTTATTTATTTATATTTTTGCATTTTTCATCATATTGTTTTATATTCCTTGGATCCTCTCTTTGGTTCTTTGTAGGGGCTGAGTAGATAATATAGTGTGGGTGATCACTATACTGGGCAAATATTCAAATGGGCAATACTTAGATAGGGACTTGCGGGAAACTCGGTGAGTTTAGGTAGGGCAATTACATCATCTACTGCGCGAGAAAAAGGGTCAATTTACGATTGGGGAATCAAAAAATTGTTGCAATGAGGGCCATGTCAGCAGTTAGACAGCACATGATATGTAAACAATATTTCATACATATCAATGACAAGATAGATTTAACCCAAAGTTAAGGGTATAAAAGTAAGTGGCTGTCAAATTGCTAACAAGGTCTTTCACAAATAGGTTTGGTGTAATAGTAGACTACAATATTGTCTGTAGTAGTGTTATATATGATGTTTCTTGCATGCCCTTGATATGTTGGTAATATTGATACTTACAATTTTAACAGTGGTATTAGTACAGCCATGACTGTAGAGGAGTAGAAAGCTTTGCCATATGACCAAAAAAAAAAAATTACAACAAAATTGGGATTTTTTTTTTGTTTTTTGTTTTTTCACACTTTTTCCTAGTACAAGCTTTTTGTATGGCAAAGTGATGTCAAAGAGTCATGGTGTGGATCAGGTGTACCTTTCCATCGTGGTTTTCACTTGGTAAACTGTGGCACAGAAGAATGTTTCGGATCCCTTTTGAAGCCATGAATGGTAGGGTGCAAGTGTTTCCAAATTGATAATGTGGTCCTTTTAGATGGTGTTTGCACAATGTAATCATGTACTGTTTGCTGTTATCTTGTGTAGCCCCAAATGTCTGCCCATTTTTCCAGCAGTACTTCCAGCAGCACTGCTGCCCTTGGAAAAAAAAAGAGAAAAAAAAGAAAAAAAAAAGTAATGTGATGTAGGCTGTTTAAGTACCTCTGCTGGGCAACAGAGCAGCAGGCATAGTGCAGAAAGACCAGTTTAATCATTTCATCCTAAGGGTGACAGTGGCAGAACGTTCAGTGCCCATGTCTGTTGCTTGGCGTTTCAGCAGAAGTTGACAAACAGACTACAAATAGTATATTTTACCTTGTATTGATGATTTGAGAATGAGTATTCCTTTCTCAGTCTTTGGCTGTCTGGTGACGAAAGTGATTATGTTGTAGTATTATGATCATGATTATCTAGTATGATTTAGAAGTGCGTGACTCTGTCAGTTTCAGAGGAACCATAATGTCACCCCTTGTAAAATTTACTTTGTCCTATACTGTGCCTTATCAAGTTATATTCCCCAGTCAGTCAGACGGTTCAGATGTTCATTTGTTGTGTGAACACGTGCATGCCAGTGTTGTTAGAAATGCAGTTGAATGACACTTGCTCTGCAGGGAGGAGCCCAATGGAAGCCTCCCCATTACTTGGATTAAGTGAAACTACCCAATTTTATTTTTGAAGTGTAGGATTGGAGTGTTTCATGATCAAATTTGTATTGAGCAAGTTGGCCCATTGTGCAGGATCCCTGTAGGGCTTCACCTGTTGCCTGTAGGATCCAGCCAGCACTTGGACTCCTGTGTTTATGTCTGCTATAAGGGCTTTGTTGACGTGTGTGGTGGTCTCTAGGAAATAAACATTGTAGATTACGTGGAGCGTCTGGATGAGACGACGAACTGGAGACTCTTTGTGCTTGGCAAGAATGAGACAGGTCCTGATTCTCTGGATCTGTTTGAAGTGGCATTCACAAGCTGTTTGCTTGCGACACCAAACGACATAGTCACAAGTCAGACCCATTGTAATTTTGCCCACCAAATGGCTTTCTTGTTGGTAGGTAAATTTGTTAGGGTCTACCTTTTCAATCTTTCTACATTCTTCATCCTTTTATCTATACATAGACTTTCAGTGGCATACCCAGGACTACCGGGTGGTTAGGGACAAGCTAGGAAAATTGTTAGGCAAACAACCTGGTGGTCATTTGTGCCCATCGCAGCCCCGTCACGGTAAGGTTAGGGACAGCTAGGTGGTAGCTAGGTGCTAGTGATAGGTGAAGGGTGGGTTGGCATGGCTCTTGACCTAGGTGGCTAGGCAAAATGATAGGACCTGGGTGGGTGCCCTCAACTTCAGTTTTAGTGAGCTGCGTACCTTCATGCTAAGTTTGTGTGTGAGGGAAGTGTTGCAAGGGTGTGTGTGAGTTTTTTATGATGTAAATGTAATCACCATTGTTGCATTGTTAGCAATATATTCGTGATATACGAATTTATTTTAATGCGGGTGTATCCTATTGTAGCTCTTTTGATTATGCTCAGTGATATTTTAGTGTTAATAAATATGGTTGTAACTAGTCATTAATATGATAGGGAATTATTTAGTTCAGATATATTTTTTATTTCTCAGCTTACGATTCAAGAGATAGGATATTTTTATCTCAAGAGTTTTTGCTCATTTTGTCTTAGTACAAATGCCATTTATTATTATGATGAATTTAAAATATTTTGCTACTTGTTATTATTTTAACTTTTTTGCCATTTGGAATGCTTCTCGGAAGTTGGCAGAGTCCTTGATAGCAGACATAACAGAGGTGCATAGTGAATTCCAAAAGCTGGAGTGTAGGTGTGGTGAGCCCTTCCTCTTGCCAATCTCTGTGAAATCTTTTTCAGAAGGTTAGGTTCCATGATGTACTGTAGAATGCTTCTCAAGATAACTTGTATTGTCACCTTGTTTCACTGCAAAACTGTTGCTGGAGAACACTTCCACTTGTTACTGACAAGGATGGAAAATGCCCATAGCTATTCAATCATGCAATCAAAGAAATTTTGGAGTTTGATTTTCAAGATAGTGCCCATGTAATGTACAAATTATTCTTCACTGTGATAGGTATGAAATCCTCTTGTGTATTGATAATGAATGTGATATCTTGAACACAGCACAAATCACTAGTGGCTTGAGAGTAGTGTAGATATGGTAGTTTTGTCTAAATAATGTTTGATTGTTATAAACTGGCTTTCTACAATTTGCATGCATCCAACTTTTGAGCTGTTGCTGCCATACACTTTTTCAACTGTATCATATCTTGTAAATAGGGAAGTTTTATTTTTGTTGATGTTATACTTGAGTGCTGCTGTCTTTCCTTCCCCCCTTGTGATTACTGTATACACTCACTCATAGTGCAGTAGGTTTTAATGATAGAACAGCTGTTTTGTCCTTGGCCAGGTCAAGCCATTTTTGTAGCATAGAGCCAGCCAGTTGGACCAGACATTTGTGGCTTTCCAAGTTATAGTTGGTTGGATTTGTAAGTTTTGCCACAGTCATACTTGCCGCCAGCATGAGTTAGGGTTGGTTCTTGGTTGACATGCTTTTGTCCTGCTATGATTATGGCTAAAGATTGATCTAGAAATGCTGTACTTGCTTTCTAGAAGTACTAAATACCACTCCCATTTTTCAGGGTGGTTTTGTAGATCTTTTCCCTGTGGGCATTGTCTGAAAACTTTGAAGCTTGATAATTTATTATTATTATTTTTATTTTATTTTTTTTTCTCTCCTCATCTCCTTCTTTTATTTCATTGTATTATTATGATGCTGTGGAAGTGTACTAATAGGCAGCAGTGTTGTAGGTGAAGTAAGGAGTAAACTACCAGCACCAGGAAGCATCTCAGTGTTGGCTGGATCAAGGTGACAATGGGGGATGCAGTGGGTGGTGGTGATCTGGGAAGGTGAAGGTCTTTCATTTCAAATGTCTTCTCAATCATTGGTTGGCAAAGGAGGGAAAGGAGTGGAAGACCCACACTTTTTTTCTCTCTCTATCTCTCCATCTCTCCCTCCCCCTTCTCTCTCTCTCTCTCTCCCTCTCCCCCTCCCCATGCTCTCTCTCTCTCCCTCTCCCCCTCCCCGTGCTCTCTCTCTCTCTCTCCCCCTCCCCGTGCTCTCTCTCTCTCTCCCCCTCCCCGTGCTCTCTCTCTCTCTCTCCCCCTCCCCGTGCTCTCTCTCTCTCTCTCTCCCCCTCCCCGTGCTCTCTCTCTCTCTCTCCCCCTCCCCGTGCTCTCTCTCTCTCTCTCCCCCGTGCTCTCTCTCTCTCCCCTCCCCGTGCTCTCTCTCTCTCTCTCTCCCCCTCCCCGTTCTCTCTCTCTCTCCCCCTCCCCGTGCTCTCTCTCTCTCTCTCTCTCTCTCTCCCCCTCCCCGTGCTCTCTCTCTCTCTCTCCCCCTCCCCGTGCTCTCTCTCTCTCTCCCCGTCCCCATGCTCTCTCTCTCTCTCCCCCTCCCCGTGCTCTCTCTCTCTCCCCCCCTCCCGTTCTCTCCCTCTCTCTCTCACACTCCCTGTGCTCTCGCTATCTCTCTCCACCTCCCAGTTCTCTCTCTCTCTCTCTCCCCCTCCCCTTGCTCTCTCTCTCTCTCTCCCCCTCCCCGTGCTCTCTCTCTCTCTCTCTCTCTCTCTCTCCGCCCCCCCTCTCTCTCTCTCTCTCTCTCTCTCTCTCTCCCTCCCCATTCTCTCTCTCTCTCTCCCTCCCCATTCTCTCTCTCTCTCTCCCTCCCCATTCTCTCTCTCTCTCCCCCTCCCCATTCTCTCTCTCTCTCCCTCCCCATTCTCTCTCTCTCTCTCCCCCTCCCCGTGCTCTCTCTCTCTCTCGCCCCGTGCTCTCTCTCTCTCTCTCTCTCTCACCCCCCCCGAGCTCTCTCTCCCCGTGCTCTCTCTCTCTCCCCCTGCTCTCTCTCTCTCTCTCCCCGTGCTCTCTCTCTCTCTCTCTCCCCGTGCTCTCTCTCTCTCTCTCTCCCCGTGCTCTCTCTCTCCCTCTCCCCGTGCTCTCTCCCGTGCTCTCTCTCTCTCTCTCTCCCCGTTTTCTCTCTCCCCGTTCTCTCTCTCTCTCTCTCTCCCCGTTCTCTCTCTCTCTCTCTCTCTCTCCCCGTGCTCTCTCTCTCTCTCTCTCTCTCCGGACTCTCTCTCTCTCTCTCCCCGTGCTCTCTCTCTCTCTCCCCGTGCTCTCTCTCTCCCTCTCCCCGTGCTCTCTCTCTCTCTCTCTCCCTCTCCCCGTGCTCTCTCTCTCCCTCTCCCCGTGCTCTCTCTCCCTCTCCCCGTGCTCTCTCTCTCCCTCTCCCCGTGCTCTCTCTCTCCCTCTCCCCGTGCTCTCTCTCTCCCTCTCCCCGTGCTCTCTCTCTCCCTCTCCCTGTGCTCTCTCTCTCCCTCTTCCCCTGCTCTCTCTATCTCTCCCTTTCCCCCCCTCCCCTGCTCTCTCTATCTCTCCCTTTCCCCCCCTCCCCTGCTCTCTCTATCTCTCCCTTTCCCCCCCTCCCCCTGCTCTCTCTATCTCTCCCTTTCCCCCCCTCCCCCTGCTCTCTCTATCTCTCCCTTTCCCCCCCTCCCCCTGCTCTCTCTATCTCTCCCTTTCCCCCCTCCCCCTGCTCTCTCTATCTCTACCCTTCCCCCCCTCCCCTGCTCTCTCTATCTCTCCCTTTCCCCCCCTCCCCTGCTCTCTCTATCTCTCCCTTTCCCCCCCTCCCCCTGCTCTCTCTATCTCTCCCTTTCCCCCCCTCCCCCTGCTCTCTCTCCCCCCACTCCCTCTCTCTCCCTCTCTCCCCCCACTCCCTCTCTCCCCCCACTCCCTCTCTCCCCCCACTCCCTCTCTCTCCCTCTCTCCCCCCACTCTCTCCCTCTCTCCCCCCACACTCTCTCCCTCTCTCCCCCCACACTCTCTCCCTCTCTCTCCCCCTCTCTCCCTCTCTCTCCCACTCTCTCCCTCTCCCTCCCTTCTTCCAATCATTATCTTGTAGTGCTTTTTTTCTCCATTGTATGTGTAATAGTCTGAAAATATGTGTGTGTGTGTGTGTATGTATATATATATATATATATATATATATATATATAATATACACACACACACATACATACATACATTATGTATATTTTTATTTTTCTTTCTTTCTTCCCCACTCCACTTTTGCCTTTCTATTCTTTTCTTTCTCTCCCTGGTTGACTCGAAGTAAGGACCATAAGATTTATCCTTCATAAAATATTGATTTTATATTCATACGAGTTGGGTAACCACATTCCTTCCCATTTGTTGACTTCACTGGATAGACTCCACTTCCTCCTACCCTCAGGTGTTGTTATCAAGTCTATTACCGTGTATAAAGACACGCCAGTGGACCAAGTGAAGGCTTGTTACCAGTCTTGTTACAGCTGTATTTGCTCTTCATACATACTGCATTATGATATGGGTTTGTGATTTTTTGTTGGGGGGGGGGTGTCCTCATCTCCATACATGAGGACAGAAGCATTGGTGAATTACTGGTGATAGAACAAAAGTTCAGTTGTTTTCATATGATCAAGAGAAGATGGTGGTGATTGTGTGTATGGGTGAAGGTTCAAATCTAATTTGGTATACTACGGAAAGTATCGCACACAATGCAGTAGGTCAAAGAGTTGAAATAGTGGCAGTAAGGCTGGTGGAGCTTTTTCTTCAAGCTTGGTGTTGTCACTGTGTTGTTATAAGTAGTGGTGCAGCAGTAAACATGGAATGGCATGAAGTCTTTCATTTTATATCCTTGGTCTGGCAAATCCTGATGGTGGAGGGTATATGAAGAAAGGAAGAGGACAAGGTAAGGAGAAGGAAAATGAGCAGGAGTGCAAGAAACTGAGAGGAGTGGTGGACGTGGTGAAAGATAAGAGGTAGAAGTGGAAGAGGAATGGGGTTGTCTCAAGGAGGGTGTGACAAAGTGTGCAAAGATTGTGGAACAAGGAGGATGGGAGGAAATAGAAAGAAGGGTAGCAAATGATGTGATGGTGAAGTGAAGAAAGGTTGTGGAGTAGAAGCAAGCATTCACAGACTGGTTACAAAGTAGAACAAGAGAAACATATGAGAGGTACAAAGGAAGCAAAACAAAATGAAGGGGAGCAGATGTAAAATGGGTCAGGAGTATGACATTTTAAAGGTAAAAAAATTAAATTCAGGAGTCAAATATAGAAGAAAGGGTAAAAGGCTCGGTCATGAGAATGGAAGAGGAGGCAGTAAGGTGGCGTGCTGTTAAATGTGGAGGATAGGGATAAGTGGTAGTGGAAGGCACTGACATGGGTGAGAAGAGGTGAAAGCTTTTAAAATGAGAGCAGGTAAGGCACCTTTGTTAGATTGGGGTTTAAAGCCACGTCCATACGGTCAAGCTGTGCCTGGCAGGGCAAAGTCTGCAGACTATGCCCGTGTAAGGTGTCCACACAGCTGTCTGTGGTGGTTAGAGGGTAGTCAGATGCCAGCAGTTGTTGTGAGCAAGTGGTTCATTACAGTACGATCACCATGGTGCGTGCCATACTTCGAAAGAAGATAGCACTATATTCTATCATAATTGGTGCCTGTATTAAAAAGAAAAATGAGACCACAGAGACGTGTCTGGTGCCAGGAGTGGTTGCAGAGACGTGAAAGAATGGGTAGCTCTGTGACAATCCTACATGGATTGCAGGAGGAAAATGAAACTTTGTTCCGTAATTACGTGCGGATGGACATAAACAGTTTTTATGCTCTTGTATCGAAAGTGGAGAGCTACATTCAGAGGCAAGAGACAAATATGAGGCAAGGCATTACACCAGCAGCACGTGTAGAGGCAACTCTCGCGTACCTGGCTACTGGATGTTGCTACACATCCCTTCAATACAGTACGAGGAGGATATCCAAGCAGAGTCTGTCCATCATCATACCAGAAACCTATGAAACTCTGAAGGATGATTACATGAAGGTAGGCTATGTAGATAGTAATGAGATCCTACTAATGAAATTGTGAGAAGTTCATGTATACATGGAGCCATAAACTATACCATACTTGTACCATGAGGTTCCACTCTCCCAAATGAACCCTATACACAGAACACCACCTTGCGAATCAGACATACTGTACTATTTAGGGTAATATATCACTTCATATTAAATACCTGTATTTGTTTATGAAAAGTACAACATAACGTAAACCCTGAAAATATAATACATATCCTATGTAATAATATCATATATAATACAACTAATTATCTAGTACATATTGCACCTTTACCAAATTATCAAAGAATCTTTATTTATACAACTTGCATGTACCACTAACTAATTTCTTAACTATTCGGTGCACATTTTAATCCAGTCGTGCCTACTCACCTGCTCCACCCCTGACATGTTTCACCTTATTCAGTCAACTTTGTCGACGATGTTAGTTTCCCAAGTTTACCCATACATATTACATCATGAATTAATTTTTCGGCATATATTTTATTGTCGCCATGCATCTGCCATAGACCGTTTGCGACAACATTACCAAAATCTTCTTTGCAGTCGTGTGTAGATGGCAATGCATTCAGTTGTTGGAGAGCTAGTTCTATAACTTTATCGGTGTCGTCTGATACCCGAGCCTTCTTGGTGGGTCTTTTCCTAGCGGTGACACAGGAGACTGTTCGCGTATACAGGTATTGTCCGTACGATTGCAAGAAGTGGGTGCTGTCGAAGCTCTGGGAGAATCCTGTAGCTCCAGGAGAAGGGGATCAGTATAAATCTGTTAAATAAAAGTGAAGCATGAGTATATGTGTCACCTTGACATAGTGATCCCGCTGCCTTGACCTATAAGCACAACTGTAGTAGTATAGTAGTAGCAACCAATGGTTACATACATACATATTCAGCTGTCGGGAGAGCAGGAGGAGAAGGAGCTGTAAAAAGAGAAGGTGAAGGAGGAAAGGACTCCTTTCATTTCATTGTTACTGGTATACTTGCAGGTACCTACAACCCCGGAAGTATGGATGTGTGTGGCACAAGGATTTTTTACAAGATGGAACTTCCCCAACTGTCTAGGAGCCATAGACAGGAAACATATATCAATAAGGCCTCCACAAGACAGCGGGTCTTATTTTTTCAACTACAGTCACTATCTGAGTTACGACGTACGCGAGTTACGACCACCCGTACTTACGACCACATCTAGCAGATGCCTATTATGAGTTTACTGTACATGTCTGGCAGCACAGCGCGTAAGATAGTTGTGGCAACCGGCATCGTGTACGGCAGTTATGGCAGAGATGGAAAAGTTGCTATACACGTGGTTGGAAGATAATAGGCAAAGAAATGTGAGAGTGACGTTGCAAGCAGTGCAAAGTAAGGCTACAAGTTAATTTCACATGTTGAAAGAATGTGCAGGTGAAGAATACGCTTCACATGAGTTCATAGTGAGTGCTGGGTGGTTTCGTTGCTTTCGAGAGCGTTACCAGGTTCACCACGTGTTGTTGAAAGGTGAGGCTGCTAGCAGTGATGCGCCTGCAGCTAAGGCATTTGTGGAAGAGTTTGATAAATTATGGATGAAGGATATTTAACGTTTCGCCCACCAGGGCTTCTTCAGAAATAACAGTGTGATTTTGTACCTTATGATAAAAATTAATTCACACACTGAATACACATTAAAAGAGTGGGACTGAAATGCTTGTTTAACGTGAACCATTGCAGTCTCCCTTAACTCAAGACACCTATTTTACATGGTAAAACTGGCTGATTTTTGTAATATACCTATACAGGCTGTCTGAAAGTAATTGTTGGATTTCATTACCCTTATGTGAAGCATATGATTGAAAATTGGTTATATACTTAGAGAGAGAGAGAGAATAGTAAGTACATACGTACCTCAGAATCAGAAACATCTTCGGATACTGTTTCTGTAGTCTGATTGCTCGCGGTGCTCGACATATTTGATACAGCTGGCTGCACAGAATCACCATCATTCAGGAATGACAATATGTCAAAGCACCATAACTTGGGTGTATGAATTTCATCTGACCCAGCTCCTGATTTCTTCGATGTGCACATTAGCCTCAATTCTCGCCAATGTTGGTTTCTGAGGGAGTCCAATTTCTTTTTTACATCATTAACACTCCTGCTTATTGTCTGTGCTATATCCCTTATTGCTGCAGCATGTTTGTCTCTATTTCTGTAATCAAAACTCCTTACATTCCACAGACATTCATGTGATTTATATATATCAAAGTTATAGTGTCTTGTGACCAATATGCACTAGTACTCGGTGTGGACATGGTATACTAATAACGTGGTAGTCAGTGGATCTGCCTGCACCTTACCTTGTGCGTTTGGCAGTGATGGAAGACATCCATCCACTGCCCTCTATTGGCGCTGGGAGCAGACAGTTTGATGGTTTGCCCGCTGAAACTGCTCGTACAAAGGCAAAGCCTTCGTGCCCGACGGACACTGCTTGACCGTGTGGACGTGGCTTAAGGAGTATATGAAGAGTGATACAGTAATAGGTGGTATAATGTGTGTAAGGGAGGGTAGAGTGCTGGAGGAGTGCTTGTGTAGTTGCACTTTACAAGGAAAAAGGGTACATGTTAATTTTAGTTTCAGAGGGATCGTTTGATGGTTGTAGATAAGTTTGTGGGATAGTTTTAGTTCAGAGGAATGGGATTAATTGGTGAGGAATAGTGGTTTAGGAAAGGTAGGAGTTATGTGGATCAGACTTGTAGCAATGCATGCAAGAAAGCTTTAGCAAAAGGTAAGGAAGATTTTTGGGCCTTTATGAATTTACAAAAGCTTATGCCAGGGTTAACAGAAAGGCAGAGGTTTAGCAGGTAATATGGGATCAGGGGAAAGCTGTTAGGGCAGTCAGAAGTTTTTACAAGAAAAGTAGAGCCTTTATGCGGTGTCCACATGGTCGAGCTGTGCCCACACGGCTAACTTTGGTGGTTAGTTGGCTATGAGCAGGGGTTGTGAGCAAGTGGTCTAGTACTGAGTGGGTCTGCCCACACCTTGCCCTCTAATAGTGCTGGGAATGTGGATGTGGCTTTAGAATTAGTAATGGAGAGAGGGAGTAGTTTAAGGTAAAGGTAGGGATGTCATGTTGCCATGGCTGTTCATTATGTACATAGATGTGGTGGTGCAGGAGATAATGCAAGGGTAATGGACAGGTGGTTGGAATTGGTTAAAAAAAAATGGAGAAAAGTAGAAGCCAGTTGTTTGCACTCGTGGCAGGGTCAGAGGGGAGAATAAGGGAGCTGGTGACAGTTTGAGAAGATGTGTGATAAGAAAGTTCAAGGTAAATGTGGGTAACAGGAAGGTAATGAGATGTACAAGGGGGAGGATGTAGCAAGTTTTAAAGAGCTGGAGGAAGTGGATAACTTTACATATTTGGGATCACATGTGGCAAGAAAGGGAGGAGTGGGGGTTAATTGTAGATTGAAAAATAAAAAATAGGTATACAAGAATGTACTCAAAAATATTGTATAAAGTAATGATTGTGCCAACAGCACTGTATGGGGCAAAGACTTGGAAAGAGGCAGAGAGGGAAAGTGTGTTAGAGATGAAATGTCTGAGAAGTAAAGGTTAAGGTAGGATAGAGTGAGGAGGAGAGCTGGGGTGGAAAAGGAGATGGCACACAGGGCTGATAAAAGCATTGGGATGGTTTGGACACATTGAAGGAATGAAGAAAAATTAGAGGTGGATGGAGTGCACTTGAAAGGATGACCAAGGATGAGGTTGATGGATTGGGTGAGAGGGGTGTTGAGCAAGGGAGAAGGCAGGAGATTGGGGGCGAGTGGAGAATAGCTATGCATAGATAATACTGATGCAAGGAGGGATGAGGGGAGTGATTATGTACAAATTATGTTTTGATCCAGCCTGAAGGGATTTCTCCCCATCTCTGCATGAGAGGGAGGGTCACCAATTAAAAAGTGGTTTTGTAATGTGTGTGCTGTGTCTTTCATTGCTTCTGACCTAGGGCAGTGAGTGGGATACAGGGATGACCCACCCATGAGGAGCTAAGGTAGAGGGAGGAAAGGGTGGTGGATGGAAGTGGCCATTTGCCTTTTGACTTGGCTACATCCCTTATAAGGAGGGAAAAGCCCTAGGTATTTATATAGAAATAGTATGAATACATTCCTGAATATGCCAGATCATACCAGCAAAACCAACACCACCAAAGGCTTAGAAAATCTCATGGTGGCAGCACCATATTGACTATAGTAAAATTGTTGGTGAACTCAATGCTTGATCAGTGGAGGTGGGGTGGGTGTCTTAACTACAACTTGGAGAAAGACCCGTTTTCTCACCATCTCGTTATCCCACAGGATTGACTTGCAAGGAAGTAGTGACCAAGACTTGTTCACTATCAAAACAACAATTAACAAAATGTCATTGTGGGCTAGGACTCCAGGGAGTGGAAGCTTCTCCCGATTCTCACCACTGTCACTGTGTGATTTATAAATGATTTGTCACTCAATTTTAATTGGTAGGCTTCATGCCTCCAATCACCACTGTTATTTTCTTTTCCTTCAGTTATAGTCAATCAAGGTGAATAAAATTATCTTCCATACTTTTATTCTTTATACGTTGCACTCTACAAAGTGTTTGCAAGGAATCCCATTGAGAACACTTAATTTAGGTCATAGGTCAGTTCTGCAATGATGTCATGATATTAGTCCAGTGATCTTTAATTTTATATTTAAGAACCTTACCTAAGGGCATGATCTTACAATAGTGAACCGATTGAATTTTTTCCACCCTTTCTCCAATCACATCTGCCGTTATAACTACATGCAGTATTGCTTAAGCAATCTAATTCACTGCACATTGACTTAGTTTACATCAGCAAAAGTAAAACTTACATAGTGATAAAATAGCCCCCAGGCCATTGTTTATCAACCTAATGCTGAGAGTGAAGTAATCAAATTTCTTTCCTTTGAACAATTGTTTACAGAATGGCTTATCCCCCCCCCCCCCAGAAAAAAAAAAATACCCCGCTTTCTACCTCACTAGTCTACCTATATCTACAAGCCTCTTACACTGGCAATATATTTACTAAACCTTGACTATTAGCAATCATTCATTGGAGGCCAGGACTCCTACTAGGGAGTGAAAGCTTCCCCAGGTTGTACCAGAGTGAACTTTGCTCGGGTCTTGGTGAGGAGGAAAGGTTGACACACAAAGGTAACACTAGAGCAATTACCCACCCTTTCCCCAGAGGCCAATGCCCAAGTCATTATCAGCAGATCTAAGTACAAGAATAATAACAACCGTGATCCTGCTAAGAGATATTTAATTCCTGAGCCTACAAAGCTCTGGTAACTAACTTGACCCATACCAGTACAAAGTGGACCCTGACTTGGAATACCCAAGATTCTTGGTCATGAACTCTAACAATAATGACTACAATAAAGAAATGTCTCGGGAGTATAAAATCAACTGGGACAAATACAGAACTTGTTAGAACTAGACTTGAGAGTCCAACATGTCAAAGCCCAAAGGACCTTGGCAGATACACCAATTCAAACATCAGAACTTAGGCAGCCGTAGCAGTGTGGGAGTAGTCCAAATTCCACCTGTATGCCATTCAAGGGAAGTATACTTGTATAAAGTTCAGAAAATCAATAATGGGACAAACAACAATAGCAGACACTAATCAACTTTCTATCTACCCCAACTTCCACTGTACCTAATTGAAGGATCAGATATGAAAGAAGGGTTATCCATGCCCACATTGTTGGTTCAACTGGCAGCAGCAGTAGCACTTTGAATGTGCTAAACAAACCTGTCGCCCACATAGGTGTATGTGCTCAAGCCCTGCGTGTGGTATCCCACAATCAAACTGTCTTGCGTATAAACCGCAAGCAAAACCACCCTACATCATCCTCAGATTGCACTGTACACTGATATGAAGAAGTCTGTCAGGGATTTGGAATGCATAATTTTCAGAGAACCACAAAAACTAGTACAATCCAGGATGATCAGACTAGGAGTAACATGTGCAGAAGCACCATGCTACTCCATCAGGTGCCCCCAACCAGTTGTTCCACTTGAACAACTACACCAATAGTACAATGCAGAAATCTGTACACTTCCATCACCAATGTCACTAGAATCCATAACTCAATCACTCCTAATCTATCTTAAATACAAGAACATCATAGATAACCCTGAATCCCTTGCAGTGCATCAAAGTCCATAACCACAAACCCACTCGATCATCACCTTTCCCCAACCACCTAAACACCTAGAATCCTTCCACCTGAAGGAAAGAGTACAAAGACTTGTTAAAAAAAAAAATCAACCCATTACAATCCTCTCCCACAAATCCATTCATCCACTCTTTTTATCCACACCAAAACTGACAACCATTCCAACTCGAAAATACAAGTCCCCAGGGAAAAGATAGAAGACCTAATGAAGTACATCAACCATATCACATAAATAATCTCCCCCACCCCAAAAAATTCCAAAGAAATAAATTTCCCCAATCCACAATAGCTACTGCAGCAGCAACATTAAGTGTACAAGGTGAAATCCATCCCACCCCAGTACTAACCACACAAACGCTAAAACTTGCACAATCTATACTAAGGCCCCCTGTCCCCTTTAGGGAGATGGCCAGCTAAGGCTTGACCTGTTCCACCCCTATCCACCCATTTGTGTCCCTCTTGTCTGAGCTACCTGTGGATGAAGGGTCATCCCATTCACCTGCCCACTGCTCAGGTCTGAAGCAGTGGCGATTCTAGGACTATGAAAGTGGGAGGGCCATGGCACTCCCCCCCCCCAAGATTCTCCACTACGTGTGACGCGGTCGGTACCCCAGTAGTATTTATCAAGGTAGGGATGTAGATCAGATTTTTGTGGTAAGACATATGTGAGAAAGCTATAGGAAAAGATAAGGATGTTTATTGGGGCTTTTAAGGATCTGGAAAAGGCTTACGACAGGGTAGATAGGAAGGTACTGCAGATATATGGGATAGGAGGAAAGCTGTTAAGAGCAGTCAAGAGTTTTTACGATAGTAGAGCTTGTGTTAGGATTAGAAATGGAGAGAATGAATGGTTTGAGGTAAAGGTGGGACTTCATCAGGGATGTGTTATGTCGCCCTGGCTGTTCAATCTTTACATGGATGGGGTGGTGCGAGAGGTGAATGCAAGGGTAGTGGGTCAGGGGTTGGAGATGATTAAAGAAAATGGAGAAAAGTGGGAGGTGAGCCAGTTGTTGTTTGCGGACGACACTGCGCTTGTAGCAGGATCAGAGGGATTGAGGAAGTTAGTGACAGAGTTTGAGAAGGTGTGTGAAAGAAGGAAGCTGAAGATAAATGTGGGCAAAAGTAAGGTGATGAGATGTACAAGGGGAGAGAGTGACAGCAGGCTGGAAGTGAGCATTAAGGGTGAAAGACTGGAGGAAGTGGATAGTTTTAGATACTTGGGTGCGAATGTGACAGGAAAGGGAGGAGTGGAGGTGGAGGTAGAATGTAGATTGAGAGAAGCGAGTAAATGCCTTGGTGGATTAAAAAGTGTAATGAGAAATAGACATCTGGGAATGGATGCTAAGAGGAGGTTATATGAAGGAGTGATTGTGCCAACAGCATTGTACGGGGCAAAAACATGGAACATGAGAAAGAGAAGGAGTTTGAATGTGTTTGAGATGAAATGTCTGAGAAGTATGATGGGGGTTACTTGGCTGGATAGAGAAATGAGGAGAACGGGTGGAAAGGGAACTGGGAGATAGGGTTGATGAAAGAGTATTAGGATGGTTTGGACACATGGAAAGAATGAGTGAAGAAAGATTAGTAAAAGAAGTGTGGAAGGAGTGAATATGAGTGGGCGTCCTAGGATGAGATGGATGGATGGGGTGAAAGGGGCATTACAAAAGAGAGGAATGTCTGTGGAGGACGGACGGGAGAGGACAGAAGATAGGGGTGAATGGAGAGGAGTTGTTAATAGATGATGATGTGATGCATGAGGAAGAGTGGGTGCGGGATGGTGGGGAGTAAGTATATATGAGAAAAAAATTGACGCAGCCCGAAGGGATTTCTCCTCGTCTTCTCCTTTTCTTCATGGGTGGACAGAGAGGGGGGGTCGCCAAATTTATGAAGCGGCCTTGCTGTGTCTTGCGACACTGCTCCTGACCCAGGGCAGTGGACAGGATGCAGGGATGACCCGTCATCCAGGAGGTGCCGAGATGGGAGGGGAGTGGAATGTATGGGAAATGGAATAGAGGTGAGTGGTTTCTATGCCTTTTTCTTTTTGGCTACCCCCTGTGCAGGGGGAAAAAGCCTTTGGTATATGTATGTATATATATATATGAATAATTCGCTAGTGGACAGCGACATCAATCATACAATCTCTATGACCGTCGCGAGATCATCTGTGGTCGAGTGGTCTAAGGCGGGTGTTGTGGAGCCTCTTTTAGGGTCCATAAGCAGTGGTTCGAATCCTCTGCGCGACGGTCATGGAGATTGTATGTATGTATATATATATATATGTGTATATATATATATATACACATATATATATAGGATATGCAAAAAAAACTTGGGGGGGGGGGAGCATGGCCCTCCCAGGCCCCCCCTGGAATCGCCACTGGTCGGAAGCAATGCAATAAGACACTACCACAGCAGGGCCACTTCATTTACATGGAGACTCTCCCTTCACGCGCCTTCATAGAGAGAGAGAGAGAGAAAAAAAAAAGACTGTGTCGAGGTATTATCTATACAAAACCATTCTCCAGACATACCTATCCCCTACCTTCTCCCTTGCCTGCTCAACAGATACTTCACTTGCTTAAAGCCCTTTTCACCCCATCCATCCATCTTGTTTTGGGTCCCCTCCCCTGAGTTCCATCCACCTTTTGCTTTCCAGACCTCTTTTGGTAATCCTTCTTCATACGTGCCCAAACCATCCGACGTACTGGTGCCTCTGTTAATCTTCATAGATACCAAGAACACAAGGCACTAAACCGTGCCTACACCAGAGGTGGTAAAATGATAAACCCTTGGTCTGTGGACATGATTTCAACATAGTTCACAACCTTAACACTAAAAGGAATGTCTGCAGCAAAATCAGAAATTATCGCCACAAGGGAATACCGATCAGAGACACAGAGATATCAGCTTGCCATACACTGGGAAAAAGAAAACAGGACGGTACCCAAAATGTGATCGTGAGATTCGTTTCAAGAAAGTCGAAGGTGAACGTGCTGAAAAACGCCAAGAAATTGAAGGGGACGGGCGTCTACGTGAATGAACACCTGACAAAACGAACCGGAGAGATTGCCAAAACAGCACGCGACATGAGGAAACAAGGGAAGATCATCTCGACATGGACAAGAGACTGCAAGGTGTATATCAAGTGCAAGGATGAAAAAGTACATCAAGTAAGTAATCTTGAACAATTAGTTGAATTTCAATAGTTCACATTCCTTAATCTTCTAACACAAACATAACCATGAACACTACAACTAACACAAAAACTAAAACAAACATATCAAAAAACTGTTCTTCATGCCATACCCTTGTCCCTACCAATCACCTCAAATGTACATTATGCAAACATTTATATCATTTCATGTGTGCAAATATACCCGTAAATACTGCCAAAAATAACCCCAATATTTTCAAAAACTGGTTCTGCCCAGACTGCTCAAAAACATTTCCCTATCATGCCATCTCAAACACAGAAATTAATTTTTTGTTTTCCGCGCCAAATCTCGCATAAAAAAACCCAGATGTATATACCGCCATTAAGAAGTATAAAGAAATAGACAAAATATCAGAAAAGGAATTTTCGATATTTAATCACAATAATACCCAAATTGACCCCGAATTAAATTTTTACTCAAAACTAACAAAAGACAGCGATTACTATAGTGATACACAATTTGACACGGTATTTCGTGATATTGATGGTTTCACACTAATTCACATCAATGCAAGGAGCCTAAACGCCAATTATCAGAAAATTGACTGTTATCTCAAGTTACTCAATAAAAGCTTTGACGTTATAGTGATAAGCGAAACATGGATTGACCCAGGATGTCTAGTAAACTTCTTACAAGACTATACTCCCTACAGTGCTAATAGACAGATCCAAAAAGGCGGCGGAGTCTCTATCTTCATAAAAAAAATCAATTTCATGCAAACTAATAAATCAATCCACTAATTCGCATGAAAACCTATTTGATTGCGTAGCTGTTGAGATTTTCAGTAAAACAAAACAAAAAATACCGTCATAACAAGTATTTACAGAAAGCCAGGCACAAACATCAATGAGTTCACAAATATGCTTGAAGAAATCATAACTCCATTTAGAAATAAAAATCTATATCTCTGTGGTGACTTCAACATAGATTTACTTAAGTATGAGACTCATGAACAAACAAGACACTTTACAGATATGATTTTCTCTTTAGGTATATATCCTTTGATAAATAAACCAACCCGAATAACAAATACAAGTGAAACATTGATAGATAACATTTTCACCAATATTGTAAACTCCGAGATTCATAGTGGTATCTTAATAAGTGATATAAGTGACCATCTACCGGTATTCACTATCAGTCCAAAAGAAATGCACTGCATAACAAAACCCAGAATTGTACTTAAACGTAAAATTGACGAAAAAGATATTGCAAAATTAAATCAATGCTTAAAAGAAGAAAATTGGGATCAGGTTTACGAGTCAGAAAATGCCAATCTAGCATATAACGAATTTGTAAGCATTATCATGAGTAATGTAAACAAATGCTGCCCAGAGAGAGAAGTAGAAATAAAACCACGTAACGTAAACTCAAAACCATGGTTTACAAACGGTCTTAAGAACGCGTGTCGAAAGAAAAACCAACTTTACAAGAAATCTATTCAAAGCAAGTCCTTGACAGACGAAAACAAATACAAAGTGTACAAAAACAAACTTACAACAATTTTACGCAACTGTGAAAAAAATACTATGACACACTGCTTGAAGGTTATAAAGATAATATAAAAAAGACATGGGTGTGGTGGTTTGGTTCGAACAAGCCAGGGAAAATGAAATTCACTTTGGTCTCTTATTCTAATCTCTTTGGTAAAACCACAAGTAATAGCCACTGGTTAGTGGATCTGATCAGTCGTAGCTGGACGGTGAGCCTAACGTCAGAGGCGGTGGTGTTGATGACGGCGAGGCTCGATGGGACTGCTACAAGACTGGACGAGATGTTGTTGCTGCTGCCGTGGCTATTACTATTCTGGATTCTGGATTCCAAGAAAAGACCACCTCGCTTGCGCGGGATCGGGTTTTGTGGGAGGGGAAGAATGTCTGTTAGAAAATGAAAAGATAGTAGCGTATAAAAGAGGGCTATTGCCACCGGGCGAATTGCGAGCGATTAGGGGCTAGTATGTTGTCGTGGCTTTAGGAGAACTGGGCTAGGAACTTGGACGGTGGCGCCAATGCCGGGAGGAAGAGCATATTATATCACCAACGAAAGTTTGGAAAATGGTAGGAGACGTAGTAGGAGAGAAAGGGGGAAAAAACGGAAAAATCTTTAGTGGGAGGTAAACTGAAATGAGAAGATGTAGTATAAGAGAAAGTGAGAAAGGAAGCGAATTTTAGTCGAAGAAAAAGGAAGTGTATATGTTTGTGCGTGGGATGCGGCTATGTTCGTGAGAGGTGTATGTGTGTAATTTACGGTTAGTGAGTAGATTTCACTTCCCGCGTGTAGAGGGCGTTCCTGATTAGCCCCAGGTAAGGCATGAGAATTCCTGTTTTACCCCAGGTCGGGTTTGAGTACCGATATTATTATTATTATTATTATCATTATTAATTGCGGTTATCACCAGTCAAGCTGGTGAAGGGGTGTGTTACTTGTTGGTGCGGTTATACACGTTTTATCGTGTACACCGCACGTGGGACGGGCGCAGCTGACAGATAGTCTGTACGGTGTGGTCTAGGTGTAATATGTTGTATCAGATGTTTGTGTTTGGCGTGCAGTTTTTCTAGGTGTCTTGAGTGAAGTTTGTGTTTGTGTTGGTTGAGTGGACGGATGTTGGAAATTTGGTGTAGAGACTCAGTGGTTCTGAAGTCGCTCCATCGCGAGCCCGTGATGAACTGGACAGCGGCATTCTGAACCTTCTGATGCTCGTAGTTATTGGTGGCACATGTCAGCTGGCTTAGTCCCGGGGACTGGCACAGAATCGGTCTGACGAGGGCTAGGTACAATCGACGTTTGGTTCTCAGTGTTGCAGTTTTGAAGCGTCTGAGCTTACCCAGCACAGCCCTAGCCTTCGCTCCCTGCTTGCGGAAGTGTGGGGTCCAGGTAAGGCCATTATCAAGTGTGCTACCCAGCACACGGGTATGGTCCTTCGCTGGGATGTTTGTGTTGTTTATTTTAAGAGGAGTGTTTGTGATTGTTCTGTTGGTTCGTTTGCAGCGGAAGTGTACAGCATTGCATTTCGACGCGTTGGTCTTAATGCGCCACTGTTGCTCCCTGCAGCGTTTTGTGTCTGCTTATGTGGTTAGTGTCGTCCGCATACGAAAGAGTTAGAGCCTGGTTGCGAGGATAAGCCGGCTCTGGCAGGTCATTCGTATATAGATTGTACAGAGTGGGGGCAAGGACTGACCCTTGCGGCACTCCAGCCTTCGGCACAAAAGGTTGGGACAGACAGCCCCGCCACTTTATTCTAATTGACCTGTCGTCCAGGTAGTTGCAGAGCAACCTTGTGAACGGCAGGGCAAAGTCGAAGTTGTGGTACAATTTGTACTTCAGGCCTTCGTGCCAGACAGCATCGAATGCCTTCTCCACATCCTTACAAACCAAAATGGCCTTACCAGGGCGACCGTCTGGCGGTCTTTGAACCCATTGAGTGATTATGGATATTACGTCTTCTGCACCGCGCCCCGGCCGAAAACCAAACTGGCAGTCCCTCAGCACATTCTCCGTCTCTAGGTACACGGTCAGGCGGCGGCTTAAGACGTGCTCGAACACCTTTCCAAAGTACTCCAGAAGGGAGATGGGCCGATATGAAAGGGGGGCGGAGGCGGGTTTCTGGGGTTTAGGAATGAGGATGGTATGGGAGGCCTTGAATAGTTGTGGGAAGTACCCAGAGGCTAGTGAGCTGTTATATAGTGTCGTCATGTGTGAGATTATGTTGTCTGGCATACGTTTGAGTATGTGTGCATCGATGCCTGAAGGGCCAGGGGATTTTAGTTTTAATGCCGAGATAACCCCCTTTACCTCCTGTGTGTGTTGGTCGAGGGCTAATAATACACACTGTAGGTTCTTAAGTACATTCAGCCTTAAACACTAACACAGTTACAAGAAGATACAATATAATAACAGAGTCAAAGCTAGCGCCCATGCGTGACTCCGCGTCCCCTCTAGTCTCTCACTCAAGCACTGTTGCTAAGCACCTATGCATGCCTACCCCGGGCATGCGAGTTGCCACATGTCGCCAGACGGGGATATCAATAACCCACACCTCCCTTCCCCCTTTCGCGCCCGCAGACTTTAGTCACGGGCGGACAATCTGCGCTGGAGTCTCTTGGAGCGACGCAAATCAGCAGGCGGGTCCTCGCTATGGGCCTCGTGTGGATGGGAAGGGGTGCAGGTGACAGGTCGCAAGAAGTGGCGGTTACGCTGCAACACACGGCCACTTGTGGTGCGTATTTCATAGGTCCTGGCTTTGCCAACGCGCATGACAATGCCGACCTTGTCCCAGCGGTGGGTCTTCGGGTCCTGGATCCGAACGTGCTGGCCGATGTGCAGCCTGGAGAGTTCACGTGCATGGCTGTCATACCGAGCTGCAGCATCCTTGGCCTGGGTTGCTGCGCGGCGGTCGCATTCCTCCGCTTTGGTTTGCCACTCCGTGGAGAAAGCATCTGGGTGGGCCGGAACGCAGGAGCGAAGGGGGTGGCCATACAACACCTGAGCTGGGGAACGACCAGTGAAGTTGGGAGTGTTCCGAAGTTCCAGGAGGCCTCGGTCGAATTCCTCGCAATCTATGTTGCCTGAAGGGGCCACCTTGAGGATGAGGTGCTTGATGGCCTTCACGGCGGCCTCGGCATGGCCATTGGATTGCGGGTAGTGAGGTGATGTGACAATGTGTCGCACACCCCATCGTGCTGCAAAGCTCCTGAACTCCTGGCTGGTGAACTGGGGGCCTCCGTCTGTTCGCAAGCGGAGGGGAACACCAACTTCCCGGAAGTAGTTGCAGAACATGCGGATGGTGTTGGACGACGTCGTATCGCCTTTGCAAGGGACGACCACAGGCCAGCCGGAGAGTCTGTCGGCGATGACAAGGAATGACTTGCCTGCAACGGAGAAGAAGTCCGCTGAGACAGACTCAAAGGGCCTTGTTGGGTGGTCGTCGCTGAGTATGGGTTCCTTCTGCTGGCTAGGTTGGAGATACTGGCAGGGTTCACACGACTGGACCGTGTTTGCAATGTCCGAATTGATGCCTGGCCAGAAGACAGTTTGACCTGCCCGGCGTTTTGTCGCCTCCACGCCCCTGTGGCTATCATGAAGACGGGCCAGGATGCGGCGGCGAAGGGCGTTAGGAACCACAATTCTCATGCCGTAGAGGACGAGGTCACCATCGGCATGGAGGTTATCCCGAATTTTCCAGTATGGGAGCAAGGGCCTAGGAAGGGCATAGCGGTCCGAGGGGAATCCGGACGTCACACAGCGATGCAATTGGACGTAGTCTGGGTCAGTCCTAGCTGAGTCACGTAACTCCTCCAGAGTCCTATCTTCATCTCCGTGGGACTCTGTCACAGCTCTCACCGTGGCTATCGTATGTAGAGATGCAATGGAGTCGGTGCAGAGTGTGTGGTCTTCCGGCGCTGGGTAGCTCACTGGGGCACGGGATAGGGCGTCCGGGATGCGAAGATCCTTTCCGGCACGCCATACTGCTGTGAAGATGTATGGGGACACCTTCTCCTTCAGGCGCTGGAGACGTGGGTTCTCCACTGCGTCCAAAGTGTAGCTGTTCAGGATGGGAACCAGGGGGCGATGGTCGGTCATCAACGTAAAATTCTGAAGTCCCATCAAGTAATATTTGCATTTGAACATCGCCCAGACGGCGGCGAGTAATTCTAACTCGATGGTGGCATATCTAGTCTCCGCCTCCGTCAAGAAACGGGAACCGCATTGGATTAGGCGTAGGCGTCCGCTGCCGTGGTCCTGTAGTAATGCAAAACCAATGCCGTTAAGCCGAGATGCATCCGTCTGGAGGATAGTTGGCAGGGTTGGATCAAATGAGGCGAGAACTGGGGGGTCGATGAGGGCGGCTTTCACCCTTCGGAATGCCTCGTCATGATCCGGTGTCCAGAGAAATTGTCTCTTAGGGCTCATCAGGGGCCGGAGAGGTTGGGCAGCTGCGGATATCTCCGGGGTGAATTCAGCCAACTGGTTAACGAGACCCATAAAGGACCTAAGGTCTGTTAAATTTGCAGGAGTTGGAAAGTCCCTGATAGCAATCACTTTGTCTTGGTCAGCAGCGATACCTGCCACTGACAATGTGAATCCGCAGAAATCCACCTTAGGCGCGGCGACCTCAAATTTTTCCTTATTAATGGTGATGCCAAATTCACGACATCTGGTGAGGACTTGGTGGATGCGGGTAAGGTGAGTGGTGTAGTCGGCATCGTAAAGGAGGATGTCGTCCACCACTTTGACGCAATTCTTGACACCTTGCAGTGCAATGTCACCTTGTAGGCAATAGGCATCGCCTGTTGCTGCAAATCCCATTGGTCCTCTGCAATATTGGAATCTACCATGTGGAGTTATAAAGGTGGTAAGGTGTCTATCCTCTTCGGCGAGTTCGATCTGCCAGTAGCCGCAGAGAGCGTCCATGGTCGTGAAGTAACGAGCTGAGGTCGGTACGCTACGTACAGCATCAAAGGGTGTGGGCGACGGATGGGGTGGGCGAGCCACCTGGGCGTTAAGTTTGGACAGATCCGTCGTGATCCTCACACCTCCATTTGGTTTAGCTACGGCGACAAGTGGGTGGCACCATTCTGAAGGTTCGTCGCCAGCCGGTCGAATAATCCCTTGAGAGACCATGGACTCGAGCTCGTCCTTGACGTGGTCTCTGAAAGCCAGGGGAATTTGCCGGGGTGTATGGATTGCAAAAGGCACAGCATTATCCTTCAGGTGGATTCGCATTGGTGATCCCACCATGGGCTTAAGTGGTGTGGACTGAAGAGCTGCTTTAGCCACCAGAACGTCCTTAAACTCCTTTAAGAAGTACTCCTTCACGTCTGAGGGTGGTGTGGAGGCAGAGAATGGGAGTTCCACACACTTCTTAACGTGCTTCACCTCCAATATTGGCTTAGGGAATTCCTTGGGAATGATGGCCAATGCCTTGCAGTGGCTGAAGGAGAGGAGTGGGGTCTGGATGTCCTTGTGTACTCGGATCTGAGCAGAGCACGACCGCTTACCTAAAGTAAGGGTAGCCGTGAGCGTGCCAAGGGCAGGAGTCATTTCAGATCCGTCGGCTGTGAGTGTGGTGGTCTGCGGGGAAGCGTGTAGTGTCCTTGTTGAAATGGAAAGGTTTCTCAAGTGCTGTGGTCCTATCACAGTGATATCCGCACCGGTGTCTGGGATCATCTGCAAGTATGACGATTTACCACCGTGTGTGATAAGGACGCTGACGTGTTGAGGCACCGCAGGGCTGGGGCTAGGAGACATCACTCGACGGCAGGACGGCTGTGGGGTTGGCGAGTGTTCCGAAACATGTCCACCGCCAGAGACTGAAACACCTCGCTTGTGTTTCTGACGAGTCTCCTGCTTGCAATATGTGTCGAAGTGACCAATACGGGAACAGAGGCGGCACTGGATCTTACTAGCGGGACATTTGATCGTGGAAGGAAAGTGTCCCTGCCGACCACAGTTGCGGCAGGTAGCCTGAGCCGCAGGGCATGCTCCTGGCTCATGGTGCCTAGCACAGCACTGGCATGGGTCCGTTGCCTTCGATATCGGTTGCTTAGGGGTTTGCCTGAGGAAACTTTTCTGCTTCTTCCTTCTTTGGTGGTGGGTCAATGCTCTTACTTGTGCAGGTTGGGCACGAATATCAGACGTAGCACACCTGGCTGCTTCATAGGAGCGGCATGTATTGACCATGTCCTGCAGTGAGCACTTGTCGTCCAGGGATATGAGTCGCTGAATCAACTCATCATCCCGAACGCCCATAATAATCACCGACTTCAACTGAGTCTCTTCGCAAATTGGCGATTTACCAGGGCATATGTCGATCTCCTCGGCACTGCGACGCAACCTTACGTAGAAATCTGCAAATGTTTCGCCTTCCATCTGCCTGCAGCTAAGCAATCCCCTCCTCCGTATTGCCTCGTTCCGCAAGCCCTTGATGTGTACTTCCAGAGCAGCGACCACCTCATCGACGGTCTTGTCTGTAGAGGGAGGTATTTGCAGGGTATGCTCTAGGACACGTTGTGTTTCAAGGGTGAGACACATACGTAATTGTATGAGCTGCTTCTCATGGGGTAAGCTATACAGGTCGACCATGGTAGCGTAATCTTGCCAACGTCGCTTCCATTCGCGGAACAATTGGTAGGTGGCATCTGGTTTAAGTGGAGGTGGCGTCTGAGCAGTGGCCTTTTGAGTGGGTGGAGGAAGCGGGGGCTGGCGATGACGGATGTCATCGGAGGCCGCAAGGTGCTCTTGGGGAGAGTGAACGGGTTGCCGTTGCGGGTTTATCAATTTGAGCAGGGCGTCAAATCTAGCCTGGTCTTCTCGTCGTCTGCGTTCGTCTTCTGCTAACCTCGTCTCTTCAATCCATTTCACGAGGGAAAGCATGTCTGTCGGTGTGGTCGGTGGGAAGGATGCGGCCTGTTGCTCATCGGAAAGATCTGGCTGCATCTCTTCCTCCTCTTGCTCGATTGCTCCTGAACGAGTATTAGGCATTTCGCTAGAATAAAGCTAATAGTGTGGGCCCGTAATGCGCGGATGAGTACCCGTAATGAGCGGGTGAGTACGTAAGCTGGCGGGTACCTGGGGCCCAGTAGGCCTGCGGGCGTGTAAGCGAGGGAAAGTATCGCGCACACGTCCTGCCAATGTTCAATACAAGCGTCTCCTACCGACAAGGAGGCAGCAAGATTTTCACAAATACCACTCACAATGCACTGCGACACTATACGGGGAGGCACTATAAACCACACGTGTAAGCACTAGACACTATACGAGAAGGCTCCACGCATATACGCAGAATGCATGAAGTAGATGAACGCAATATGGCGTCGGAGCACTGCCAGTCACTAACGAACACGTGCATACGATGCCGTCGTTTGAAACACTTATGTTCTACGTACGAGCGTGTAACTCTATCACTGGGACTGCACACGTTCGTGAGCCCTTGTCGCACACAATTACGATATGTGGGTCACAGTACACCAAAATAATGCAGGACACGGTACACCAGAATAATGCATGTATAGGCTGAGTTCATTGCGTTGCACTGCCCTGTATGCACTGTCAATGTTGTATATCTCACTGCGCCATGTGTGTGTTGGTCGAGGGCTAATAATACACACTGTAGGTTCTTAAGTACATTCAGCCTTAAACACTAACACAGTTACAAGAAGATACAATATAATAACAGAGTCAAAGCTAGCGCCCATGCGTGACTCCGCGTCCCCTCTAGTCTCTCACTCAAGCACTGTTGCTAAGCACCTATGCATGCCTACCCCGGGCATGCGAGTTGCCACATGTCGCCAGACGGGGATATCAATAACCCACACCTCCTCCAAAACGATGGGGCAGATAAGGGGATCATCCTCATCTAACTGAGAGAGATCAACAGTCTCGTCGGGAATGAGGTCACTACAGCTGTTCATGAAGGAGTTAACTCTGTGCAAGGTGCTAAAGCAATGTGGTCCTTGCACAGGATGGGGCTTAAAGACCTCACTCCATGCTGACGCCAGAAGGTCAGCTTGGTGTTGGGGGGAGTGTGCAGAGTGGTTAAGATGGTTGATGACCTTGGGTGGAGGCACAGAGCACTCCTCCAGCTCACGTTTGAGGGACCTCCAGAACTTGGAAGGGTCCTTCTCACAGGCGCCGGAGAGCGAGGCCATCAGTTGTTCCTCCTCTCGATGTGAATCGATGTAGAGGGACTTCCTCAGGCTACTCTGTAGCCAGTGCATGTCTCTTAGGATGGCTACACGGGCCTCTAGGGGTGCTTGTAATAGATCTGTAGATCTGTTCTGTAGTGCAATGCGTAGTCTGTTAGTGCGCATAGAAGCGGTGAACGTGGCAATCTTTCGGTGCTTTGTTCTAGGAATGTGCTTTTTTACAGCGTTTTTGACAAACTTTGTAAGTGAGCGCCATTCCTGCTCTATCGCCGCTTGTGGAGTGTTGTCCATATTTGTGTTGGTGTATGTCGTGAGAGTGTTTTTGAAGCCTTCCCAGTCGGCCTGACTGTAACGTAACCGAGGCTCACTGGGGATAAGGATGGGTGAGGTGGAGATGCGAAGGATTAAGGGTATGTGGTCTGAGAGGGTGGGGGCACCGGGGGAGATAGTGGAGTTGAGGAAGAAAGCTCGGCTGTTGGAGAACACCAGGTCGGGCTTACCCTGCAATCCATGACCTATGAATGTGGGAAAGTCCGGACCTAGGAACTTCAGCCGGTGAAGTATAGTAAGAGAGTGTAGTTGCCGACTCACTGAGCTGCTGTTGTGCGTTCCAGGGCTCCAAGCAGCATGACTGCAGTTGAAATCGCCAATGAAGAAGGTTGGGATTTTGTATGACATCACCTTGGCAATGTCAACAAAGGGGAGGAAGGGGATACGGGGAGGGCGGTAGAGGGTGCAGAGGAGGATGGGACCGCGAGTGGTGCTTAACTTGATCGCGAGCATCTGCTCATAATGAAATTGATCAAGTATAGTTGCCTGGAGGGACTTCCTGGCCAAAATACAGACGCCCGAGTGCAAAGCAAGACCCCGACTCCAAGTGTTGAAGCCTTGAATCTTGGGAAGAGAGTCGGGGGCTGGATCACCCATCGAAGTCAAACAAATGACATCAGGACCGTGTCTGGCAATCTCTAACAAGGTGCTGGTCCTTTGTGGGGCCCAGTGACGGACGTTCTGGTAGAACACACGTAAATCCAATCTATCCATAGGAATAGTTGTCTTTAGTGAGTCCTACTAGTTGGAGGGAGTTTTTAAGAGGAAGCTTAGTTAGCCTTAGGGGCTTGGAGGGTAAGCACTTCGCTGTCGGAGGAGGAGGAGGATGCACTACCACTAGACTGGACAGTGTCTGGAATAGTGCTGGTGAAGGGGATTATGTCCCGCAGCGTCTCCTTTGTGAGTTTCGTCAGGTTCAACTTAGGCCTCCCAGTCGAGCTGGCTCGTGGTATGGCCACACGGCGCGGGAGCTCGGAGGAGGATTTGTTTGCCCCTGACGAGGAGGAGCGGGGGCTTAGGATTGGGGAGCGTGAACGGTTGCTACGTTGGTAGGATTCATGTCTGTATGCCCTGGACTTGGGGCGTGATAGCCTGGGGTTAGGTTTAGGTTCTTGCGCAGCCTTCTTGGGGCAGGTGGAGGAGGAGGAGGAGGAGGAGGTGGAGGTGGAGGAGGAGGAGGAGGAGGTGGAGGTGGAGGTGGAGGTGGAGGAGGAGGTGGAGGTGGAGGAGGTGGAGGAGGAGGAGGAATCAGAGGGAGGGGGTGTGGAAACAGAGGGAGCGGTGGTGGGAGCGGTAGGGGCTGGGTGAGGATAGGATGGGTTGTTGGGACCAAAGGGAATAGCCTCTAGGACGTGAGGTGGAATGGGGAAGGCAGGTAAGCCCAGGTGAGTGAGTGCTGTGGACAGCACTTCCTGCACCTGCTCCTTGCTCTTGGACATGAGCATTGCCGAATAGACAATACTCAGAGCAAGTACTTGAGCGTCCCTCGCCTGGTTGCACCTTTCGTCTCCAGACGGACACTGGAGATTACCAGCTGCCTCCCTTTCCAGGGTGCTGCCGATAATTGAAGCAACCATGTTAGGGACTTCGGTACAGGTGGAGGGCCTACTCGCATCCTGGCGAGAGCGCTTGGACTTCGTCCTCTGCGTCCGCTGCTCCTTGGGGGCGCAAGAAGGCTCCTGGTCAGGGGCGGCAGCAGGGGAACTAGCCCTCCTCTTAACACCTGGGTGGGTTCTGGGTTTGGGGGTGGGGGGTTGAGGGATTTTGCCTTGGGATGGGGAGGAGGAGGTGGAGGGGGAGGAGGTGGAGGAGGTGGAGGAGGAGGAGGGGGTTTTGGTTTTAGGACGAGGATTAGAGGGTTGCGCAGGTTGGGGGCGGGTTTTGGGAGCTGACCTAGCCATCGGTTGAGCAGGCTGCGCTGTGTCAGCCGCCTTTCTCCTTTCCGGGCAGGAATTGGAGATGGCGCTGTGGGTTCCCCCACATAGGAGACACTTGAGTCTCGCTGCCTCGCATTCTCTATACCGATGTCCGTCGGTAGCACACTTGGAGCATCTAGTCAGATTGGGTTGAGGACAGGATCGGGATTCATGTTGCAGGGAGTAACATATCAGGCATTGCCTGACTTGTATGTTTTTGAATTCTCTAATAGAGGATGGGGGCAGATATATGAAACTAATCTTGAGTCCCACCCTGAGAATCTTCTCAAGGTCGGACCTAGATTTAAGGGAAATCCTGACGAAATCAGTGCCCGGAGGCCGGAAGGCATCGACAAAGTCAACATCCGAGTTCCTCTCCCTTAGGTCACTCAGAATGGCTTCCTTATCCCCGAGCCTGTCAAGGACCATCCTACCCACGTACATGGACGCTCTGACATGAGCGTAGGTGGGTGTGACCCTACGGGGAGAGAAACCCAGCTTCTCCAGCCTGATCACAGTCCTCTTATCGAAGCAGGCATCGAGACTATCCTGATCCATCAAGTGGAACAGGACATTTGCCCCTTCCGTCTGGGCAAAGCGCACAGGAGCACTGCCTATCACACCGCTTAATTGGTTGGCATCGTCCACAAGCGAGATGCCATCCGGGCGTGAGTTGCCTCTCACAAAAACCACTTGATAGTTGGTTCTCATGATGAGGGCGCTTGACGGTAAGTTCTACGAGAGTTAGACACGTCAGGGAAGGAGAGAAAGAGGAAGAGCAGAAGCACCTACGAAGAAGACGGTCAAGACACGAATTTCCTTATGGCGCTAAAAGAGGATACAGAAGGCGGGCAATGTTGATGTGTACTGGTTATAACCAAGTCGAAGACTAAATGTGTAGTGTTATTTCTCTTTTCTCTTTTCTACGAAGGCAAGACTCTGAAAACAGAGAGCGATTACGTGACTTCGGAAGTGTTGTGTATGTAAAGTACTAAGTATCAATGGATATTAAGCACTTGTGTTAACTGTAATCTAGATGCAGGCACAGCTAAATGTGTAGTGTTCTTTCTCTTTTCTGCGAAGGCAAGACTCTGAAAACAGAGAACGATTACGTGACTTCGGAAGTGTTGTGTAAGTAAAGTACACCACTGAGTATCAATGGATATTAAGCACTTTTGTGTCTGTGTTTACCCTGAGATTTCTGTACTTACGGAGAGTAGGCGTTGCTGTTGAGTCAGTTGGCCGGTTGGACTCAAGTCTGTGCAGATACAAAGGGGCGATGCTAGGGGCGATGCTAGGGCAATTAGCGAGTAGCTGGAGCTGGAGGTGGAGCGGAGACGTCCGAGTTCTGCGAGCGCTGAGTTGAATCTTACCATTCTGTCCTGATAATAATAATAATAATAATATTACGACAGTTAAGTAAGAGTGTGTGGGTGTAAGGGGGGGGGAGGGGGGGGAGATAGAGGAAGGTAAAGTTGAGAAAGTGAAAGAAGAGTAAGTGAAATAGTGTGGGGCGGACCCACTTGCATGGTGTAATTGTTTCATTTTGTGTGGTTACCCTATTCTGAACATAATAATTTTCCTATCTAGATAATCAATATATAATTGGAGTGAAGGAAGGACTCATTTCTGGTATACATTTTGGTTTGACTTTACGTTAACTAGTGATATCTTTTATATCTGATGTTATTTCTATGAAATAATATGAGTCCTTCCTTCATTGTGCATAGAATAATAGTTTTACATGAGTTGGGAGCAGGTGTGATTCTATGTAGGCTTGGTGCCGTGAATATAAGTTAAGTAATTTTTTGGTTTTCATTTAATTCAAGTTGTATTTACTATCAAGTTGTATCATACCTGCTCTCATTTAAATTATATATATATATATATTTATAATTTTTTTTTTTTTTTTTTTTTTTTTTTTTTTTTTTTTTTTTTTTTTTTTTTTTTTTTTTTTTTTTTTTTTTTTTTTTTTTTTTTTTTTTTTGGGAAGGACAAGTGGGAATTGATGAGGCTTATGTGCCTTGTGACTGCTATTTGTAGTATATTAATTTTATTTTTCTCACGTATCCTTCCTGTTATTTTTATTTTATTTTATTTTTATATTTATTTATTTATTTATTTTTATATATATTTTTAATTATCTGTGCATTTGCATATACATACGTATATGCATATATATGGACTAGATAGTGGCTGAGTGGCGGAAAGGTTGGGGGTTAGCCAAGTATGGTCTTCAGTCTTGGCCAGTATTTATGGTCTTGTGATTTGTGAGTGGGCTGTGGGGGTGGAGGTAATATTTCATCTGTAAGTATTTTGTTCCAGGTGTTGCTGCTTAGTCGTATTAGTCTGGCGTGTATTTGTTCTAGGTTTGTTGTTTTGTGTAATTGGTCCGTTGTTTCTAGGTATGGTGGTGTGTGTTTTAGTGTTCTTCTTATTGCTTTATTTTGTAGTTTTTGCATTTTGTTTATGTTTGTGGGTGTACTTGTGATTGTGATTATTGGGGGATATTCTAATTGTGGTCGTGCTAGTGTTTTATATAGTTTTATTTGCGTCTTTGTGCTTAGTCCTCTGAAACGTCTTAGTCTATTTAGTGTAGCGTTTGTTGTTTGTATTCTGTTTGTGATGTGTCGGTGTATGCCTTGTGAACTTATGGTGAGGCCTAGGATGTGTGCTTGTCTGTTGTATGGTATAATGGTGTTGTTTATCTTTATTGGAGGTGGTTGGCGTGATGAAATGGGAAGGAGTTGGAATTTGTTAGTGTTTGTGGAGAGTTTCCATTGTTTTTCGTATGTGTTTAGTTTGTTAATTTCATGTTCTGTTTTCCTGGCAAGTGTTTGTTTTGCTGTTGTGGTTGGGTATGTGATGATTTGTGTAACGTCGTCTGCGTATTGTATTGTGTAGCTTCCGTGTGAAGGTGGTGGTATGTCTGATGTGTATAAGTTAAAGAGTGTTGGTGATAGTACGCTTCCTTGTGGTACTCCGCTGCGGAGTGGGAAGGCTGGTCCGATGTATGTGTTTATTTTTATTTTTGCGGTTCTGTTGTCAAGGAAGCTGCATAGTGTTTTTGTAATGGTGTCTGGGAGGTGTGTATGTAGGATTTTGTATTTAAGGCCTTCGTGCCAAACTTTGTCGAAGGCCTTAGATATGTCTCGTGATATGATGTTGCATGCTTGGTTGTGTCTTCGTGTTTCTGCTATTGTTTCGTATAAAATGGCGAGTGCTGTGTGTGTTCCTTTACCAGGTGTGAATCCGTGTTGGTGTGGGTTGAGCATGTCGTGTTCGTGTAAGTGTGCCATTAGTCTATTTGTAATTAGTCTTTCGAATATCTTGCCTGGTGTTTCTAAAAGTGATATGGGTCTGTAATTTTGTATTTGTTTGTTGTCTTTGTTTTGTTTTGGAATAAATGTGATGATAGAGTTTTTGAATTTTTGTGGGAAGTAACCTAGGCTGAGTGTTTCATTGAATATGTTTGTGAGTAGTTGTATTGTTGTTTTAGGTGTGTGTGCTAGTATTTGTTTTGTGATGCCTGATTGTCCTGGTGCTTTGTTTCTAGTGTGTTTTATTATGTTTTTAACGTCGTCTGGGTGTATGGGTTGTCCGATGTAGGTGTCAGTGTCTAGTCTGTTTAAGTCTATGTTTGTGTAAGGTTGTGTTCGTTGGTATTGTTGTGTTATGTATGTAAGTATTTTTGTTTCATGGTTTGTGTCAAATTGTGTGTTCTCCTCTGGTGTGATTTGGAATATCTTTTGCCATACTTGTCTAAATGCATTTTCTTTGTCTTTATCGTCATGTAGTTTTACGTCGTTGTGTGTAATATAGGGCAAAGTGTTGGTGTTAGATCCAAGTAGTCTTTTTATTGTATGCCAGAAGTCTTGTGGTTTTTTGGGGTTAAATTTGATATTTGCTATTATTTTGTTCCATGTGTCTTCGTAGTTTCTTTTGGATTCTTCTAGTATTTGAAATTGTAGTTGTCTTAGTGTTTGTATCGTGTGTTGAGTCCAGTTGTTTTCTATTAAGGCTTTGTTTTTTATAGTGTTTGCTTTCCATATTAGTTGTTTTAGTGCTTTGGATGTTCTGGGTGTGGGTAATTGTCTGTAGTGTGTTGTTGGTATGCATTGAGTGATTGCGTTGTTTATCAGTCTGTACCAGTCGTCTATTTTGTCGTCTATGTATTTTGTGTCTTTTGTTTGTGTGTGTGTGTTGATTTGTGTTTCTGTGGTGTTGTAGTCTTCTGTTGTTGTTTCTAGTACTGTTTTGAATTTTTTCCAATCAGCGTCTTTGTAAAGTAGTCTGGGTTGTGTAGGAATAGTGATCGCTGTGGTGGAGAGTGTGAAGTGAAGTGGGATGTGGTCTGATGAAGTTAAGTCTCCTGGGTGTATTCTGTATGTGAGGTGGTGGTGTCTGTTTGTGAAAATCATGTCTGGGTTACTTGATCCGTTGTTTGAGAAGCATGTAGGGAAGTCTGGACCTAGGAAGGTGAGGTGATTTTGTATTATTAGTTGGTGTATATGTTTTCCTACTTGGTTGTTGTAGTTGTGTTTTAGTGTTTTATGTTTTGCGTTGTAATCTCCTATTATGTATGTTGGTTGTGGTTTCTGTGTGATTTTTAATATGTCTTGTGTTGGTAGGAGTGGTCTGCGTGGTGGGAGGTATAATGTGGCTATGGTTATGGGTCCTTTGTCTGTGTTTAATTCAATAGCTAGCATGTCTTCGTCGAAGTCGTCTAATAGTTTGTATTTAATGTTTTGTCTAATTGCTATGGCTATTCCAGCGTTGTCTTCGTTGTATGTGTTTTTGGTGTGTATGTTGTAGTTGAATAGTTTGACTGTGTGTTTTCCTATGGAGTTCAGTAATATGATGTCAGGTGTGTGTGTTGTGTAGTGGTTACTTAGTTCATGTCGTCTGGGTATGTTCCAGGATCTGACGTTATGTTGTATTATGTGTATTGTGTTTATGGGCGTTCGGTTTATTGACAGTTGACTGTCCATTGTGGTGTATCTGTTGGTTTATGTTTGCGTATGTCGTAGTATCCTTGTCTTGTTTTTTTGTATCTGGCTTCTGTTGTTCTTTGTATTGGTGCTTTAGTCAGGTCGATTAGTCCTTGGTCAATCATTGTCTCTATGGTCTCTTCAGGCATGTCTTTGGTGTAGATGTATTTGATTTTGCCGTTTTGGAGTAGTGTGTGTACGTTATTATGTATTGTTTTGTCTGTCATGTCTTCGTCAGATGTTATTATTTGTAATGCAACTGTGCTGTGTTCAGTTTTCTTTGCCTTCGTGGGTTGAGCGGATTCTGTTGTTTGTTCAGTGTTGTGTGGTCTCTTGTTTCTCTGTTCTTCTGTCTCCATGTCTTCCGGTTGTGGCTGGGGGGGTGTTGGGTTATTTAACATATTTAATATGGCTGTTGGGTTGATGACTGAGGGTGGGATTACAATTGTGGGGAGTCCGTTTATCTTGTAGTATGCGTCTATTGTTTGTTGGTAAGTACCTGGTGTTGCAGCTTCTGTAATGTTTGCGTGTATGATGGCTGTGTTTATTACAGTTAGGTGTTTGAGTGTAATGGGGTTGGGTGTCGGTGAGGTAGTTGTTTGAGTGGTATTGCCTGAGGTAATGTTGGCGTATGAAGTGTTTGTGTGTGTGGTTGTGTTATGCTCCTTAAGTTCTTGTTTCTTCTTCCTGATGAGCTCCTTCCTGACTGGGCATCTTGTTGCGTATGTGGGGTGATCTTTATCGCATGCAATACACCTTTTGAGTTCTGCCCTGACTGGCCGCCGCTGCCCTATTTAAGGGTCGCTCGCGGCTCAGCGTAGTTGGCAAGAGAGGTCGCTAGCCGCTCGAGAACCATTTGCTGGCTCCTGATTGGCTAGCTCATATTCACCTCTTGCCAACTATGGGAAGTGTGTGACCGCCTGTGGCTGCGTCACTACATGGGAAATAATAAACAACTTAACTAGGCACAAAATGAATAACACCAATGAATTCATAGACATTATTAAAAAAGGAAAAACTAAAAAAGAAGTGGCAAACGAATTTAATGAATTTTTCTCCCATGTAGGACTTAACCTCGCGAAACAAATAAAGACAACACATCAAACTTACGAGACATTTTTGAAACACCGAATAAATAACACTATGTTTTTAAAACCCGTCACGGAAAACGAACTTATGAACACAGTAAAATCAATGCAGAACAAGAAATCACTCGATTGCACAGGAATCAATATGAACCTCATAAAACAAATTATGCCTATCATCAAAGATCATTTTCTGACAATATGCAATAAATCATTTGAACAAGGGATGCAATGAAAATACCAAAAGTAATACCGATATTCAAATCAGCCGACAAATCAAGTTATAATAACTATAGACCAATTTCACTATTACCACAGTTTTCCAAAATTCTTGAAAAGTTATTCACAATTCGCTTTGACTCATTTCTAAAAAAAAAAATGACGTCATTTACCATAGTCAATATGGATTTCAACGAAATCTTTCAACGTCTACAACAGTAATGGAATTAATTGAAGAGATAACTAACAATATAGAACAAAAGAAAAAGACAGCCGGCATATTTATTGATCTTAAAAAGGCATTTGACACAGTAAATCATGAAATCCTAATTCGAAAGGCCGAATACTATGGGCTAAGAGGTAAAGTTAATGACTGGTTAAAAAGTTATCTAAAAAACAGGAAACAATATGTGGCCATTGAGGAAGAAAGATCACACATTCTACCAGTTACATGCGGAGTACCTCAAGGTTCAGTTCTAGGACCCAAACTATTCTTACTATACATTAATGACATTACAAATGTATCCAACCTTATGAAATTTATACTGTTCGCCGACGATACCACCATTCTATGCTCCGATACAAATTCCGACAAACTGATCAAGACAATTAATGAAGGATTATGTCAACTATCCAACTGGTTTTCAGCCAATAAGCTATCATAAATTAAACGTATCAAAAACTAACTACCTGCTTTTCTACAAAAATAATGAAAGTACTAAGCCGATCAAAATAAACAACGAAATTATTGAAAAAGCGTCCGTCAGTAAATTCCTAGGCGTGTATTTAGACGATCAACTTAATTGGAAACATCATATAAATCACGTGATAAATAAGATATCCAAAACTTTAGGAATTATGCATAAAATGAGAAATATCCTCAATGAAAATATCCTACGTACCATCTATTGTAGTCTACTACTACCATACTTAAACTATTGTTCAGAAATTTGGGGTAATACTTATCAAACTAATCTTCAACGCATAATTACCTCTCAAAAAAAGGCACTGCGTATAATCTGCAATGTAGGTCGTTTGGAACATACAAATAATTTATTTAAAAAACTAAATCTACTCAAATTCAATGACTTAATAAAGTACAAAACTGCCATTGTTAAGCACTAAATCTACAATAAACAAATGAATCAAAACATATTGAAATTTTACTCAACTTACGAAACTCGCTATGCGACTAGGCAAACAAACGACTTCTAAACTCAATACAGAACAACCAAAAAAAAGCCAATGCTTATCTATTATAGGTGTTAACACATGGAGTAAACTGGAAAAGGATTTATCTAAGACAAAATGTATATCAACATTCAAACGATACTTAAAAAAGTCTTTAATCTATAAGTATTAGTATATTGAACATTTCAGGTCCATTTCATGGTTGTATTCATGGAGAAACTGTCATGTACTGCCCAAGTCTGCCGCTCTTTTTTTTCTATTCCAGCAGGTCACGGTGACCCAGATCTGCGCATTAAGCAATTATCGTCCCGTCAACAATCGACCTGACCTCTCACCTCTCACCTGACCCCCACAAGTTGCGATGCTCGCTCGTGCCCCCGATTTCTACGTGAGGTCGGAGTTAGCGGACGTCGTGACGCATGTCATTGTGTGTGTGTATATATGTGTATGCATGTATGTGTGTATATATGTGTGTAGATGTGTATGTACCATACTAACATGTAAAAAAAAAAAATCCTTAAGGGAGAGCAACTCCCCATAAGCTTTGCTTCTCGCTCTCCCTTTTCAACTACCAATTTTGTAAAAAATGTATATATGTATGTCTAATTGTATTTAATATTGTTGAATAAACCTATACTACTACTACTACTACTACTACTACTACTACTACTACTACTACTAATACTACTACTACTACTACACTAGATGCTGATATAATTTGCCTCCATGAGTCGCACAAGGACCTGGTGCCACCGAAAATATCTGGAACGCATCTAATCATCCACCTTCGCAGCCTGGTCCTTAGGGGTGCGGTATATACCTGGGATGAATAACTAATTTAGAACAGCTCTGACCTTTCTTGGGGAGGATTAGAGGTTTCCAGGTGGACACTGCACTTTAACATCACCCCAGTGTACCAATAGCCAGCAAACTATTTTGTATGGCTGCATACACCCCACCATGACAAGCCGAGCCTTTTTGTTGGGGATTTTAAAGGTCAAAGCACCACCGGGGATACGTAGATACAATGATGGAGAAGTGGACTCCAACAATAGATGTAGCACTCTTTTGTAATGCAAAGGACTCCACTTCCTTTCAGAGTGCAAGCTGGAGTAAGGGCTGGATTTGGCCTTCATTTCATCCAGACACTACCTAAACGTGGACAAACCTAGAAGTATCCCTAAAACCGAGTAATAGACGTAAGAGCCGTCAAATGGCACATCCAGAACAACGGAGTCCTGCAGAATTCTGTCTTGGTTCCAATTTTGTTTAACATCTAAACAAATGACTAACTAAATACCTGAACCTCCACAGGTACATTATACGCAGACGACCTATGTATTACCACTCGATCCGACTGCTTCGCCGTCATTGAAAAAAAGACTATCGGATGCCCTAAATGCCCTTTCCACATACTATAAATAGCGGTACCTCGATGCAAACGCAGGTAAGACTGGTTTGCACATCACACCCAAACAACCATCAAACCAATAGAAAGCTTAAAATAAAGTGGAACAACAACGAGCTGGTACACCATTCCTTCCCAGTCTACCCAAAACGTCACTCCTGACAGAACATTTTCTTTCAAAGAACATAGTGAAAGGCAAACTCGCAACACGAAATTATCTCCTGGGCAGACTTGCCACCACTAGCTGGGGAGCTCACCCAAAGACCCTGATAGGCTGCCCTAACAATGTGTTACTCCACTGCAGAGTATTGTGACCTCATGTGGGTAAGGTCATGCCATGCCCGCAAAGTAGACCCAGAGCTAAATAGGTCATGTCATACAATAAAGGGCACCCTAAGATCAACGCCCTTGCCAGCTATTAACAGACTAGCCGCTATCTCACCACTACATATCCGACGTGGAACCATCTCGAAGATCGAACGGCATAAGCAACTGGATGACCCCAGACACCTAATAGACACCAAGAACTGACGCGAAGACTCAAGTCCCACAAAAGCTGAGCTGCTTCGTTCAGGCTGGAACGCTGGCAGGAGTCCGAAGGCGGGCAGCACAATGAGGCTCTGCCAAGCCCAGATGAAACCTTGCCTCAAGGATCAAACTTAAGCAGGAAAGACTGGGTGGCACCAAAGAGGGCAAAACCATAGACAACCTCCACGAGTGGGAATTTGACAGCAACACTGAATGCTCGTGTGGAGAATTACAATGAGCCACATTCTCCAGGAATATCCAATGGGCCCTCACTGTTCCGACCAGTACCTTAAGGAAACAAAATGACACTGCTCTACAGTGGATATGGTTTTGGCACGACAAGATATGATGATCCCAATTAATCTTTCAGCTGCTCTATCTGTCAGCTCTCTTTCTACCCCCGCTTTCCTCTTTACCTCCTTGTTTCCTACTCCATGTAAACCCCACCATACTTCTCAGACACTTCATCTCAAACACATTTAAACTAATATAATTCCTCATAAACTCACTATCACCATATAATACAAACCAACCTACTGCCTTTTACAAATTACATAAACGTGCATTGTTTTGTCTCTTGTGCATACCAGACCTCTTAGACTACAAATGTTCTGTTGTCAAATCTACACCATAGTGACTCCATACACCCCTACAGACTCCCCCAGTCTCCACAACCTGCATGTTCCCATTCTAGATAGTCCATGTGTTTATTGAACACAAAAACATAAATTTTACGTGAAGTCCTCTTTTCATTCATATCTCATGTTTCAGTCTGCCCGTCATCCATTTGGGAGTAGGTTATTAATATTCTTCCATATTGACTTCAGGGGGATAAATGTATTTTGTGCATTAATAATTAAATAGGTTGGATTGCTATATATTTCATCCAAATCGCTGACCTGGCTGTTAAACCCCCGCCCCCAAGGGACTTGACCCAAGTTATACATATTACCCTCCGTGACCTGACCCCTGGTCATGTCCCGACCCCTTACCACGCCGATGATGTCGGAACCATCCGTATGACATTTCATATTCAATTTCAAATAGGTTTTTATATTGTCAAAGTTGGCTCTCCTGAAGTCTGGTACTTGGACGTTATTCGTACCTTTTAATTCTTCCCAAATAATATTAAATCTTATTTCTTGATGATCGCTAGAGCCTAGACTATCTCCCACTTTTACGTTACTCATTAGGTGTTCATTATTAGTTAAAAATCCAGAGTATTTTCTCACCTCGTAGGATCGGTAATCATTTGTTTTAGGAAATTGTCCTGCACCACATCTAAGATTTTTTTCGCTTCCTTATCTCCTACAAAAATTTCCCAGTCAATGTTTCTATAATTAAAATATCCCATGATCACAACGTTTTTGTACTGGGACGCTCTACGAATTTCATGAATCAGGGGATCAGTCTGCTCAATGCTGAGGTTATGAGGTCTATATACAGGACGTCAATAATTTTTTTCTTATTCTTGCCTATAATCTCCACCCAAATAGATTCCGTACTGTCCTCTTCCTTAATCGAATTGTTGATAATACAGTTTATTGTGTTTTTAACGAAAAGTGCTACTCCTCCCCCATTCCTGCCAACCCTGTCCTTGTGAAAAAACTTATAACCTTCTATTTCGATTTCCGGAAGGAAATGTTTATCAGACATGTTGATCCAGGATTCAGTAATAGCTATAATATCAAAATTCTCCACGTATGCTTTACCTCGCAGCAAATAAATTTGGTTAATTACGCTTCTGCTATTTGTATAGTAAACTTTAAATTCATCTATCTCCACCTGCTTTGGTGATTCTTTTCACAGTCCCTCTCTGAGCTGTTTCTATTACCTAAACTATATTCCGATACTTCCCCCTACTCCCACGTAATCTACTCGAAAACCTCCTGTAGGATACCTACTTCTTGCTCAAGGGATTCAGCAAGGAGCCGAAATCCTCTGGGCGACAAGTCCACCCCGTCCCTTGTATATAGATGATTCTTAAAGTGATCCCAGTTATCAACAAATGCCCATCCATTGACCTTACAATGTTTTGCCAGCCTGCAATTCATTGCAATAGTCCTAGAATGCCACATACCTCCAACTGTACGCAGTACGCCTCGAAAGGATTCCACATACAACAAGAACACCTCCTTTATTCCTAATCTTGTCTAGCACATCCTAGAACCGCGCAAACAATTCCTCACCCCCTAACTTACCTATGGCATTGCCCCCAGCACTCAAGCAAACGACGGGGTCCCTACCTTCCCTTACTAAACACTCTTCAATCCTATCTCTAACATCACCTATCCCCGCGCCGAGGAAACACATCTGCGTCTTATGTTTCCTATATTTATCCCAGAAAGCCCTGTCTGAGTACCTCACTTGACTGTCTCCTACAACCAAAATCTTATCTGTGGGCAGGGATCCAGCGTCTGCCCTTCCCTTCTTCTCTTGAATTTCCTTTGTTTCTTCTCCCTGTAGACCCTCGAGAGCTTGAAACGAGTTCTTGCAATCGAGCGGGCCTGGTGAGGACTTTTTCCCATCTTTCCGCGTCTTATTTTTCACCGTTATCCATCCAGGCTCCAAAATTGATTTATCTTTCGTATTTTGGGCCTTCGAGCAGATAACTCGATTCTCCTCTATATAGCACTTTACAGCATCCTCCAAGGCTTTAATTCTACTAAGAAGAGATTGAACCTCATCGGCGCTGAACACTCTAACACAGGGGTTCCCAACCGGTGGGTCGCGATCCCCTAGGGGGTCGAGAAGCCTAAACAGCGGGGTCGCGTAGCCTTGTTATAAGTAGTTTGTGTATTTACCTAGTTGTATTTACCTAGTTGTATTTTACGGGAAGGGGAGCTATGCTCGTGGGGTCCCGTCTTCATATCTCATTTTATCTAAACTATTTTTAAATTCATGTATTGTTTTTGCACACACCACTTTCTCATCTAACTTGTTCCAACTGTCTATTGCTCTGTGAGGAAAGCTGTTCTTTTTAAAATCTCTTCTATAGCTGTCTTTTTTTATTTTCTTTCCGTGTCCTCTTGTATTTCTGTCATCCCATTTTATCAGATTCTCTCTATCAGTAATTTCTATGCCTTTCATGATTCTGTAAATAGCTATCAAATCTCCTCTCTCTCTTCTTTGCTCTAGTGTCTGTAGTTTAAGTTTTTGTAGTCTCTCTTCATATGATAGTTTTGAGAGTGTTGGTGCCAGTTTTGTAATTGCTCTTTGTATTCTTTCAAGTTTTTTTATACATTTTTTTGTACTTGGTGACCATATCGTTGCTGCATATTCCAATCTTGGTCTTATCAGGGTGATTAGGATTTTCCTCACCATTTCTTCATCCAGGTATGTAAATGCCACTTTGATTGTTCTTATTAAATTATAAGTTTCTCCAAAAATCTTATTTATATGTTTCTCAGGTGACATATTATTCATAACAATGACTCCCAGGTCCTTCTCATTTTCTACTTTTTTTATTCCTTCTTTTCCCAAATTATATGATCCTGTTATTCTGTTTTTGCTTTTTCCAAATTCCATTATACTACACTTTTTTGTATTGAACTCCATCTCCCACTTCCTACTCCATTCTTGTACTTTATTTAGATCTCTGTAGTGATTCACAATCTTCTTCAGTTTTCACTCTTTTCAGTAATTTTGCATCATCTGCAAAGAAGCTCATATAGCTTTCAATTCCTTCATCCATATCATTAATATATATAGCAAACATTATTGGGGCCAGAACTGTTCCCTGCGGGACACCGCTTATTACTTCATTCCATTTTGAGTGCTGATCTCTTATCACTACTCTCATTTTTCTTTCTTGCAAAAAGTCTTCCATCCAATTTAGCAATTTACCTTGTATTCCTCCTTCATATTCTAATTTCTTAAGCAACTTCTTATGTGGTACTTTGTCAAAAGCTTTTTTTAGGTCTAGAAATGCACAATCAGCCCATCCATCTCTTTCTTGTATTATATCTATTAGCCTTGAATAGAAACATATTAAATTGGTGACGCATGATCGTCCTTGTCTGAATCCAAATTGCCTTGGATTTAGTACGTTGTTTTTTTCCAAGTATTTTACCCATCTACTTTTGATAATTCTTTCACATATTTTTGCTATTGTACTTGTTAGAGAGACTGGTCTATAGTTGGTAGGTTCTTCTTTATTTCCTCCTTTATATATAGGTACTATATTTGCTTTTTTCCAATCTTCTGGAACTTTTCGTTCTTTTAAGGAACTGCTTATTATGCTATGTATTTTGTCTGCCAGTTCATTCCTGCATTCTTTCAGAATCCAGTTTGCTATTTCATCTGGCCCATGCGATTTTCTGACATCAAAATTACCCAAGTGTGTCAATATTTCATTCTTTGTTACTTCTATTTCTTCCATAGGGGGGACTTTTTCCTTCCACTCAATCTCTTCAGGTTGTATATTTTCCCTTGTAAACACTGATTTAAAATGTTTGTTCATAATTTCTGCCATTTCCATTTCCTCAGTGTATTCAACTCCTCCTTGTCTTAATTTCTCTAAGTCTTGTTTGTTTTTCAGTTTATTGTTTACAAATCTGTAGAATAGTTTTGGTTGATCTTTACACTTTTCTATAACATCTTTTTCATATTTTCTTTTTTCCTCTCTGCACTTTTGTACATATTCATTTCTATAACCAGTATATATTTTCCATTTTTCAGGTCTTCTGTCTTTTTTCCATCTGTTCCAGGCTTTGTCTCTTTTGTCCTTTAACTCCCTACAACTTTTGTTGTACCAGCATTTTACATATTCTTTTTCTTGTTTTTGTCTTGGGACATACTTTTCCACTCCTTTTTTGTAAATTTTTGTCAAAATATTCCATTTCTCTTCCACTGTTGTTTCTTCTTTGTATATTTCTTCCCAGTTTTCTTGTTGGAAGAATTCTCTTATGTTATCAAAGTTTGTTTTTTCATACATCATTCTTCCTTTTCTATATTGTTCATTTCTTTTCATATATTTTTCTTCATTAAGTTCCAGTTCAATCAATATGTGGTCACTTTTACCTATTGGTGTTTTATATTCAATCTTGTCCACTATTCTAGGTTCAGATGTAATTATTAAGTCTAGCCTCGATGGTTCTTCTTCATTTCTATACCTAGTGTTCTCTTGTATCCATTGTGTCATTGAATGGTCAGTAATCATCTCAAGTAGAGCATTTCCCCATGAGTCATCACCACTCTTTACTGTCATTTCTTCCCAGCAGATTTCTTTGCAATTAAAGTCGCCCATCATAACTATTCTTCCTCCGTCTTCCATTATTTTAGTTAATGCTATCTTTGTGTCCTCTAACATACTTTTATGTTCACTCTCCTCCCATGAGGCTGTTTTCGGAGGCACATAATTGATCACAAATTTTCTGCTCTTCTTATCTCGGTCTTCCACTTCTATCATAATCATCTCTACTGTATTCTTTCCATATATGACACCTTTCACGTTTATATCCTTCTTAGTCAGGAACATAACTCCACCCCCTTGTTTTTTCTCTCTGTTTCTAATCCAATAATTGTATGTATCATGTCCTACACTGTTGGGTGGTAGTGGGCCTTTTAATTTTGTTTCTACAATTCCCATTATGTCCGGTTCTTTTTCTTTCAAATAATCATTCAGTTCATTCAATCCTGTTATCAATCCATCTATATTTGTGTAAGACACTCTTAGTTTTCTGCCACTTCCATTGTATTCTCTGTTTCCCTTATGTTTTTCTTTAGTATGTCGAACTGCTTTATTTTCATGTTCACTACTCTCCAATAGAATCTCTCTTTCTCTGACTGTTCTTTCCTCGTTTTTTGCCTTAGCTTCAATTCTTTTCTGCTTTTCTGCCTCTCTTTCCTCCTTATTCATTTCTCTTTTTATCCATACCTTTTTATATTGATCATTTGTTGCTAGTTTCCCTGTCTTGGATAGAATTTTCTCTGCTGTTGTTTGTGACCTGAATTTAATCTTAATTGGTCTGGTCTTATCTGTACTATATTTTCCGAGTCTGAATTTTCCCTCAATTTCCTTTATAATTTCTGGTTCATCTTCCTGGACTAATTTTAATAAACTGCTTACTCTTTCATTTTCCTCCTTGATTCTTGCGGTTCTATCTGGGTTATGTTTCTCTTCCATTCCTAATATAATTATACATTTCTTTTTTTGTCAGCTAATTCTCTTACTATATTCTCCTTCTGTCTCATCACTTTAATAACTGAGTCTTCATTATGTTCTTTCAATTGCTGTTTGACTATGTCAGTGAATGAAACCTTATTCCCTTCTTGAGTTATTCTCCAATTTTTAGCTTCTGTAGCTATTTTCTCTCTGTTTTCATTACTATTCTTCTTCAATTTCTCATTCTCCTCCTTTACATTTCCTAACTGTCTTTTTAGGTCCTCTATTTCTTCAGTTAAGTTTCTGTTAGCCTTCTCTAGTTGTTCCAACCTTTCAATTCTTTGGAAAATGGAGTCTACGTTACCTAACTTACGCTCCAAGTCCTCGATCACCTTATCAACTCTCTCCTCTAGTCTTATCAGTCGGGGGGGGGGGGTTGTGTCCCCCCCACCCTCTTTAAATCCCTGGAACATATTCTCGTCACTTTCTTCTGTATTGCTCCTCTCTATACTTCTAATCTTTACATTTTTATTAGACATTTGATCCTCGCTAAGTCTTTTGTTTACCTTCCGCTTGTCTGGCTGGGCAAAGTCTACTCCCTCCTCATTTCCTTCCATTTCCCTCAGTAATTCCTCCCCTTTTCCTCTTTCCCTACGTTCCCACTACTCCACGAGCAATTTCCCCCCCACCCTGCAAAAACACTAGGCACTTCTCTTTGCGTTGGGATCCACAGACTTCACTTTTCTTCAGAACGTCTTCTAAGCCGTCCATTCGTTGAAGTGTGTGTGTGTGTGTGTGTGTGTGTGTGTGTGTGTGTGTGTGTGTGTGTGTGTGTGTGTGTGTGTGTGTGTGTGTGTGTGTGTGTGTGTGTGTGTGATTCACCTTGGTCTTTGGATCATGTGTTGGACTCGTGATTGACAGCTGTTTCCCTCCCGGAAGAGAGCTCAGAGCTCGTATGACTGATCTATGGGTAATGCTGTAACTTTACACGCACACACACGAGAGTTGCAGTAACGACTCAAAGCGCAGTGATACTGAATTTTTTTTTCAGCCCTGGGCAGGATTCGAACCCGGACCGCCGTAGTGACAGTCGGGGATTCTACCAACCGCGCCACCGAGTGTGTGTGTAAATGTGTGTGTGTGTGTATATGTATGTATGTACGTATGTATGTATGTATATACATATATATATATATATATATATATATATATATATATATATATATATATATATAACAATTAATCAAATCAGCCATCCTGAGTCCACTGCTGAACAAAGGCCTCCTTCATAGCATTCCATGATTCACACGACCGCGCCAACCTCTGCCACGTCACTCCTGCAAACTTCTCGATCTCGTCTCTCCACCTTCTGTCTGGTCTCCCTCTTCCACGCTTCCTATCTCGCAGCGTCCACTCAGTAACACACTTACTCCATCGCTCATCAGTCGTTCGCACTAACTTACCTGCCCAATTCCACTTCCTCTCTTTTACTGCTTCCACAATATCTTTCACTCTAGTCTGCTCTCTCACCCAACTTGCTCTCTTTCGGTCTCTCAGCGTTATTCCCATCATTGATCTCTCCATTCTCCTCTGTGCAGTCCTTAGTTGGTGAGATTACTGCCAACCCCCCTTCATAGCAACCATGAACAGCACAACCAAAACAAAATCGGGCGTTCCTGTTGGATCACCGTCTCCTAAAGGTCCAACCGCATTGCCTCGTGTGCTTACGAGCAGTGTGCCACCGAATGTGAGTAAGCACTGTCCAAGCAGATCCAAGTCTTGGACATTAAACAACATGAAGAAAATGAAGATCTATACTTACAACGTAAGAAGTCTCTCAGAAGATCACAGGCTGGAGAGTTTAATGGAAGAACTAGACAACATCAAGTGGGACATCGTAGGACTGAGCGAAGTCCGAAGAGCGGAAGAAAAGCTGATACAATTACAAGATGGTCACCACCTGTTCTACTATAGATGTAAGGACAAAGAAAGATCTAGTGGAGTAGGATTATTGATCAACCGAAAGGTTGCTGGTAACGTAGTCAAATTCAATAGTTTGTCAGACAGGGTAGCTTGGATTGTGATTAGGCTGTGTAAAAGGTACACTCTAAAAATATTTCAGGTTTATGCATCAACTACACAGAGTTCAGACGATGAAATTGAGTCCTTCTATGACGATTTAAGTCAGGTAAAGGATCAAGAAAAAAATAAGTACAGGTTGGTAATAGGCGACTTTAATGCTAAAGTGGGGAAGAAGGTAGGCGATGAGACGTGCATTGGTAATTTTGGAGTAGGTGAAAGAATTGACAGAGGCGAGATGTTAGTCAATTTTGCAGAGAACTACAACATGAGTATAATGAAAACTTTCTTTCAAAAGCGTGTAGGTCGTAAATGGACGTGGAGAAGTCCAAATGGAACAACAAAGAATGAAATAGACTCCATATTAGGAGATGAGAGAAAAAGCGTTAACAATGTTACGGTGATAAATAAAGTCAACAAAGGTAGTGACCATAGAATGGTAGGTTGCACAGCTAAATTCAATTTCACAGCCGAGAGAAATAAACTAATTTTAAGAAAGAAAATAAGCCTTTCAAAGGTTAAGGATAATAAGAAAAAAATTCAGTTAGAAATCAAAAATAGATTCGAAGCTCTAAGAACTAATGAGGAAACCGTGGAATATATTAATTTGAATTTAGTGAATATCATTAGAGAATCGGCAGAGAAAGTAGGAAGTACAAAAAACATTAGAGAAAACAAATACTCCCAAGCTACATATGACCTAATTAAAAGAAGAAGGACCATGCAGATTAAAAGCAGGAGAGACGAAATAGAAAGAGTAGAACTAAACAAGCTGATCAACAAAAGGCAGAGATTTGAGAAAAGGAAGAGAAACATGGATGAAATAGAGGAACTATTCTGAAGGGTAAAAGTATTAAAGTGACCGAGCGCAAACATGCTTTAGGAAGACAGCAAATGATATGTTTGAAAGATAGAAAAGGAGAAATAATTAAATGTAGAGACAAAATGGTAAAAAAGAGTAGAAGAATTTTACCAAAATCTTTATTCGTTGAAAACCGTAGTTGAATCAGTAAATTCATGTGTAGACATTAGTAGTGTACCAGAGATTACAAAGGAAGAAGTAGAATTTGCTCTAAAAACTATGAAACGGGGAAAAGCACCCGTGGAAGATGGTATATCGATAGATCTGTTGAAAGACGCAGGGAAATTAGTTCATATTAAATTAGCTCAGTTGTACACTCAGTGCTTACGTCAAGAAAGCGTTCCTGATGCGTGGTGCAATGCTATAGTGATTTTGCTTCATAAAAAAGGAGACCAGAAGGACCTTAGTAACTATCGACCGATTAGCTTGCTATCAAATGTATATAAAGTATTCTCCAAAATCCTTACAAATAGACTAAGCCAAGTTTTAGATGGAAACCAACCGAGAGAACAGGCAGGCTTTAGGAGCGGATATTCGACTCTAGACCATTTGCAGGCGATAAACCAACTAATCGAGAAAACGACAGAATACAATATACCTCTGTGTTTAGCTTTTGTAGATTACGAGAAGGCCTTTGACTCGGTAGAACAAATAGCAATACTAAACTCGCTACGCAAGCAGGGTACAAACGAACAGATCGTAAAAGTTTTAGAAAATATTTATGCGAAAGGTACCGCTATAATTCGACTACATAAAGATACAGAAAATATCAAGATCGAGAAAGGAGTACGGCAAGGCGATACAATTTCACCGAAACTATTTACAGCTTGCTTGGAAGATATTTTCAGAAGACTGAGTTGGGAAAAGAAAGGTTTAAAGATTAATGGCGAATATTTGAACCTCTTAAGATTTGCGGATGGCATTATTTTTATTTCAGAAAAAGCAGAAGACTTGCAAGATTTGCT
>NC_134780.1:84297854-84445354 GCF_046742065.1 Oratosquilla oratoria | reverse complement strand
AGTTTTCTAGCTCATTTTTCTCATTGAAACATGAACAAATTTTTTATTTACTGCTGAATGCAGGCTGCCATGATTTTTTCATGTTTCTATGTACCAATATGTAACTGATGATGTGATTGGTTGAAATTTACTATGATCATAGTAAAATACACTCGCGCAACATTTTTATGAATTAAATTTCCCACGATAGGTAAATTTGGCAGTTTGAATGGCGTGTACATAAAATGAAGCGCTATTGGCGGACATCATAGATGGTGGCGCCTCTGGTGGTGTTTGACCTAGCTAGTGTTAAGGCAGCTTCGATGAATGTTGTAGATCTAGCTCAGAATGTTATTTGCATTTTCTCACTTGTTGCCAGAAACTTTTTATTGCCTTTAGTTCATTGAAGGAAACTAATCATTTTAAGGGCAAGATCAAAATATCTAGGAAAGCTACCATATGATGAAAAGGTAAATTTTTGCAAACATAGACAAAGAATTTGAGAATGAAACATTGTCTTGTAATTTTAGATGTGATTGTACATTATTATAAGGAAGTGCACACCTATGTGATATATCAATACAAGATTAAATATTGATTTGGTAAATTAGAATACATCAATGTAATATATGCTTTTCTTGATAGAAATCAATAACAACAAACCTTCCTAAAAGCAAATACACTACCGAATGGAGTTGTAATGATAGGTTCAAGATGGCATGTTTGTGTCATCTGGCTAGTCCTGTCAGTGTCAGTTTGATGATGGTGATGGCTACCTTTTGCACGCGTAAGTGATATTTCAATATATTGAATATTAATTTTGTAAAAATAAAACGCATCAATTCATGCTTTTCTTGAAGCAATGAAATGCCTCTGCACCACCCAGTCCAATCAGATGCCAAAACATGCCATTGCCATCCCTGACGATCCTGATGACCTCACAGGTATTGGATTACTAAATGCAGGTTAGGTTAGAACAAAACAATTTATCATGCTTTAATTTCTTTGACTTCCATATCTATCAAAATAAAGATGGTGTCTGGTGGCACTTATTGTGGCTGTTGGGTAGTTTACTGCTTTTAGCAATGTTTTGTTATTCATTTTGACAAAAAAATCCATAATACTGTATTAATACATTGATGCATTATAACATACAAAATTAATATTCAATTTTCTATCACTGTATTGTTTCGGTGTACACTTCTTTTAACCACTTCGGTACAATGACATAAGTGGGGTACACAAGGTTGCCGGCATCAGCATCTTGATTATATATATATTTTTTGTAGTACATGAGCTAGCCCCAGATTCTGTTAACTGGTTTGATCACATTTTCTATGTTTATCATTACTCACAGTAAAAGAGTACAAGTAATAAAGTAGTGACTTTATATTTTATAATGTGAGTAATCAAAATTTATGAAAAAGTGATAAAAAATAGATGGACAAAACATCAGCATGAGAACACCTTAGTAAACCCGAGACAGTTTGGATTCAGACAGGGAAGATCATGTGCCACAAATCTGATCTGTTTTTACTCCAGACTATTAGATATAATACAGGAAAGGGACAGATGGGCTGATTGTGCTTTACTAGATGTAAAAAAAAAAATCATAAAGTACATACATACATACATATACCAAGACTTTTTACCCCTTACAAGGGAGGTAGCCAAAAAGGAAAAGGCATAAAATCATTCCCACCCATTCCATCCCTGAATACACTCCACACCTCTCCACCCTCCCTCTTATCTTAGCACCTCCTGGATGACGGGTCATCCCTGCACCTTGTCCACAGGGATCAGTATTGCTCCAGTAATGTTTGCTATTTATGTGAATGGCATGGATGAAAATGTGGAATGTTACATGAGCTTCTTTGCAGATGAAACAAGATTGCTGAGGAAAGTGAATACTGAAATGGATAGTGAATTGCTGTAGAGAGATCTGAATAAGGTTTGGAAATGGAGTCGGAAGTGGGAAGTGGACTTCAACACTTAAGAAATGTACAAATGTAGAATTTGGAAAAAAAAAGCCAGGACAATATAAAATTGGTACAAAGGAAGTAAAGAAAGTGGGATCTGAAAAAGACCTGGGAGCAATCATCACAAATGACATGTCTCCTGATAAACAGATAAACAAAATTGTCAAAGAATCCTACAACTTGCTAAGATCAATAAAAGTGGCTTTTACCTACTTGGACGAAGAAATGGTGAAGAAAATACTAGTAACACTGGAGTATGCTGTGACAGTATGGACACCCAGTACCAAAAAGAATATAAAGAAAATTGAAAGAATCCAAAGAGTAACTATGAAGATGGCCCCAACACTTTCAAAACTGTCATATGAGGAAAGATTGTCAAAACTGGAATTACTGACTCTGGAACAAAGAAGAGAAAGAGGGGACTTGCTAACCATCTGTAGAATCATGAAAGGTGCGAAAGTCCTTGATAGAGAAGCCTTACTAAATTGGGATAAGAGAAATATAAGGAGACATGAAAAGAAACTCAAAAAGGGCAGTTATAGAAAAAAAAATATATATATATATATTTTCTCAGGGATCAGTGATGGGTACCTACTTGTGGTGGTTCTGTAAGATGGACAGTGCAGCTGCCCATTTTCAAAACCTGTCTACCCCCTCACCTTCATCTGTAGTTGCAGTCCTAATGGGCTGACACAACCTCAGAACTGGGTCCAAGATCTCTCTCTGTCAATGTCAAGAGAACTGACAGCCTACAATTGCTCTCGTCCTGCTACTTTCAGCCATTGACATAGAAAGTCCCTCACCAATACAACACATACAGCAGTCTAAAGTTTATTTCCAAAGAGATCTGTGGGAGGGCTTGAGGACTGTTTCCAGTTGCTATGGGTTTACAGTTTCCACTTGGTGAATCATGCGTTCAGGAACACCTAGCATTGAAACAGCACCACTACAGAATCAAACTGCCCCAAATGCAAATAAGGAAACGCAGAGCACCTTATTCTCAAATGGCCCACTCTAACAGTCCAATATTTTTTCCCTGAGTGGCTTATGGGTCTACTCAGTCATCTTAGCCAGTTACTTGGGAAATGTGGGTTTCTTGCAAGGGAGACCTGAGTCAATGGATTGACTGATTGGAACTAGGAGCAACAGTTATTATTATCACTGACTGTCACCATTTTCTAGAATGCTGGTAAGTTTAAAAATCCTTTTTATTTTCCTTGATATATTTTCTTTATTCCAACAGATGTGAGTTTTGTTGGTGAGGAAAGGCTTCCAGATCACTATGGGTGATGAGCCTCCACCTCTCCCGCCAAAGCTGCGGACATTGACAGGAGGGAGGTATTCTGATGCAGATATTGCCAGTGCTCTGAAGGAAGAAAAGGAAGCATATGAAAGAATTCACAGGGAAAAACTTGGTCGATCTCAGTCTCAGAAGATTCACAAGGAAAATGGCATTCAAGGTAAGCCTTGTAGAATTTCTGTTAGAATAATGTACTTGATTTTAGGTTAGTACATTTTATTCCTAATCTTAAATAGTAAATGTGTTTCATAGCTGACAACCAAATCTTTTATCTTTGGTGACAATATAATCCTGAAGAGGTGGATTCATAGAGGTGTTAAAGGAGAGATGAGAAAAGGGAAGGGTAAAAGTTAAAAAGTGGTTAGCATTGATAGGATATCAGTTTTCAGTCTTGAGAGAATTATTTGTTACATCCATCAAGGACTAAAGTTCCAGTATAAACTCATAGACTTATGCAGTCAGTATTTCTTATGGGGCACAGTATTTTAAAAGGTAAAAAACAGCTTAATAAATCCTACATTGTGGCATGTATACTGTAGTCAGTGGTTACAACCATAATTTATCTTTTAGTGTGGTTCATGTATTTACCTAAATGTAGTACAGACGCTCCTTTACTTATGTTCATTCGTTTTACGTTTTTTCCATTTTACGTTTGAACTGACTGTAAAAAAAAATTGAGTGAATTTTTTAGTTTAGCGCACTCTCCGTAGTTCAAACGATACTTACGCATGACGCTGTGTCCATTGTTTACATGGCACAAACGACAGACTGAATGTGCCTTGCCTCCTCCTCTTCCTCCTCCCCCTCCTCCTTCTCCTTCTCCTCAACCATCTCAATTTATGTTGCTTGCATTTAATTTATTTGAAATTGATGTTATTATTTTACAATGTTATGTTTATAATTAATGATTTAGGGGTGTTTAATAAGGTACGGTAATAGAATTTATGGATGTATAGTACAGTAACAACTTACGTTCATTTTCACATTACATTCGGCCGTTCGGAACCTAACTAAAACGTAAGTTGAGGAGCGTCTGTATACTGTGCAGGAAAGGAGCAATGCTTGTTGGGTCCTGTCTCCTATTCTCTAATTTTCTAACCTAACCTAACCTAGACTCAAATTCTGGGTTATTGGCGGCATATTATTGTGAAGTTAAAGTTGCCCAGTAGCATGCAGCTGATACTTTAGGGTCTATATGTCTAACTGTTTCTTAAAACAACTGATAGTTTCAGTGCTCACTACATGGCTACTAAGTCTATTCCATTCGTTGACCACCCTATTAGTAAACCAATTCTTGCCTATTTCCTTCTTAAATCTAAATTTGTTCAGTTTAAATCCATTACTGCGAGTCCTGCCCTGTTGTTTTAATATGATGACCTTGTTTGTATCACCCTTGTTAAAACCTTTGATCCACTTGAACACTCAATTAGATCACCCCACACTCTGCATCTTTCCAGAGAGTGTAAGGTAAGGTGCCTAAGCCTCTCCTTGTAAGGCAAATTTTTGAGTCCATGTATCATTTTGGTCATTCTTCACTGTACTGATTCTAGTGAATTGATTTCCATTCTATAGGACAGAGACCAAAACTGTACCGCACAGTCAAGGATGGGTTTAACTATCGCTAGATAGAGTTTGATAATTACCTCTATGCTTCTATTTGTTACCATCCTAGCAATGAAACCTAATGCTCTGTTAGCTTTATTCCTGGCGCTAATGCACTGTTTCCTGGTTTTAAGGTCCAAACTCACTAGAACTCCCAAGTCTCTCTCGCACTCAGTTTTCTCTAAAAGCGTATTATCTAAGCTGTATTTATTTTCGGGGTTGTGTATCCCCATGTTTAACACTTTACACTTAGAGATATTGAGGGTCATTTGCCATTTCACCGACCATGTGAACAATTTGTTAAGATCATCCTGCAAAATCTCTGCATCATCTCCTGACTTAATTTGGTGTCGTAATTTGGAAGGGTAGTGAGTGGTGGGATGAGGAAGCAAAGAAATGTGTAGAAGAAAAGAATCAGGCATTCATAGATTGGCTGCAAATTAGGATGAGGGAATCGTATGAGAGGTACAAAGTAAAGAGAAAGGAAGCTAAGCATAAGATAAAGGAAGCAAAGAGGAGAACAGATGAGAAATGGGGTAAGAGTATGACAGAAAATTTTGAAAGCAATAAAAAGATATTTTGGAAAGAAATTAAAAAAGAAAAAGGAGGCGAATCAAGTAGAGAGGAAAAGGTAAAAGGTGCAGATGGAGAGATGATAATGGAAGAGAAGGCAGTGAGAGGAAGGTGGGCAGAGTATTTTAGGGAGTTGCTAAATGTAAAGGAGGATAGGGAGGGAAAGGTAGTTGCAGTGGGAAGCGCTAAGAAAATGAGTGTGATGAGTGAGGAGAATGGAGGAGAAGTGGGGGCGGCTGTTAAGATGATGAGAGCGGGTGGGGCGCCTGGTCTGGATGAATGCTATGCAGAGTGTCTGAGGAGGGGGGTGCAGTGGTGGTGGACTGGCTGGTGAGGTTGTTTGGTGTTTGTTTGAGAGAGGGTGGGGTGCCGGAGGACTGGAGGAGTGCCTGTGTGGTTCAGCTTTACAAGGGAAGGGGGGGACAGGTGTGAGTGTGGTGGTTTCAGGGGGATCAGCTTGTTGAGTGTAGTTGGGAGGGTCTTAATTGGGAGGGGGGTGGGGGGAGTGATTGGTGGGGGGCGGTGCAGGTTTGGGACGGGTAGGGGTTGTGTAGATCAGATCTTTGTGGTGGGGCAGATGTGTGAGAGGGCTATAGGAAAGGGTAATGATGTTTTTTGGGCTTTAATGGATCTGGAAAGGGCTTATGGCGTGGTGGATAGGAGGGCGCTGTGGGGGGTGCTGCAGATGTGTGGGATGGGAGGAGGGCTGTTGAGAGCAGTCAAGAGTTTTTGCGAGAGTGGTGGAGCTTGTGTTGGGATTGGGGGTGGAGAGGGTGGATGGTTTGAGGTGGGGGTGGGACTTCGTCGGGGATGTGTTGTGTCGCCCTGGCTGTTCGATCTTTGCATGGATGGGGTGGTGCGAGAGATGAATGCAAGGGTGGTGGGTCGGGGGTTGGAGATGGTTAAGGAGAATGGAGGGGAGTGGGAGGTGAGCCAGTTGTTGTTTGCTGACAACACTGCGCTTGTAGCAGGATCAGAGGAGGGATTGAGGAAGTTAGTGACAGAGTTTGAGAAGGTGTGTGAAAGAGGGAAGCTGAAGATAAATGTGGTTAAAATTAAGGTGATGAGATGTACAAGGGGAGAGAGTGACAGCGGGCTGGAGGTGAGCATTAAGGGTGAAAGACTGGAGGAAGTGGATAGTTTTAGGTATTTGGGTGTGAATGTGGCAGGAAAGGGGGTAGTGGGGGTGGAGGTGGAATGTAGATTGAGAGAAGCGAGTGGATGCCTTGGTGGATTGAAGGGTGTGGTGAGAAATGGACATCTGGGAGTGGATGCTGAGAGGAGGTTGTATGAAGGAGTGATTGTGCCAACAGCATTGTGCGGGGCAGAGGCATGGAGTGTGGGAGAGAGGGGGGAAGGAGTTTGGATGTGTTTGGGATGAAATGTCTGAAAAGTGTGATAGGGGTTACTAGGCTAGATAGAGTGAGAAATGAGGAGGTGAGGAGGATAACAGGAGTGGAGGGGGAACTGGAAGATAGGGTTGATGAAAGGGTATTGGGATGGTTTAGACACATGGAAAGAGTGAGTGAAGAAAGATTAGTAAAAGAAGTATAGAAGGCAGAGGTGGAAGGAGTGAATATGAGGGGTGAGATGGATGGATGGGGTGAAAGGGGCATTACAAAAGAGAGGAATGTCTGTGGAGGAAGGACGGGAGAGGACGGAAGATGGTGGTGAATGGAGAGGGGTTGTGTATAGATGATGCTATGATGCATGAGGGGGAGTGGGTGGGGGGTGGGGAGGTATGTGTGAGAAGAAAATTGATGCAGCCCAAAGGGATTTCTCCCCATCTCCTTTTCTGCATGAGGGGACGGAGAGAGGGGGTTGCCGAATTTATGAAGCGGCCTTGCTGTGGATGTGCTGTGTCTTGCGACACTGCTTCTGACCCAGGGCAGTGGACAGGATGCAGGGATGACCCATCATCCAGGAGGTGCCAAGATAAGAGGGAGGGTGGAGGGGAGTGGAATATATAGGAAATGGAACGGGTGGGAGTGGTTTCTATGCCTTTTTCTTTGTGGCTACCCCCCATGTAGGGGGAAAAAGCCTTTGGTATATGTATGTATGTATGTATTTTAGTGTCATCCACAAACTTACTAACATCACCATTTATCCCATTGTCTAAGTCGTTTATATACATAATGAACAACAAGGGACCCAAAACTGAGCCTTGGGGAATCCCACTAGTAACATTGCCCCACCTGCATTTTACTCCATTTATGGTGACCCATTGTTTTCTGTTACTGATCCAAGCTCTAATCCATTCACACTTTTCCTCCTATGCCATGGGCTTTGATGTTATTTAGTAGTCTCTGGTGGCACCTTGCCGAACGCTTTGTTGTCCCCCCACTCTTAATACTTTCATACCACTCCTCTGAATATACATTTCCTTTTTTGCTGAACCCTTTGGTAGGAGAGAAAGAATACTGCCACCAAATATTCCCACTTGAGTCAGAAAAGGTGATGAAAACAGGTCAGGGATAGGACTAGGCATCCTACTCACTGTAGCCCCAAAGGGGACATTCCTAAAAAAAGCAAAGGCATAAGAAGGTCTGGGAGTTTTCCAACCAGACTCCTAAGGTTTGGGTCTTAATGTGCGTAGATGTGGTACAGATGGGAGTAAAATTGAAAAGATAGGCAGTGTGTTTGTGAGAAGAAAGATGGATGTGTTGGCATTGAATGAAACAAGTTGAAAGGGAGAGGTGAGTTTGAGTTTGGGAGTGTAGTTGGGAGGGTGTCAGGAATGAAGAGAGGACAAGGGAGAGAAGGGGTGGCTATATTAGTAAATGAAGTGATAGGTAAGTGTGTGGTGGAGTGGAAGGTTTCTTCAAGGTTAATGTGGATGAAGGTGAAACTGTTAGGGAGATGTGGGTCTTTGTAAGTGCATATGGACCTGGTAGAGAGTGTAGAGGAAAGGGAGGCTTTTTGGATAGATTTAAATGAGTGCATAGAGTGTTCAGGGAGAAATGTCAATGTGGTATTAGGAGATCTTAGTGCTAGGGTAGGAGACAAACCAATAGATGGAGTGGTTGGAAAGTGTGGAGTGCCAGGAATTTTTTTTAGTGGCAAGTTGATGGTGTACATGTTTCTAGAAAGAGTTAATGATAGCAAACACAGTGTTTAGGAAGAAAGTCAAGCATAAGTACTCATGGGAGAGGGTGGTGGATGGGAGAGTGATAGGGCTTTAATGGACTATATATTGGTACCTAGGAGAAGACTAATAAGAGTTTTGGACATACATGTTCCTAAGGGAGAGAATGGGGGAATATCAGATCATTTTTTGGTGGAAGGTAAGTTGATAATGGAGGATAGATGGAGAAAGAGGAAAAGGACAGAGGTAGGGAGATGCTTAGAGTAAACTGCTTAAATGAGAAAGAAAAGGAGGAGTACAAAAAGCTGAGAAAGGAGTGGGAGGGAGTTAAGGATAGAGTAGAACTAGGGGTGAAGGAGGAATAGGGATGTTTCAAGGAGGGAGTCACAAGGTGATCAGAGATGGTGTGTGGAACAAGGAGGACAGGAGGAAATAGAAGGAAGGGTAGTGAGTGGTGGGATGATGAAGCAAAGTTGTAAAAGAGAAGAAACAAGCATTCACAGATTGATTGCAAAATAGGATGAGAGGTACAAAGAAAAGAGAAGTAAAGCATAAGATAAAGGAGACAAAAAGGAGAGCAGATGTGAAATGGGGTAAGAGTATGATAGAAAATTTTGAAAGTAATAAAAAGATGTTTTGGAAAGAAATTAAGAGAGGAAGAGGAGGCGAATCAAGGAGAGAAGAAAAGGTAAAAGGTGCTGATGGAGAGATGATAATGGAAGAGACAACAGTAAGAGGAAGATGGGCAGAGTATTTTAGGGAGTTGCTAAATGTGAAGGAAGATAGGGAGGAAAGGTAGTTGCAGTGGGAAGCTGTAAGAAAATGCCAATGATGAGTGAGGAAAATGAAAGAGAAATAAGAAAAGATGAAGTAAAAGCAGTTATTAAAATTATGAGACCATGTAAGGCACCTGCATTAGTTGTCAGAACTGCTACATTTGCAACAAAATTGTTAAAAGAAATTATCTGTGGTGAATTTTCTTATGTTAAAACAGTGTCATAAGATGTTACTATTTACAAAGTTTAATAAACATTACTGAAATAATGGCAAACATATATACATACATATACCAATGGCTATTTCCCCCTCATAAGGGAGGTAGTCAAAAAACAAAGGCATAAAATCCACTCCCACCAATTCCATACCCACATATTCCACTCCCATTCACCCCCTTCCTTCCCTCTTATCTTGGCTCCTCCTGGATGATGAGACATCCCTGCATCTTGCCCACTGCCCTGGGTCAGAAGCAGTGTAACAAGACACAGCACATCCACAGCAAGTTTGGTTTGTTTAATCGGCGACCCTCCCTCTCCGTCCTGTAGTGCAGAAAAAGAGAAGACAGAGAGAAATCCCTTTGGGTTGCTTCAAATTATTATTCACACTTCCTCACCCCCCATCCCCCATCCACGCCCATGCATCACAGCATCATCCATTCACAACCTTTCTCCATTCACCCCTATCTTCTGTCTTCTACCTTCATTCCTCTACAGACATTCCCCTCTTTCCCAATACAGTACCCATTTTACCCTATCTATTCATCTCATGCTCACTCCTTCCACTTCTGCCTTCCACACCTCTTTTACTAATCTTTCATCACACATTCTCTACATGTGTCCAAACCATCCCAATACTCATTCATCAATTCTATCTTCCAACTCTATTCCCACTCCCATTCTCCTCCTCACCTCCTCATTTATCACTTTACCCAGCCTAGTAACCCCTGTCATACTTCTCAGGCACCTCATCTCAAACACATTCAAATTCCTCTCTTCCTCTCTTATGTTCCATGTTTCTGCCCCATACAGTGCTGTTGGCACAATCACTCCTTCATACAATCTCCTCTTAGCATCCATTCCCAGATGTCTATTTCTCATTACACTTTTTAATCCCCCAAAACATTTGCTCGCTTCTCTCAATCTACATTGTATCTCCATCTCCACTCTTCCCTTTCCCACCACACTTGCACCCAAGTACCTAAAAATATCCACTTCCTCCAGTCTTTCTCCCTTAATACTCGCTTCCAGTTTGCTGCCACATTCTCCCCCTTGCACATCCCATAATCTTCAACTTCCTTCTTTCGCACACCTTCCCAAACTCTGTCACTAATTTCCTTAATCCCTCCTCTGATCCTGCCACAAGCGCTAGTGTCGTCAGCAAACAACAGCTGGCTTATCTCCCACTTTTCTCCATTTTCTTTAATTATCTCCAATCCCCGACCCACTACTCTTGCATTTGCCTCTTGCACCACCCCATCCATGTATAGATAAAATATTATAAATAATTACTTGAATGGATTCCATATTTAAAAATCTGTTATATCCCAAAAGTCTGCTAAATACTATCAGCTGCACGAAATGCCAACCCTGGTTGGGAGTGAGTCACGTGTAGGATACAATGAACCTAATGTATTCTCCTTGTGACTCATTATGTGAAGCGTTGCTCGTTCAGTGAGTAATTTTTTACCATAGTTTGGGCTCATTATCATTATGCAAGGTGCTTGTTAATCGAGGTTTGACCTATGAAAAAGTATTGGAATGGTTTGACTTATGAAAAAGTATTGGAATGATTGAAGAAAGATTAGTGAAAGAGGTGTGGAAGGCAGAGTTGGAGGGAGTGAACAAAAGGGGGTGACCAAAGATGAGATGGATGGATGGATGGATGGATGGGGGTGAAAAGGGTGTTGAACAAGAGGGGAATGTCTTTTAAGCAAGTAAGGGAGAGGGCTGGAGATAGGGATGAGTGGAGAATGGTTATGTATAGATAATAATTAATTTGATGCAAGGAGGGAAGGGGTAGGGGGTGGGGAGTAGTTATGTATGAATGATAATTTGATGCAGCCCAAAGGGATTTCTACATATTTTCTCTTTTTCTGCATGAGGGGATGGAGAGGGAGGGTTGTCTTTTAAGTGAAGCGGCCCTGCCATGGATGTGCTATGTCTTGCTGAATTGCTTTTGACCCAGGGTAGCGGACAGGATACAAGGATGATCCATCATCCATGAAGTCAACATTTTTATTCCTAATCTTAAACAGTAAATGTATTTCATTGCTGACAACCAACACTTATATATTTGGTGACAATATCATCACCCTATTATATCTTGACAATATCACCCTGAGGAGCTAAGATGAGAGGGAAGATGGGTGGATGGGAGTGAATTTTATATATAGAGACGCTCCTCTACTTACGTTCATTCGTTTTACGTTTTTTCGATTTTACGTTTGAACTGACGGTAAAAAAAATTGGAGTGAATTTTTTAGTTTAGCGCGCTCTCTGTAGTTCAAACGATACTTGCGCATGACGCTGCGTCCATTGTTTACATTGCACAAACGACAAACTGAACATGCCTTGCCTCCTCCTCCCCCTCCTCCTCCACCATCTCAATTTATGTTGCTTGAATTTAATTTATTTGAAATTAATGTTATTATTTTACAATGTTATGTGTATAATTAATTATTTAGGGGTGTTTTATAAGATACAGTAATAGAATTTACGGATGTATAGTACAGTAACAACTTAATGTTCATTTTCAACTTACGTTCGGCCGTTCAGAACGTAACTAAAACGTAAGTTGAGGAGCATCTGTATATATATATGTATATATATATATGTATATATATGTACGTATATACGTATTATATATATATATACATATATATATATATATATATATATATGTATGTATATATGTATGTATATATATTTTGATATGCATTATGTCAGTACTTATATTTTTCTTTTCTTTTCTCTTCCTTTCTTGAGCAGATAGGCCAAGATCTCAAACCCCAACTCCATCAGTCAGACTGGAGGTTAGGTCAAGGCCAAGACCCACACCATCTGACTCTCAGCCACCTATTCCCAAGAGGTCTGGCAAACTTTCTCAGGCTCATGGTGCTGTTCCTAAGGATATGAGTTGTCTTATATCAGATTCCTGGAGTTCAGGAAGATGTGAAGATAGGATTAGCTCAACAAATGATCATATATCAGGTGTAGCAAATGGCAAAGAGGAGCATCAAGCAGAAAATGATCTGATGTCTTTCAATAGTCCAGAAAAGGCAAAAAATGATCTGCTAGAAATGCTACAGTCTCTTAATAAAAGCCGGAGTGCTTTGGTTCCAGTTGTTCCAAGCCAAAGTACTGGTAAAAATGCCATTTCACATACACCTGTGTCTTCAGTATTTGGTCCAGTTAGTATGTGCCCAAGTACTCAGCCTTGTAACATTGCTCTGTCACGGCAGACTAGCCAACCATGGAACCCAGTTGCACAAAATGGAGCACAATATTTTGCAAACAGCTCAAGTAAAAGTTATGGGTTGGTTCAGAAAACTAATGTTGTAGGGAAAGTGACTCAAGCTTCTGTCTTTGTAAGGCAGAGTCAAGATAATACAGTGTCTAGTCCACAGACACCACCAGTTCTCCCTCAGAGGTGTCCAGTACTTGATTTGAAACATTTAAGTACTATTGCCAACCAGCTTAGTATCCCTGGAAGTGCTGTTTCAAGTTCCATAACTAACACCATCTTTACTCCAGCTAAATCATCTATATCTTCTCAAGTATCTTCTATTGACAGTTTATCAGGATTAAGGTCAATAGGTGAGGATTTGATAGATCTTAGAGGTTGGTGTGCAAGTAGTGAAAGTGTTTTAGAAGTATTTGATCCCTTAATATTGAAAGAAAAAGAAGAGAGAAAAAAACAAGGAAATGATGAATCAGTGACTCAAATAGATAACAGTAATCAAGCGGTTTCAGTAAGTGGATCAGTTGAAATAAGTAGTGAAGCAGAAGAGATGCTAAAATTCAAGTCAGTGAAACAGAAGAAAGATGATGAAGTGAGTTACTATGAGCAAGTGGATCCATTTGAGTACATGTATGCTGGGGCAAGCAGCACAAGATCAGATCCTATCCATGATATTTATGATGGTCTGCTAAGTCCAGGGGCAGTTGCTGGGGACACCTTTGATATGCCTCCACCATTGCCACCAAGACCATCGAACAGGGACTCACAGGTTCAGCTGCGCAAGAGTATCAAATCTCCAAAGACCAGTAAAAGACATGGCAGCATGGTGAGTGTTTTTATTTTTTTTTTTGCAGTGTATATGAAATGAGGTTGCATTTATTACCCATTGGGTAACTGATTATTGGCCATTTTGCCGATTGGCTTTTTGACTAATTGATTGGTTTTGATAACTGCCCATTCCTATTTTTTTATTATCATCATTAATAGGCAGGCATGCTGTAGTAAGAAAATCATTGGTGACGAAGCATATACCAATGTATATCAAAATGCCTTTTCCATTCTTATAAGGGAGATGGCTGAGCTTAAATGTATATCCATCTCACACCCATCCCATTCGTTGTCTCTCTCATCTTAGCTCCTTATGAGTGAATTGTCATCCCTGCTCTCCACCACACTGCTCAGGTTAGAGGTAAAACAAGTACATAGCATCTCCACAGCAAGGGCTAACAGCCAGATCGGGTTTACTCCCTCAGCTTCATTTTATGGTGAATCCCCCCCCCCCCACACATCCACTTATGAAATGTACTGAGTAGACGAGAAGAAATTACTTTGGGCTCCTACACCATTTTCTCATCCATTTACAACTACTGTATTCACTCCTATGTTATGCACTCTCTCTTCCTTGATTGACAAACATTCCTCTTGCATCCAATGCCTTGTTCACTACCACTCACTTCTGTTTCCTACACATTTTGCTAGTCTTTCTTCAGTCATTCTTTCCATATTCCCAAATCATTATAGCATTCTTTGGTCAAACCTGTCTGCTGCACTGGGTGATCGAGAAATTCAGAAAACATTGGATTTGATTTGTAAAAATACAGTCAATTAATCTATAGCCCCAGGTCTCACTTGGAGGAAACCCATGTGTCCCAAGACAACTGACAACAGATGCTGGGTTGGTCCATAGGTCACTCAGGGATGAAATATTGTGTTGTTGATTAGGGATTGTTGTTTAGCTAGTGATATAATTTAGGGATGAAATGTATTTAGTGTATTTAGGGATGAAATGGGTGGGAGTGTTTTTATGCCTTTCCCTTTTTGGCTACCTCCCTTGGAAGGGGGAAAAAGCCTTGGTATATGTATGTATGTATGTATGATTAGGGATTGTTAGTGTGGTAGTGTAGGGTGATGAGTTCATTGTCTTCCTTATAGTAGGTGCATCTAGGGCAGTTTGATGCTGTAGCCAGGCTCATTTTGTGTTAGTATTGTCTTAGAGCTGGATGGTGCCAGTATAGTTCTTACTTCTCTTTAGAGAAGTTAAAGTATATGAGAAACAAATTGTTTTTTGGTTTTATTCCAATATAAGTGGACATACCACATGAACGTGTTGTGGTCACACAGTGATTGAACAAGATGGAAACATATGTGTAGTGATACTTGCCTGGGTCCAGGGATCTGTGCCATGTGCAGGGGTGGCAAGGGTCATTGTTGTTGTTGTTCCCTAGACTGTCTGTCCGAGCAGTCCCATCTCCCCAAGGAATGCCACGGCTAAAACGGGGTTTTCCCACAAATCCTTTGTGGAGTGTATGTTGTGTTGTTTGCCTGTGTGATTGTGTATAATGCAGTCTTCCATGATGTGTTGAATAGTATGGGGTGAAGTGTTACATCCTGGGCATTTGCCCACAATGCCGTTATCCAGTCTCCTCTGGTAGCTTAGAAGATGGCAAGGGTTTCTTGTGGCAGTTTGGCCCCCTACTCTCTCCATTCTTGGGTTGGGGTGGCTGTTCCCATGATGTAGATGCCAAGGCAGTAAATCTAGTATGGGAGATGTTGGTTTTTGTGAAAAGGGAGGCTTTTTGGACAGATTTGAGTGAGTGTGTAGAGAATTTTGGGAGGAATCTAAATGTAATGGTGTTGAGGGATCTCAGTGTTAGAGTAGGGGATAAGCCAGTAGATGGCATAGGAGGGAAGTTTGGGTTGCCAGGTACAAAGATTAGTGGAGGGATAATGTTGGAAATATGTTTAAAAAGGGAGTTAATGATAGCTGACACAGTGTTTAAGAAGAACACTAAGGATAGTTATACAAGGGAAAGGGTGGTGGACAGAAGGGTGGTTGATAGAGCATTAATGGACTATGTAGTGGTATCTAAAGGAAGGATAGGAAGAGCTCTGGATGTTCATGTTTTCAGGGGAGAGAGTGGGGGAAATGTCAGATCATGTTTTGGTAGAAGGAAAATTGAAAGTGGAAAAAAAATGGAAGAGGACGAAAAGGGTGGGAGGTAGAGAAATGCCAATAGTTAACAAATTGAATGAGAAAGAAAATGAAAAAGAATACTAGGAGAAGCTGAGAGAGGTATGGGAGGTGGTAAGGGTGAGAGAAGAGGTAGAAGTAGAAGAATGGGTATGCTTTAAGGAAGTGACACAAGTGTTTATAGATGGTATGTGGTACAAAGAGGATGGGAATGAATAGAAGGAAGGGTAGTGAATGGGGTGGATGAAGAAGTCAAGAAGGTAATAAAAGAAAAAATCAAGCATATGCAGATTGGGTGCAAAGGAGGACTAGGGAAGCATGTGAGAAGTACAAAAGAAAAACAAAATGTGAAGTGAAGGAGGCAAAGAGTTGAGCAGATGTAAAATGAAGTAGGGAATATGACAGAAAATGTTGAAAATAAAATGATGTTTTGGAAGGAAGTGGAAAGAGTAAGGGGGTGAAGCAGGTAGAGAGGAAAAGGTAAAAAGTGTAGATGGGCAGAAGTTAATGGAAGAGTAGGTGGTAAGGGGAAGATGGGTAGAGTATTTCTGAGAATAGTTGAATGTGGAAGAGGTTAGGGAGGGCTTGATCATGGGAGTGGGAGGAGACAGGAAAATTACTGTGATGGACGAAAAAAATATAGGGATATAGGTAAAGATGAGGTACAATGAGCATTGAAAATAATGAAAGCTGGTAAAGCACCTGGATTGGATGGGTGTCATGTGGAGTGTATTGCAATGGGAGGAGTGATTATAGTGGATCAACTGATGAGGTTGTTTGATGTGTATTTAAGGGAGTGGAGGGTGCTAGAGGACTAAAGGGGTGCCAGTATAGTTCTGCTTTACAAAAGAAAAGGGGACAAATGTGAATGTAATAGTCTTATAGGGCTTATTTTGTTGAGTGTAGTTGGAAAGGCCTAAGGGATGGTGTTAATTGAGAGGATTAGGGGAGGAGCAGAGTCAGTATTTGGTGAGGAACAGTATGGGCTCAGGGAAGGTAGCTGAAGCATTGATCATATTTTGTGGTAAAGCAGATTTGTGTAAATTTTTGGCAAAAGGTAAAAATATATTTTGTGCCTATATGGATTTGGAGAAGGCTTATGACTGGGTAGACAGGAAACCATTATGGGAGGTATTGCAGATATATGGCATAGGGGGAAAGTTGTGAAAGGCAGTCTAAGACTTTTACGTGGTAGTAGAACTTGTGTTAGGATTAGGAATGGGGAGAGTGAGTGGTTTGAGATGAAGGTGGGCCTGCACTTGGGGTGTGTTATGTTGCCTTGGCTTTTCAGTGTGTACATGGAGGGGGTGGTATAGAAAGTAGATGTAAAGGTCTATTGAAATAAACACCATGTGAGGATGGAGCCTTTATTGGTAGGACGTTTCGCTTGTTATTACAGCTTTTTCAAGTAACAAGTAAAACGTCATACTAATAAAGGCCCTGTCCTCACATGGTGTTTGTTTCGATAGACTTGTCGGCTGCTTCCACTTTCGTACAGATGTAAAGATGATGGATAGAAGATTGGAGATAGAGTATAGGTAAGTTTGCTAATGACACTGCACTTGTGTCTGGGTCAGAAGAAGACCCTTAGGTGGTTGGTGATGGTGTTTGGGAAGGTATGAGATAGGAGGAAATTGAAAGTAAATGTGTGTTACAATAAGTTTGTGAGATTACAAGAGGTAAGGATGGCAGTAAGGTAGAGGTAAGTCTTAGGAGAAAGGATTGAAGAAGTGGATAGTTTTTAGCATTTAGGGTCACTTTAGCAGGGAATAGAGGAGTGGAGGTGGATGTAAGCTGTATGAAGGGATAATTGTTCCTGCAACACTGTATGGGGTAGAGACTGAATTTAATGGAGGCAAAAAGGAGAAATTTAATTAAGACAGAAAGGAGAAATTTAGATATGTTTGAGATAAAGTGTTTGAGAAGTATTGTGGGTGTTACATGGATGGATAGAGTGAGAAGTGAGGTTAAGAGGGGAATGGGAGCTGGCAGATAGAGTAAATGAAAGAATTTTGGGATGGTTTGGGCACATGGAAAGGATGAATGAAGAAAGACGAGCAAAGAATGTAAAAGGCAGAGGTGGATGGAGTGATCCTGAGGGGTAGACCAAGAATGTGATGGATGGGTAGGGTGAAGGAGGCTTTGAGTAAAAGGGGAATGCCTGTTGAGGTGGGAAGGGAGAAGGCAAGTGATAGTTATGAGTGGCGAATGGTTGTGAATGAAAAGTAAGTTGTGCCACAGAGGGATTTATACTCATCTTTTCTATTTTCACCTGAGGGGATAAGGAGGGAGAGTTGCTTTTTAAATGAAGCAGCTGGCCTTTCTATGGATGTGCTGTATCTTTCTGCATTGCTTCTGACCCTTCTGGGCAGTGGGGAGGAGACAGGAATGACCCTTCATCCATAAAGAGCTGAGATAAAAAGGAAGTAGTTGATGGGTGGGGGAAAGGTGCATGCTTTGGCTGGCTACCTATTTTATAAAGGGGAAGAAGCCTATTAGTATATAGATAGGTAAATTTTCATCTCATGATAAATTATTACATTATAGATAATTGGTGGCTGATTAATCAATATTGGCAGACAAGGCAATGCCTCTTAATCAGTAATTAGCTAATTTGCATGTCATTGCATCCCTACTATAGAAAGATATGCATTTTGGAATATGAGTAAGAATGCACCTGTACATGACCAGCCATTTATAAATGCAAAAGTACAGATTAGTTTTTCTTAATGTTGGATAACCCCATAAAACTGCAAGATACAAGTTGAGAGTGTGAAGTGTGCTGGTTGGTCCAGCAGAAAAAAAATCTATTATGAACTGTTCTAGATTTTAATTTAAAGTTCTGTACAGTTGAAAAATTATTTTATGACATTTTCATAATGGAATTTAGATGTCAGTTTTACTTAAACCACACATTATGTTGTATATTTCAATAGAATAGCATGTGTAATATATAATCTGAGTAAATTTAAGGTATCCAGATATTTACAGTATTCATGCAGTACTTGTTCCATTATGTGTATATCTCTGGGGCTTGAGTTGTTGAGGACTTTTATTCTTTTGTGTCTTTGAACCCTAGATATTTAGTAGTAGTATAACAGATGTTACTTTGAATTTTATGTGTATATACCATTGGCCTTCTACCCCTTGTAATTTGTAGAACATTGGGGATGAAGGTTTATCTGCCTCCCCTACCCTACCACAGTGCATGGGGTCAGATCCAGTGTAGCAAAGTACATCTGCACTACAGGACCTGGCAGCTGAAATCTTACCTCCACCACTTCTTGATATAACCAGCCTTTACATCCAGTCATCTATAGATCATTTATGGGAAACATCCCCCTAGGATATGTCATTCATTGTCTCTCAGTGCACTCGTACCTCTTGAACTATCTCCTAGATCTGTTGACATTATACATGCATTCAAAAAAATTGTACCCCATCCATTCATTTCATTACTGGTCTTCCTCTTGTACTGACTTTATACTTTTGTTTTCCATACTTTATTACTATTAGTTATTCCTCGTTTCTTTTTTTCTATGTCCCTAAACCACCTCAACATTGGTCCATCCTAATAAACAGCTTTCTTCTAGCACCTAATCTCTGCTTTACTTCTCCATTTTTAATACATATGATATAAATAAATCCTCACTTAAGGAAAATTACCATTGGACTGGAAAAAGGCAAACATTGTACCAATTTATAAGGGAGGTAATAAAGAAGATCCATCTAACTACAGACTGGTCTCACTAACAAGCACAATAGCAAAAATTTGTGAAAGAGTTGTCAAAAACAGATGGGTTAAATACCTGAAAGAAAAATCTATACTGAACCCAAATTAATTTGGATTCAGACAAGGGAGATCATGTACAACAAATCTGATCTGCTTTTACTCAAGATTAGTAGACATAATACAAGAAAGAGATGGATGGGTGGACTGTGCTTTTCTGGACCTGCAAAAGGCATTCGATAAGGTACCTCATAGGAAACTAATAAATAAGATAGAGTCAAAGGATGGCATCAGAGGAAAATTATTGGAATGGATGAAAGACTTCCTGATTGGGAAGAAAATGAGAGTTGTAGTTAGAGAAAAATTCTCCAACTGGGAAGAAGTAAAAAGCAGTGTCCAGCAAGGATCAGTACCGGTACTGGCCCCGATCATGTTCGCCGTATACATTAATGACATGAATGAAGGCGTGGAGTGCTATATGAATTTTTTTGCAGATGATGCAAAATTACTTAAGAAGGTAAAAATGGAAGAGGACTGCAACTCATTGCAACAAGATCTGGACACGATATGGAATTGGACTCAAAAGTGGGAAGTGAAATTTAATATAAAGAAATGCAGTATAATGGAATTTGGAAAGAGTAAAAACAGAATATCAAAAGATTACAGAATTGGGAAAAAAAAACAAAACAAAACTGAAAAAGATCTTGGAGTGATGATTGGAAAGGACATGAAACCAGATAAGCATATAAAAATATTTGGAGAAACCTACAATTTATTGAGGTCAATCAAAGTGGCATTTACTTATATGGATGAAGAAATTATAAAGAAAATACTAACTACACTAATAAGACCAAAACTTGAGTACGCAGCATCACTATGGACACCCAGTACCAAAAAGAATATTAAGAAACTAGAAAGATTACAAAGAGCGACAACCAAACTAGCACTGACTCGCCAAACTAACATATGAGCAAAGACTATCTAAATTGAACCTACCAACTCTGGAACAAAGAGGAGAGAGGAGATTTGCTGACTATCTACATATTAATGAAAGGAATGGAAGTTTTAGACAGGAACGACCTGTTAGTGTGGGACAGCAGTAAAACGAGAGGACATGGAAAAAAAACTGAAAAAAAGATTGTTATAGAAAAAACTTGAAAAGGAACAGTTTCCCACACAGAGTGATTAATACATGGAACAGATTAGACAACAAAACAGTATGTGCAAACACTATACAAGATTTTAAGATAAAACTTGATGTGGAGAGATACAAAGACGGGTCACCACGAGCATAGCTCCCCTCCCGTACATTACAACTAGGTAAATACACCACTTTTGTGCCTCTGCCATAAACATCTTTTCCCTTCATTTTTCATTGTGTTTTCTTATACTTCCACCATTCACCTCATCCCTCACACCATTTTTGCACACTTCAGAAATTCCTCCTTAAAGTACATGTACCCTTTTTTCTGTCCCCTATTCTATCCTCTTGTTCATTACATTCCACACGTATAGACTTACTTGGTCCATTTATTCTTTCTCATTATCACTTAATTCACTTTTAGCTCCTCTCTGCCTCCCTCCTATTTTTCCTATTTTTCCTTGTTACATCTGCTTACAATTTTTCCACAAGATGATGATCAGACATTTTGCCACTTATTTGTCCTCGGCTAATTCATATCCAGTACTATTCTACACACCCTTTTGGACATCACTATATAATGAAAATGGTTACCCTGAGTTCCACTGACAAGAAATCTGAAGCCCTGCAGCAATGGCTGGCAGTGGTCCTGAGGCCTCCCCATAGCTCTTGTTATATGAGTTCCCAAGGTTCACCTTGTGCAGCATATGATCTAGAGTGCACTGTTGAATGAATTTGATTGAGGAATGATAGTTGAATTAAATTTTGTCTTCCTAATATTTTTTAATTGAAGTTGACTAAGTCCAAATAGGTTATTAATGGGTTTGACTACCACGGTAGGGCTATGGGTGGGGGGGGGCTTAGCCCCCCAAATTTATTTTTATTCAAAAGTATTACATATACACCACACCAGAAAACTTACAAAAAATAAGCTAAGTTTATGATGAATTTGTGATACATGATGTATTTACATTAAATATAGAATTGTAGCTATCATTACAGGCATATCAAATATTATCAATGATTATGATATAGAAGTGTGTGTGGGCACAGTACAGCACAACCCCCCTTAAAGCATGATTACCCCCCCCCCCCAATTTAATTCCTGGCTCTGGTTAGACCTTATTCAATACCATAGTTTTAGATGAGATTGTGCTGTACATCCGATTTATATGTTCCATCATAAGTGTATCATTGCTTTCTTGTATTGTACTCAGTATGTCCTCCCCAAGGGGTGTTAACTATAGAATAATAATTATATGGAGAGGTTATGCAAGAAATGTTGTCAGATAGTGAAAATTGATTACATTCATTGACAAGATAATTGATTAGTTTACATGGGAGTGAATTATGCCAAAGAGATAGTTGATTTGATATTAGTAACAGTTGCTATCAGTCCTTATCTTGTTCACTGAGCAAAAGAGACAATGGAATATTTTTATCCTAAAAGATCATAGTTTAGGGAGGAGCTGTTTGATAAAATCATGAAAACTCTTGACATTGTAGTAGTATGCTGAGATGTGCGTGAAAGGTGTGCTTTTGTGACCTAACTTTTGGCACTTACAGATTAAGCAAAATGGTTGAAAGTGACAGTAAAGGGATTGACAGTAAGCAAGTGAATAAAAATATGCATAAAAGTAAATTCTATTGTAATGAGGAAACAAGTGAGAGTGAAAATACAGATTGTGGAGAGGGGGAGCAAAATGAATCTGCCTCTTCCAGTTATATATGGGACCATTCTGAGACGAAGATATTTTCGTGGCCAGATCGAGATGTGGACCCTTTGTTCTTGAACTCATGTGATTCAGAATGTGAAGTCAATGGGAAAGAGGCTAGTTGTCACTGGTATATGATTTATTATCAGGAGAGCAGTGGTGATGGCAGCAGAGTGGATCAAGCAACTGAAGATGTGGTGGATAATGCCAGCTTGGTGATGGATAGGTCTCACAGCAATGTAAGTTCAGCCTGTAACAGGCTTAGAAATTATTCTACACACAGAGACCAAGGAAAAAGCATAACAGATAATCAGGTATTTGTGTGCACTGCTTCTCCCACAGATGGAGTGATGGCTTTGCTTATGCATAACATTTAACCAAATTACTCTGTTGCTTTCTAGCCCTAGTAGAATTTATTGTGTTCTATTTTTAAAATGTAGTAGATTTTGCTTTTCTCCACCATTCTTAGAATGGTCATGTGTATATAATTTTTGTATTAAAATATGTATATAATAGGTTCTCCCCCATATTGGGGTATTGACTTCATGGTAACATGCAGCCAATGCTTTAGGGACTATTTTGGGGCACCCACATAGGCTGGAGCCACACATTTGTCTATGTTAGAAGTAAAATGTTTACTCTAGAAAAATTATGGTATTTTTGCTCTGCAGCTGTCTCTCCTTTACGCTATTCCCTTGAAATTGTCCTTTACCACTTCTGTGACTACCTTTTCTGTATCCCCCAGTGGTGATAAGGGGCGCTTGCTATCTTGTTTTCCATACATATTGTAAGAGGTGACTGGGATGGAATTATGGGACTGGGGATCCTGCTCTCCATATGTTCTGCCTGTGAAAACTCAAGGCATAAGTAGATCAGGGAAGGGGACTCCAACCAGAACCCTAGCAATTGGGTCATTAGATATACACTCAACCCTCGATTTAGCGGACCTCGAATTTGCAGACTTTCGATTTAGCGACAAAAAAGTGTGCCCTGTAGTAACACTGAAATTCCAGACGAAGTCCATAAAATGAAAATTTGTCCGATAGGTGTCCGGTAGTAACAGTCAAATACAGGATAATGTCTGTAAAATGAAAATTTGTCTGATAGGTGTCTGGTAGTAACAGTCAAATAGTACAGGACAAAGTCCATAAAATGAAAATTTGTCTAGATTTAAGGTAAGAAATGGTTCAATTTCTTCTTTATATGTAATGTACATCATTATACATATGTACTGTAGCTTTTTATTACATATCTAATATGTATGTGCATGCCGAAACCTAACGGACAATTTTCTATGTAACGGACTTATGTCCGGTATCCAGTATTGGTAAAGGACAGACCCGATTTTCAAATAACGGACTTTTGCAAATAAAGAACAAGGGTCTGCACGTATTTGTCTGTTAAATCGAGGGTTAAGTGTATGTGGTTGTAATACAAATTATATATACATAGACCAAGGCTTTTTCCCCCTTACAAGGGAGGTGGGCAAAAAGGAAAAGGCATAAAATCATTCCCACCCATTCCATCCCAGAATACACTCCACACCCCTCCACCCTCCCTCTTATCTTAGCACCTCCTGGATGACGGGTCATCCCTGCACCTTGTCCACTGCCCTGGGTCAGAAGCAGTGTCGCAAGACACAGCACATCCACAGCAAGGCCGCTTCATTAAATCAGCAACCCCCCCTCTCCGTCCCCCCATGCATAAAAGGAGAAGACGGGGAGAAATCTCTTTGGGCTGCGTCAAATTTTGCTCACACATACTACCTCATCCCCCATCCCCCCACCCATTCCACCTCATGCATCACAAGATCATCCATATACAACCATTCTCCATTCACCCCTGTCTTCTGTCCTCTCCCGTCCTTCCTCAACAGACATTCCCCTCTTCCCCAAGGCCCCTTTCACCCCATCCATCCATCTCATCCTAGGTCGCCCCCTCATGTTCACTCCCTCCACATCTGCCTTCCATACCTCTTTTACTAGTCTTTCTTCACTCATTCTTTCCATGTGTCCAAACCATCCCAATACTCTTTCATCCACCCTATCTTCCAACTCCCTTACCACCCCTGTTCTCCTCCTCACCTCCTCATTTCTCACTCTATCCAGCCTAGTAACCCCCATCATACTTCTCAGACACCTCATCTCAAACACATTCAAACTCCTCTCTTCCTCTCTTATGTTCCATGTTTCTGCCCCATACAGTGCTGTAGGCACAATCACTCCTTCATACAATATCCTCTTAGCATCTATTCCCAAATGTCTATTCCTCATTACACTTTTTAGACCACCAAGGCATTTACTCGCTTCTCTCAATCTACACTCTACCTCCACCTCCACTCCACCCTTTCCTGCTACATTTACATCCAAGTATCTCAAACTATCCACTTCCTCCAGTCGCTCTCCCTTAATGCTCACTTCCAGTCTGCTGCCACTTTCACCCTTTGTGCATCTCATCACCTTACTTTTACCCACATTTATCTTCAGCTTTCTTCTATTACACACTCTCCCAAACTCTGTCACCAACTTCCTCAATCCCTCCTCTGATCCTGCTACAAGTGCAGTGTCATCTGCAAACAACAGCTGGCTCACCTCCCACTTTTCTCCATTTTCTTTAACCATCTCCAATCCCTGACCTACCACTCTTGCATTTACCTCTCGCACCACCCCATCCATGTATAAGTTGAACAGCCTGGGTGACAGAAAATACATGAATTAAAACACATAGTAAAAGGGTGCCAGAGGTGATAGATTGCTTGTGCTTGCTTGAGGAGCTTACTTGTTTTTACCTTATTGTAATATACTGTAAAAGATATTGTGTGCTCATTGGGTGGCCCTGCACCACAAGTTATGACCATCAAGTACAGAAAATAGGAGTTGATCCAAGGGTAGTAATGGGTTATTTTGCTTTAATTCAGATTTTTTCCCCAGGATGATTTACAAATGGATGCTTTTGGGATTACATTTCTCTGCCACAAGGTGCCTTATAGTTTTATCATACTTCAGGAGAGTGAAGTGTATTTGTGACATTAAAAAGTTTGTCTCATATACTTTTCATCTGGTTTGTTTACAGATGAGGACGTGTGTTTTGTTTGATGGAAAGACCACATCGAAAGTGATTCATCTGAAAAAGATTCCCAAATTGAGTGCAGATGATGAAGCAAGAGCTTTCTGGGAAAATGTCAGGAAATTAAGAAGTAAGGGTTTGTCTTTCCATTAAGTAAAATTTTACATGTCTTTCCATTTATGTTCAAAGGTTTCTGTATCTATATAGACATGTATATTTTATTATTTTTTGCACATGTGATTTTTTTTATAATCCTGGATTTTATTGGTCAGTTTTGAGTTTATTGAATTTGGATTTGGGGATTAATTGAACTTTTTTGTGTATGCAATTTTTAGGTACAAGTTATATACATGACAAAGAAGTAATTCTATTATTTAGAATGTGATATTTTAAGAAAATCTAAAATCTTGGGCCCTGCTTATGATACTCAAATGCACTTTGTCCCACACATGAAGGACTTAACATGAAAAAAATAATAATAAATAGATAAAGATACAAAAATCAGTGGCAATCACAGGTTTTGGTTAGCAGAAAGAAACTCAAATCACAGTCTGCAGTTCTTAACCACATTCAACTACACTTCCATGGCATGGTTCCCAACAATCAAGAGAACATAGACACCCTCAACTTTCTCCTATCACATACCTTTCCAAACTCCATCACTAACTTCCTTAATTCCTCCTTTGACCCTGCCACAAGCGCAATGTTGTCAGCAGACAACAACTGGCTCACCTCCTCTTTTCTCCATTGTTTTTAATAATCTCATTGTGTCTCAGTGAGACACACCTCAACACCCTTCAGACCATACAAAACAAAGCCCTAAAAACAATTACAGGCTGCACAAATACAACACCTACAGACCATCTACACTATGAAACAAAAGTCCTCAAAGTCAAGGATCACCTTGACATGAGAGGCACACAAACACTTGCTGCAGCCTCCACAAACACAGCACACCTGCTACACTACATAGCAGAACACCCACACACACCAAGAAACATAAAAAAACACCCAAATACCTATATCACACAAATACTCTCTTCTCTTCCTCCACAATCACCAAATATCAGCCTCCAGAAACATATTCATAATCATATCACTCACTGCTCCATTAACACTTTAAAAGACAACACATTGCTGCATGCCAGACCCCCTGATATTCATCCCTCTGAATCCTCTCTCCCACGAAAAGACAGAGTCCACCTGGCCAGACTGCTGTGCAGTCACCACCCAGGCCTTCTAAGCTACCAGAAGAGGCTGGGTGACCTCATTGTGGACAACTGCCCAGGATGTAGCATTTCACCCCATACTATTCAACACATAATGGAAGACTGCATTATACACAATCATGCACACAAACAACATACACTCAATAAAGGATTTGTGGAAAACCCCCATCCCAGACATGCCATTCTGTAGGGAGACGGGACTGCTGGAACACACAGTCTAGGGAACAACAGCAACATAGACACCCTATAGATTACCCAAAACAAAACATTAAGACACAATAAGAAGATACACCAAAACCACCCCAGTAGAATGTATAAACTCAAACCAAAATCCTCCCCCTAGAACAACACATGAAAATGATAAACATGCATATATTTGCAAAAGCCATCAGCCCCACACATTCATTCCATTATAGAACAGAAGCTTGACCATCTAACTGAAGAAAAGGGTGGGGTGGGATGGGGGTCACTTTTATGCATGTGCATATATAATAACCTATCACCAGGCCTATGCAAGACATCCATGCAAAAAAACATACACAGTCATATCACAAAACAAACACTCAATGACTAGCCACCAAACTCACTACTCCATCAAAGTCCTTTAGGCATCAGCCATATAGAGATCACTTCAACAGCAAACAAGAACCATACTAGCACATTTGAGTTCTTGTCACAATCCAGTAATACAAATAGTACCAATGCAGTAAAGCTCTAGCCACAGATGCAAATTGCCCCAGATACAGTCACTACACACAATACTGAATACCTCATAATACATTGCCTTGCTGTAGTCTTACCCAGACAAGTAGGTGGCTGTTGCTTGGGTTTCTTGTAAGAGAGACCTAGGGCAGTGTATTAATTGAACTTCCTTAAAAACTATGCAAAATCACAAAAATGCCTTGTGTTATTACAAATGAGACATAGTCAATATCTCAAAAGTGTTGTATTCTTTTTACAGATGAATATATATGGAGTGATCATGTGAGCAACCCTGGGCTACTCTTGAGTCCATGTTTGGAGAATAATTTTGATCCCTCTCTGAGTGTCAAACTAGCTGTTTTCTACATGGATTTTGATGCTGTTGTATTTACTTGTAGTGGTAAGTTTTCTGTCTTTTATGTATCAATTGAGCTCATCCTCAGAATGTACCTATCAGTAGTTCCTGGTCTTTGTGACACTCATCAGCATGCTGGTGGCATAATGTTGAGCATGCTGGTCTTGCCTTTAGTTAGTTGTGGGTTCAAATCCTGCACTCTGATTCCCAGCGGTGACTGCCTGTCCCAATAGTTGAAGTGCATTGAACAGAGGTGATGTCTTTGGGCACAGCTATGTGCCTCTTGGTGTAGGCATCTCACCTTCTTCACTGTCTGCATCATAATCCCTTTTATAGAGTTTTGGGATTTTCGTTTTCCTTGAAAATTAATATTGATTAACCACAATCTATTCTCTTGGACTCAAAGTTTGAATACATTTTTGGGAAGTATATAGACATGGGTGTGCTACAGATGAGAATAAAGGGGAAGAGATGGACAGTATATTTGAGAAGATGGATGTGTCGGCATTGAGTGAAACAAAGTTTAAAGGGAGGAAAGAGATTGAGTTTGGGAGTGTAGTGGGGAGGGTGTCAGGATTGAGGAGAGGATATGAGGGAGGGAAGGGTGGCTATACTAGTAAGTGAGGAGCAAGGTAAGCATGTGGTGGAGTGGAAGGTTTCATCAAGGTTAATGTGAATGAAAGTAAAATTGGGAAGGGAGATGTGGGTATGTGCATATGGGCCTGGTAGTGAGAAGAGTGTAGAAGAAAGGGAATCTTTTTGGATAGATTTAAATGAGTGGATAGAGGGTTTAGGTAGAAATGTCAATGTAGAGGTATTGGGATATCTTCATGCTAGAGTAGCAGATGAACAAATAGATGGAGTGGTTGGGAAGTGTGGAGTGCCAGGAAAAAATCATAGTGGAAAGTTGATGGTGGAGGTGTGTTTAGAGAGTTGATGATAGCTAACACACTGTTTAGGAAGACAGTCAAGGATAAGTACACATGGGAGAGGGTGGAGGAAGAAAGGGTGGTTGATAGGGCTTTAATGGACCATATGGTGGTATCCAGGAAAAGAGTAGTGGAGAGAGTGGGGGAATAGTAGATAATTTTTGGTTGGAAGGTAAGTTGAGAGTGGAGGATAGATGAAGAAAGAGGAAAAGGACAGAAACTAGGGAGGTGCTCAGCGTAAACTACTTAAATGAGAAAGAAAAGGAGAAGGAGTACAAGAAGCTGAGAGAAGAGTAGAAGGTGAAGGATAAAGTAGAGGTAGGAGTGCAGGAGGAATGGAGGTGTTTCAAGGAGGGAGACACAGTGTGTGCAATGATAGTGTGTGGAACAAAGAGGATGTGAGGGAATAGAAGAAAGGGTAGTGAGTGGTGGGATGATGAAGCAGAAAGTTGCAGAAGAGAAGAAACAAGCATTCACAGACTGGGTGCAAAATAGGATGAGAGAAATATATGAGAGGTACAAAGAGAAAATAAGAGAAAATACAAGATAAAGGAAGCAAAAAGGAGAGCAGATATTAAACAGGAGAAGAGCATGACAGAAAGTTTTGAAAGTAATGAAAAGATGTTTTGGAAGGAAATTAAGAGAGGAAGGGGAGGTGAATCAAATAGAGAAGAAAAGGTAAAAGGTGCAGATGGAGAGATGATAACAGAAGAGGCAGAAGTAAGAGGAGGATGGACAGAGTATTTTTTTGCATTTTATGCATGGGGGGGACGGAGAGGGGGGTCCCCGATTTAATGAAGCGGCCTTGCTGTGGATGTGCTGTGTCTTGCGACACTGCTTCTGACCCATGGCAGTGGACAAGGTGCAAAGATGACCCGTCATTCAGGAGGTGCTAAGATAAGAGGGAGGGTGGAGGGGTGTGGAGTGTATTCAGGGATGGAATGGGTGGGAATGATTTTATGCCTTTTTCTTTTTGGCTACCCCCCTTGTAAGGGGAAAAAGCCTTGGTATATGTATGTATGTATGTAAATGTGGAGGAGGATAGGGAGGATATGGTGGTTGCAGTGGGAGGCACTAAGAAAATGCCAGTGATGGATGAGGAAAATGGGGGAGAAATGAAAAAAAAATGAGGTGAAAGCAGTTATAAAAATAATGAGTGCAGGTAAGGCACCTGGGTTAGATGGTTGCCATGTAGAGTGTCTGAAAAAGGGAGGTATGTTGATGGTGGACTGGATGGTAAGGTTGTTTAAAGTTTGGCTAAAGGAGGGTAGAGTGCCAGAGGACTAGAGGAGTGCCTGTATAGTTCCACATTACAAGGGAAAAGGGGATAAATATGGATGTAGTAGTTCCAGAGGGACCAGTTTGTTTGGTGTAGTTGGGAAGGCTTATGGGAGGGTTTTGATTGAGAGGATTAGGAGAGGAACAGAAGGAGTAATTGGTGAGGAACAGAGTGGGTTTTAGGAAAGTTAGGGGTTGCATGGATCAGATTTTTGTGGTAGGGTGTGAGAAAGCTTTAGCAAAAGGTAAGGATATTTTTTTGGGGACCTTTATGGATTTGGAAAAACCTTATGACAGGGTAGACAGGAAGGCACTGTGGGAAATTTTGCTGATATATGGGGTTGGAGGAAAGCTCTTAAGGACAGTTGAGTTTTTATGAGAGCCTGTGTTAGAATGGGAAATGGAGAGAGCGAGTGGTTTGAGGTTGGACTTTGCCAGGGATGTGTCATGTCACCATGGCTGTTCAATATGTACATAGATGGGGTAGTGGAGAAGGGAGAGGTGAGGGTAATGGGCAGGGGACTGGAAATGGTTAGAGAAAATGGAGAAAAGTGGGAGGTAAGCCAGTTGTAGTTTTCTGATGACATGACACTACTGTAGTGGCAGAATTAGAGGTGGTTTTAAGTTAGGCCTTAAATATTATATCTAAGATGCATGCATTTGAGTAATCAGTTAATCAGTTTTTTTCCTAAGTTATAGAAATTCTAGTGATATATCTAGGACCAGTGATACATATCTACTTGTGATGGTTCTATAAGATGGATGGCATAGAGAATCATCTCCTTTGTGCCAACTTTCAGTACTCCAATAACTTGTCCCCCACCCCCACCACGATGTAGATGTAAAAAAGAAAAAAAAAAAAAAAAAAAAAAAAAAAAAAATGGGGCTGACACTTGAGACCTGGACCCCAAGATTTCTCTATGTCAATTTAAACTGTATTTTTTGTCCACTTTTCCACACATGGGACAACCAATAAATGCTCTTCCCTTCTATTACTTTCAACTGGTGATTTAGAAAGTTATATACAAAAACAACACAGATAACAGTCCAAATTTTCTTCCAGTGAGGTCATTGGGAGGGCTTAAGGACCTTTGGCTGCCACTGTGGGGCTGTGGGTTCTGTGTCAGTGAAACTCATGGCAACAATTATTATCATTAGTATTATTTTTTCATGTGATTGTTTATTGATGTTCACTGATTTCTGACCCTAAAACAGTGAGTTCCAGTGTGGAGCATGTGATAATGAATGCAGTTTGCGAATTAGACTTACCGGGTGAATGTGGAGAATACATCCTAAAGGTAAGATTTTCAGGGCCCATTAAGAATTGTATTTACCTGATTATATTTACCTTAATGTAGTATACAGGAAAGGAGCAACACTTGTTGGGTCCTGTCTCCTATTCTCTAATTTTCTAACATACCTAGATTCAAATTCATGTACAGTTCCAACTTAATCTATATCTTTGATTTCCAATTATCATATTTAGATTTGAACTTGTGTATTGTTTGAGCTTGTGGTATATCACCATCTAAGCTTCTAAGTGTGTGTGTATAAAAGTATATAATTACCTAGTTGTATCTTATGGGAAGGGGAGCTATGCTCATGGTGTCCTCTCTCTGTATCTCGTCATATCTAATTTGCTCTTAAATTCTTGCATTGTTTTTACTCACACTATTATTTTATCTAGTATGTTCCATACATCTCCGACTCTGTGGGGAAAGCTGTTCTTTTTCATGTCTCTGCTATAACTGTCCTTTTTGAGCTTCCTTCCATGACCTCTTGTGTTTTTCTCATCCCAGTCTAGTAAGCCTTCTCTATCAAGGACTTCTATACCTCTCATAATTCTGTAGATGGTCAACAGGTCACCTCTTCCTCTTCTTTGTTCCAGAGTTAGTAATTTTTGTCTTGACAATCTGTCTTCATATGACAGTTTAGATAGTGTTAGGGCCATCGTCATAGATGCTCTCTGGATTCTCTCAATTTTCTTTATATTCTTTTTAGTACTGGGTGACTATAGTGTTCCTTCATTCTCCAATTTTGGCCTTATCAGTGTGACTAGTATTTTCTTTAACATTTCTTCATCCAAATAAGTAAAAGCCACTTTTATTGATCTTAGCAAGTTATAGGTTTCACCAACAATTTTTTTATATGTTTGTCTGGGGACATATCTTTTGTGATGATTACTCCCAGATCTTTGTCAGATCCCACTTTTTTTTTTAGTTCCTTTTCACCAATTTTATATTGTCCTGATATCCTTTTTCTACTTTTTCCAAATTCCATTATGGTATATTTCTTAATGTTGAAGTCCACTTCCCACCTCTGACTCCATTCCCAAACCCTGTTCAGATCTCTCTGCAGGGAGTCACAGTCCATTTCAGTACTCACTTTCTTTAATTTGCATCCATTCCCAAATGCCTAATTCTCCTGACATTTTTAAATCCCCTAAGGCATTTACTTGCTTCTCTCTATCTACAATTTACCTCTACCTCCACTCCTCCCTTTCCTGCTACATAAAACCCAAAATACCAAAAGTTATCCACTTCCGCCAGCCTCCTTTCCAACTCACTGCAGTTTTTTCCTCCACTTATAACCTTTTACCCACATTTACCTTCAACTTTCTCCTATTGCATACCTTTCCTGGCTCCATCACTAAGTCCCTTAATCCCCCCAATGACCCTGCCATAAGCACTGTTATCAGCAACAACAGGTGGCTCAATCCCAGTTTTCTCTATTTTTTTTTATTTATTTATTTATGTTTTTACCATTTCCAATCTCCTGCCCATTACTCTCACATTTGCCTCCCACATTACCTCATCCATGGACACATTGAACAGCCATGGTGACATGACACATCCCTGATGCAGCCCCACCTTTACCTCAAACCACTCACTCTCTCCATTTCTAATTCTAACACAAGTTCTACTACTCTCGTAAAAACTCTTGACTGCCCTTAACGGCTTTTCCCCAATCTCATATATCTGCAATACCTCCCATAGTACCTTTCTGTCTATCCTTTCATAAGCCTTTTCCAAATCCATAAAGGCCCAAAAAACACCCTTACCTTTTCCTAAAGTATTCTCACATATCTGTCTTACCACAAAAAGCTGATCCATGCAACCTTATCCTTTCCTAAACCCACACTGTTCCTCACCAATTACTCCCTCTGTTCCTCTCCTAATCCTCTCAATCAAAACCCTCTCATAAACCTTCCCAAATACACTCAACAAAATGATCCTTCGTAAACTTCTACACTCAGAATTGTACCCTTTTCCCTTGTAAAGCAGAACTATACAGGCACTTCTCCAGTCCTCTGGCACTCTACCCTCTCTGAGACACATATTAAACAACCTCGCTACCCAGTCCACAATTATTGGTACTCCCCTTCAGACACTGCATGTTCATGTTTTGATAACTTATACGATTATTCATTTATTCATGAATTTTGTGAATGTCACACACATAGAACTTAATCTGTTACAGGTGCGAGGTATTGATGAGTATCTTGCTGGAGAAACAACGCTTGGTGAATATGAGTATGTGCATACATGTGTAAAGCATGACCTGGATGTGGCTTTCACATTGATGAAGACAGATACTTCGAAGCGGTCCTACTTGCGAACGGTAAGGGATAGAAAATTTTCTTGGCTTCCATGATGAAAGTTAAGCTTATTGATTTAATAAAGAGAACAATTTGTAACAGCTAAACCAACATACTTGTTGCACATCCATATATATATATATATATATATATATATATATATATATATACATATATATATATACATACATACATACATACATACATACATACATACATACATATACCAAAGGCTTTTTCCCCCTTAACAATTTTACAGACCATTATGAAAGTAAAAATTTCTAAGGATACTTCTATGAAAATTTATAATTGTTATTTTCCACATTGCCTTCTCATTTGTCTACAAGAAACACAGGCACATGCGCACACTCCTACTTAAAAAAGCTATACCACATATCTATCCCACTCTCCCCATAGCCAAGCTAATTGAGGAAGTACACCAATCTTCATCTGTCCAGGTATTTCATCACATTCCGTACTCTTGTACAAGCCACTGCAGACAAAATTTTCATACATTGCACAACAACCATTTGCTCTTTAAACCTCTCCCCATAAGAAAAAATTACTATAGAAACATTACCAGACCTCCTTACCCAACAAACTCCCCCATACCTTCCAGGAGACTTCAGTGCAAGACACCCTTTTAGGGAGACCCTGTCACTATACAACACAAACCAACCTCCAGCTTTTTATATATAATGAATTACACATAGATCAACCTGACCTTGTGCACATTTGATCTCCTCTTTGGCTGTGAATGGTTAGTAGTACCAGATCTACACCATACTGACAAATTTCCACTTATTATACCCATTACAGGCTCCCCCATCCAAGCTCCACAAGCTCAATGGTCCCTTTCTTGAGTAAACTGGATTTTTTTCCAACAGCAACATTCACTACCAAAAAAGTAGAAGACTACCCAATAATCAAACTTCTATCTCCAAAATATGAGAGAGAAGAAGAAGAAGGGGGAAAAAATCTGTAGTAAAACACCCTCATATTCTCCCCAGTTCTTGTTATCCAAATTATTGTAAAACCATATCTTCATCTCCTCAAGTAGCCAAAATAATAGCAAATGCACTATCCTTAACATTTAGCCACACCACACAAATCATGGACTCAAATTCATATCTCAAAATACTACCCTTGAATCACAACCACCCCCAGACTTGACACCACATTCGCCCCAAGACTACAACCATCCATTCACAGAAGCAGAATACCACACCACCATCTCCAGCTGTAAGTTACTCCAAGCCCAAATAACATACACTATGGCTTGATACAACACATACACTCAACTGCAACATCCTTGAGAGGCCTCTTCAACAAAATATGAACAAGGGGTCCCCTCCAAGCTGCATGGAAAGAAGCCATCATCACCCCTATCCACAAACCAGGAAAAAAACAAAACATCTCCAAACAACTAATGCCCAGTCACATGTACAAACTGTGTATAAACTATTAGAAAAGATTGTTTCATTTGGACTCATGGCAGTTGGGACATTCACTCTTAATGCCCCTTCAAACAGGATTCTGAACTGGTCACAGCACTATAGACATCCTAGTGCAAACAGAAACAATAATCTGCACTACAAACTAAGAAATATTTATTGATTTGGAAATAAACAAATGACATGGCTTTGAAATAGTGGATCCTTCATAAGCTTTACCTCCTAGGATTTCAAGTAGCTATGTACCTTTGTATCCTAATTACAAAGCCATAGAACATTCTTAGTATGTGTAGGAATACCTATATCTATACCAAGTAGCCAGAGAAGTTCCCACAAGGAAGTGTACTTAATTTCACCCTTACTATTGATGATATTACAAAATTTTCTCTAACAATAACAGCTAACCTATATATCAATGACCGAGCCTTGCTTGGTTTTTAATCCACCCAGTTCATGCCAACTGCCTTCTCTACATTACTGTAACTACAATGCACTAGTGGGCAGAAGACCATGGATTTTGTTTCTTCACCTCAAAATCAGTCACTCTGCACTTGTGTAGACAATGTTGCTGCAGATACTCCATCAACACAACTAGGAAACCCCACTCTCCCAGTGGTAGAACAGACCCAATTTCTGGATCTGATTTTCAACTGTAGGCACCACCTGGACTCTACATAATAATACTGGTCATCAGAGGGAAAGGAAATCCAGTGATTGAGCTCCAACTTAGCATTTTGTCGATTGAATCAGGAAAATGCCTTGTTGTTTTTTGGGGTGTATGGTTGTGTTCTTGAGTGACCAGTAAGGTATTAAATCCAGTATTTGGAAAAGTATAGTTTTAGCATGAAATGGAAGAAAGTAAAGAAGAAAAAAGAATTAATGAACCAACAAAGAGAGGATTACATATGAGTAGAGTGGAATCGTCACTGGGAGTGGTCCCAAAGAGAATATGTATAAGCGTCCCTCTGAAGACAACTCAAAGGTATGAAAGCAGTGTTTTTTCAGGCTTTCAGAGGGAAAAGGTAATAATAGAAAAAGTTATGGATACGGAAAGAGAAACTAGGTTTAGCAGGGCACTAAGGAATCAAGACATCAATGACTTGATGGACAAATTGATTGATTTAAAAAGAGACTATAGAGCTTTGTAAATAGGGATGTCAAACTTAGGTAGAACTAATGACGAAAGAATCAGAGAGTCAAATGATCTAAAAAGTGAACTATGATTAAAAGAGAAAATAAAAGAAAGGAAAATGAGGATACAAACAAAAACAAAGAACTAAAGAAAGAGGTCAAAGAACAGTTACAAGCAGTGACCAAAAAAATGGGAGAATCAATCAAGGAGACAGATCTCATTGAAATAAAAAATAAGTGGAAACAGGAATGTGAGAATTAAAGAAATAATGGTAACACGGAAAGAAATAAGGGACCAAATAAAGAATCTTGACGTCAGAAAGTCATACGGGCTTGATGGAATTGGGAACTGGATAATGAAAGAATGTATAGATGAACTTACAGACAAAATACACAAGGTTGACTGATCACTCAAAGAAGGAAAAGTACCACAAGATAGGAAAAAGGCAAATATTGTACCAATATACAAAGGAGACAAAGAAAATCCAACAAGAATGAATAGATTAAATACTTTTATTTTATTCAAGATTGATAGAAATAATACAAGAAAGAAACAGATGGGCAGATTGTGCTTTCTTGGATTTACAAAAGGCTTTTGACAAAGAAAAATTGAAATAATAGGTAGAATACAAGGAAAATTATTGGAATGGATTAAAGATTTCTTGAATGGAAGAAAAATGGGGGTGGTACTTAGAGACAAGAACTCAAATTGGGAAGATATGATAAACAGAGTCCCCCAAGGCTCTGTATTGGCTCCGATGATGTTTGCTACTTATATAAATGACATGGATAAAGGTGTGGAATGTTATTTGAACTGCTTTGCAGATGATGCAAAACTATTAGAGTAAGTACAGAGGAAGACTGCAAATCTCTTCAAGAAGACCTGGACAAAGTCTGGAAATGGAGTCAAAAGAGTGAAGTGAACTTCAACATTAAGAAATGTAGTATAATGGAGTTTGGAAAAAGCAAAAATAGAATCATGGGTCAATATAATATTGGTACAAAGGAAGTTAAAAAAGTAAACTCGGAAAGGGACCTAGGAGTAATTATCTCAAATGACATGACACCAGACAATCATGTCAACAAATTAGTCGGAGAAACTTTTAACTTATTAAGATCAATGAAAGTGGCCTTTGACTACATGGATGAAGAAATGGTAAAGAAAATACTAGTTACACTGATAAAACCAAAATTGGAATACACAGCATAACTATGGACACCTAGTACAAAAAGAAAACATAAACTAGAAAGAATTCAAAGAGCGATGCCAAAGATGGCACCAACACTTTGCAATTTGACATAGGAACAAAGATTGCACAAACTTAATTTACCAACCCTAGAACAAAGAAGAGAAAGAGGTGATTTGATAACCATTTACAGAATTATGAAAGGGATGGAAATTCTTGATAGGATTTTTTTTTTTCTTTTTTTATGGCTTAACATCACAAACTCCCCCCAATTGGAAGGCTAGGACGGCACTCCTCACAGAGTGCTTTGTAGCATGGAATTTAATGAACCATGCCCTTGGGTCAACTTTGCCATTGGCAGGATTCGAACCGCCATCCCCTCGACCTTCGCCGCAAGTAACGATGCCTTAACCCGCTCAGCCAGCGAGCTTCCTGTGTGTACCTGAATGTAAAGAAGGCTTTTGATAAAATACCTCACAGCTGTGGGTTATTGAGCTTTCTGCTCATGAAACTCAAAGTGACAGTTGTTATTTTTTATCCATTGCTACATTGTACCTCTCTCAGCTTTTCCTGTATTTTTTTTCTCCATATTCAATTTGCTCAAGTTGAGCACCTCTCTTCCTTTTATTTTTTCTTCCTTCTTCACTTAACTTCCACTTACAATATTCCCACTACAAGTTACTGATCTGACAACTCACTGATCTCTCTTCTGAACATATTTATATTCAGGTCTCTTCCAATTCCCCCTTGAGCACCAGTACATAGTCCATTAATGCCTTCCTGACTACCCTCCCACCTACCATCCCTTGTATATTTATGCTTGTCTCTTTTCTGCTATAGCACAGTATTTGCCATCATAATTTATCTTTAAATACACATCTTTAATATCTCTCCACCTTAGTTCCTGACCCTCCATACCTCCCTACTCCCCATTTTTTGTCTTCTCTCCAACTCTAGCATTTAGATCTCCCAACACCACTACATTCACATTCCTCCCCAAACTGACACATATCAATCCAAAATACTTCCCTCTCCTCACTTTTCTCGCTACTTGGGACCTATTCATTCACAAATGCCCATATCTTCATTCCAGTCCTATCTTTGTTCATATTATTCTCAGTGACACTTCTCTGCACTCCATGATGCACTTACTGATCTCATCACTTACTAACCTAATGGCACCCCGCTCTCTCACTTTGCCACTCCTGATTGATATTGTACCCACCGTGCTCCCAAACTCCAATTTACCCTTCCTTTTGAGTTTATATATACTTAGACTCTAGGTGTTGCTAATATGCTGGTTGTTAGCATACTTCCCTGTTAATCCGTAAATACAGAATAATTAAGCATCTTGGTCAATAAAAGGTATCTAAATAACTTTAGCATCTATAGCATAGCAGTATATTTCTTGGTAATATGGAGAATTGAAAGATTTTTAATTTTGTGTTGTATGAAGATATTGTTATACATTTAGCTTACATCTCTTTCGCAGGAGGAAGATGATATGTTGGTGGACAGTGTGCAAGTAGAAGATCTTCTAACAGCAGGGTCTGGATATGTCACATACTTTGAGGACCTATCCATTATTATTGGTATTGTTCTTAAGATTTGGTACTGATTGAATTTGTTATTAGCCATGATTCATATCTTCTTTATATGTAATGGTTAGGAGGTGAGACCAGTGATAGATATCTACAAATGATGGTCCTGGAGGACAGACATCAAAGAGAATCATGTGCTATTAAACTTCAAATCATATCAATATCCTCACCTCCATCCGGGGAGTGGTGACAGCTGGTGATCCCTTTCCTCCTAATCTTATAATCAGACAGTGACATAGAAACAGTTCCACTCTAATAGAACATAGACAATGATGATTTAATGTTTCTTCCCAGAGAAATCACTGGGAGGACTCCAGGACCATTGCCAGCCACAGTGGGGCTGTGAGTTTCCAATCAGTGAAACTTAAGTAATAATTATTATTACAATTATTCAGAACATTGACTAATTATTTGTCATTGTTGCAGAAACTTTTGAGAGGGAGCTATCTCGTCTACACAATTCTGGCTTTCTGCTCATAGAAGGCAATCCTATTGAAGACTTGCCCACCCCTATGCGATCAAGACGTGTGCGGCAGGTAATGTAAAAATAATGCTTTATAGAATTTTTTGTTTTTCCAAATTCGATTAATGTTGAATTAATAAATAATCTATTTCATGATATCTATGTATGAGATTAGTGATCATTAGTTTAAATATTTCATCTCTCATTACATAAACCCAGGTGGTAAAGCAGTTGTGTGCCTCACTAGGAGAGATAGAAACCACAGAAATGACTGATGCAATCAACACACTTGTGTCAACATGCAGAATAATACAGCAGAGTCAAGTGAGTAGTTTAAACAAGTTGTATTTCATTTCTGTAAAGAACAGAAGGCATTGTAAGTAATTTATTATATACAAAGCTTAATGTTTTCCTTGAGTGAATAGTGTTTGAAAAAGTGGGAATGTGATGGCTAAAATATTTCTTACACTGTATATTATTGAAATATTTTCATGGTTAGTCAGTAAATTGTGCAGATGACACATGGTCTGAGGTATTTGTTACCAAGACCACCAGATTGGTTCATGAATCACTCAGAGGAGAAAGAAAGAGAAATTGTTGTCTGTGTTGTGTGATTATTGGGGAATATTAAATGGAATGTTCCTTGTCCTCTGTGTGGTGATCAGGTACTAAGTTTTTGGGTTTGTATCTTCAGGTTGCACCATGAGGCCACACTTCCATTTTGAGGTGATTTTTGTTGTGTGTTTTTAGTCTGCAATGTAGTGGTGGACATCTATTCACTTGGTGCCTCTTGGGGTACTCCTTCCCTGTCACAGGACCACTACTGGCAGGCATTGGGAAAACAAATAAAAAACTAATGCACTCAGAACAGTATCAAGCATAAGATTCTGATAGCTTAGAAAGATATGTCACTGTCCACTGAGAACTCAAGGATTATACTAAGCCATGTGTCCATGCCTTGGTTCCACACAATAAAAGATGTCTAGTAAATGTACAGAGTTCAAAATATGTACATACATATACCAAAAGACCCTTTCTGCTTTATAATGGGGATGGCCTAGTCAAGACGTCTACTGTCATACAACACCCATTTGTTGTCTTGTCCATTTTAGCTCCATATGCAGGAAAGGTCATTCTATCCTATACCCACTGCTTGGGTCAGAAGCAGTGCACAAATACGACACCTACAGACCATTTGCACCACGAAATGAAAGTCCTCAAAGTCAAGGATCAACTTGACATGAGAGGCACATAAACACTTGCTGCAGCCTCCAGAAACACAGCACACCCTCCACACTACATAACAGAACACCTACACATGCCAAGAAACATCGAAACAACACCCAAATACCTATATTACGCACAAATATTCTCTTCTCTTCCTCCACAACCACCAGACACCAGCCTGCAGAAGCATACCCATAATTATATCTCTCACTGCTCCATCAATAAACTGAAATGCAAAACATTGCTGCATGCCGTACCCCCTGATATCCATTCCTCTGAATCCTGTCTCCCCTGAAAGGACAGAGCCCACTTGGCCATACTGCATTGCAGCCACCATCCAGCCTTTCTAAGCTACCAGAAAAGGCTGGATGACTGCATCACAGATAACTGTCGAGGATGCAACACTTCATCCCATACTATACAACATATTATGGAGGACTGCATTGTATACATAATCATGCCCACCAACAACACAATATACACTCTATAAGGGATTTGTGGGAAAACCCCAATCCAACTGTGACATTCCTGAGGGAGACAGGACCACACAGCCAGTCTAGGGAATGATAACAACAACAGCAACAACTAGTGATGACACCAATCCACCTAATGGACTGGAATAAAGGCAAGTTGATAATGTATATGTGAGACTAACAGGATAAGGAGTAAGTGTCTACAAGCAGTGGCTATTTAAGGGTCAAATACAGTACACCAGAATAAGGGAGTGTACAACATTGGAATTACAGTAATTTATTTCCCATCATGAAAAAGGTTTTGAAGGCAATCAGATTGGTTACAAAATAGGATGAGAGAATCATGAGAGGTAGAAAGAAAAGAGAAGTAAAGCATAAGATAAAAGAGGCAAAGAGGAAAGCAGATGTGAAATAGGGTAAGAGTATGACAGAAAATTTTGAAAGAAATAAAAATGTTTTGGAAAGAAATTAAGAGAGGAAGAGGAGGCGAATCAATTAGAGAAAAAAGGTAAAAGGTGCAGATGGAGGGATGATATATAATGGAAGAGAAGGTGATGAGAGGAAGATGAGCAGAGTGTTTTAGGGAGTTGCTAAATGTGAAGGAGGATAGGGAGGGAAAGGTAGTTGCAGTGGGAAGCACTAAGAAAATGATAGTGATGAGTGAAGTAAATGGAGGAGAAATAAGGAAAGATGAGGTGAAGGCAGTTGTTAAGATGATGAGAGCAGGTAAGGCACCTGGGTTGGATGGGTGTCATGAAGAATGTCTAAAAAAGGGAGGTACAGTGATGGGACTGGCTGGTGAGGTTATTTAATGTTTGTTGGAGAGAGGGTAGAGTGCCAGAGGACTGGAGGAGTGCCTGTATAGTTCCACTTTACAAGGAAAAAGGGGACGAGTGTGAGTGTAGTAGTTCAGAGGGATCAGTTTGTTAAGTGTAGTTGGGAAGGCTTATGATCTTGATTGAGAGGATTAGGAGAGGAACAGAGGGAGTAACTGGTGAGGAACAATGTGGGTTTAGGACAGGTAGGAGTTATATGGATCAGATTTTTGTGATAAGACAGATACGTGAGAAAGGTTTAGGAAAAGGTAAGGATTTTTTATTGGGTCTTTATGGATTTGGAAAAGGCTTATGACAGGGTATACAGGAAGGCACTGTGAAAGGTATTGCAGATATATGGGATAGGAGGAAAGCTTTTAAGAGCAGTCAGGAGTTTTTACAAGAGTAGTAGAGCCTGTGTTAGAATCAGAAATGGAGAGAGTGAGTGGTTTGAGGTAAAGGTGGGACTTTGTCAGGTATGTGTTATGTTGCATTGGCTGTTCAATTTATGCATGGAGGGTGGTGCGAGAGCTAAATGTAAGGGTATGGGTAGGGGATTGGAGATAGCTAAAGAAAATGGAGAAAAGTGGGAGATAAGCCAGTTGTTTGCTGACAACACTGCACTTGTGGCAGGATCAATGGAAGGACTGGGGAAGTTAGTGACAGAGTTTGGGTATGTGTGCGAAAGAAGGAAGTTGAAGATAAATATAAGTAAAAGTAAGATGATGAGATGGACAAGGGGAGAAAGTGGCAGCAGACTGGAAGACAGTATTAAGAGAGACTGGAGGAAGTGGATAGTTTTAGATACTTGGGTGTGAATATGGCAGGAAAGGGAGGAGTGGAGGTGGAGGTAGAATGTAGATTGGGAGAAGCAAGTAAATGCCTTGGAGGATTAAAAAGTGTAATAAGAAATAGACATTTGGGAATGGGTGCTAAAAGGAGATTGTATGAAGGAGTGATTGTGCCAACAGCATTGTATGGGGCAGAAACATGGAACATAAGAGAGGAGGAGTTTGAATGTGTTTGAGATGAGGTGCCCGAGAAGTATGATAGGGGTTGCTAAGCTGGATAGAGTGAGAAATGAGGAGGAGAACGGTGGTGGGAAGGGAGTTGGGAGATAGGGTTGATGAAAGAGTATTGGGATGGTTTGGACACATGGAAAGAATGAGTGAAGAAAGAATAGTAAAAGAGGTGTGGAAGGCAGATATGGAAGGAGTGAACATGAGGGGACGACGAAGGATGAGATGGATGGGGTAAAAGGGGCATTGGGAAAGAGGGGAATGTCTGTTGAGGAAGGATGGGAGAAGACAGAAAATAGGGATGAATGGAGAATGGTTGTGTATGAATGATGCTGTGATGCATGAAGGGGAGTGGGTGGGGGATGGGGGGGGGGTCAGAGAGTATGTGTGAAATATAGATTGACGCAGCCCAAAGGGATTTACTTGATATTCTCCATTTCTACTGGAGGGGATGGAGAGGTTGGGGTCACTGGTTTAATGAAGCAGCCTTGCTGTGGATATGCTGTGTCTTGCTGCACTGCTTCTGACCCAGGGCAGTGGACAAGATGCATGGATGACCTGTCATCCAGGAGGAGCCAAGATAAGAGGGAGGGAGGGAGGGGGGTGAATGGGAGTGTATGTGGGTATGGAATGGGTGGGAATGGATTTTATGTCTTTATTTTTTTGCTACCTCCCTTATAAGAGGGAAAAGCTTTTGGTATATGTATATATGTATGAGACACAGCGAAGAAATGTAATAGTAGAAGGTGAGGTCTTTGAAGAGGCCTCAGCTCAAGCTGAAATAATAGATGAAAGTTTCCAATCTGTCTTCACAAAAGAGAACAATTTTTGGGTCCAAGAATGGGAAATGAAGTTCAGTACCAAAAAATGCAAAGTACTGGAAATGGGCAATAGCAGCAAAAGGCCATCCTTAAACTATTCCTTGGGAAGCAAACACATTACAAAAGCAAAAGAGGAGAAAGACTTGGGAGTCTTGATAAAAGACAACTTGTCACCTGACAGACATATCAGTAGGATTGTGGGAGAGACATATGGACCACTGCAGAAGATTAAATTGGGGTTCCATTATTTAGATGAGATGATGAAAAAACTCATTGAAACTCTGATATGTCTAATATTGGATTATGTGTCAGTAGTATGGTCCCCACACAGAGTGAAGGATATAAGCAAGATTGAGAGAATACAAAGGGCAGCAACCAAACTGGTCCCCAGCCTGGCAGATAAACCATATGAGGAAAGACTAAAAGTACTGGGTCTACCAACTTTGAAAGATCAAAGAGAAAAAGGTGAAATTATTACAGTGTGGAAACTAAAGAGGATAGATTGCATTGATAGAAGAGATCTGATTAAAGATGGGAGGGATTTAAGAGGTTATGGAAGTAAATTAGGAAAGACTACATGTCGAAAGGATGTGAAGAAATACACTTTTCCATATTGATGTATATGTGGAATAGCTTAGAAAGTGATATAGCCCAAGCTCAAACAATACATGAGTTCAAATCTAAGTATGATAATTGGAAATCAAAGATATAGATTAAGTTAGAACTGTGCATGAATTTGAATCTAGGTACGTTAGAAAATGAGAGAATAGAAGACAGGACCTAACAAGTGTTGCTACTTAACTGTATACTACAATTAGGTAAATACAAACATGCACACACTAGTGACTTTGAAAAGGCCTAGACTGGAGTATGCTGTGACACTATGGTCACCCAGTACCAAAAAGAATACAGGAGTCCCTCAAATAACGCAGGGGTTAGGTTCCTGAAATTACTGTGTATGACCAAATCCGCGTATGCTGACATTCCATATTAAATACCAAGAACCGTATGTATGTGTATGTGTACGTGTGTGTGTGTGTGTGTGTGTAAGTGGTGTATGTATGTGGCAATTGTGGTGTATGTATGTGTTTGTGCATATATACATGTGTGTGTATGTGGCACATATGCATGTGTGTATGTGGCATATATACATATGTGTGTGTATGTGGCATATACATGTGTGTGTGTGTGTGTATGTGGCATATGTATATGTGTGTGTATGTGGCATATGTATGTGTGTGTGGCATGTGTGTGTGTGTGCGTGTGTGCATGTGTGTATGTGTCTGTGTTCACATGTACAAGTAAGCATGTACGTGCGTGTATCTGTGTTTGTATTTGTGTGTACACGCACGGGCATTCACAACATACACTGGTTGTCTAACACGTGTCTATGTGTACGTGTCTACACGTGTATAACCGTGTATTTGTCTGTTTTTGATCTCCCAAACCACCACCACAACAAGAACCTCATAAGAGAAATTAAGACACAACAAGTGCAGTCACTATCAGACTTATTAGTTGTGTTCCAAACAAAAGAAACATTACACTTCAACAGGTTAGGGTGGTAAAATTTCATGATAGCACGGCGCAGGTGGTGGAAGTGACAAGCTAAAGCTTGTTGGCTACCCCCCCTACCACCCCCTACTCCCCCTCTCCTCCCTCCTGCATCAGTACCTGGAGGTTGACACGTGACCGCAGGCAGCCACCCACGGCTATCCCCTCGCACCACACCCTTGTTTGAGCAGTTCCCAGTGTACATAATGACCGTGTTATATGAGGATCGACTGTATATGGTAAAATAGAAAGCAGTCACCACAAATGTTTGCGATGTTGCCACGTGTGTGCGTATGCGTGCCCGACTCGGCGCGAATTTTAAAACGGTTCTCTACATTTGAGATGTTTTTGAAATAAAATCTGTATATGATTGAATCCGTGTTATTCGAATCCGCATTATTTGAGGGACTCCTGTATAAAGGAAATATAGATAATCCAGAGAGCAATGATGAAGGTGGCCCCAACACTTTCAAAACTGTCATATGAGGAGAAATTGTCAAAACTGAAATTACCTACTCTGAAACAAAGAAGAGAAAGAGATGACCTAATAACCATCTACAGAATCATGAAAGGCTTGGAATTCCTTGATAGAGGAGACTTACTAAATTGGGATAAGAAAAATACTAGGGGACATGAAAAGAAATTAAAAAATGACAGCTATAGAAGTGACCTGAAAAAAAAAACAGCTTTTCACACAGAGTGGTGGATGTCTGGAACAAATTGGATGAAACAATAGTGTGTGCAAAAACTATACATGAATTGAAGAGCAAACTAGACAATGCAAGATACAAAGATGGGACACCATGAGCATAGCTCCCCTTCCTGTAAGATACAACTAGGTAAATACAACTAGATAAATACAAACATACACACACCAAAAGCCCTTTTTTCCTTATAAAGGAGGTTGCCAAGTTAAAGCACACACTCATTGCAGTTGAAATTATCCCATTATTATTTCCACATATCCCTCTAGTTCTGACCCTTGAAGAACAGTATGTTACATATTTTCTCCTAAAATATATGAGGTATAATAGACAGAAAGATAAAAATTTGAAAATCTTATCTCTAATCATCTCAACTGTTTAACTGTACATTTTCTTCTTTAATACAATATTTGCCGGAAGCACAACAAAAATGTTGAAGGTAAAGTATGGTAATTTTATACAGTGTGAATATGAAGTAGCCTTATACAGCTAAATGTGTTTATACATAGCAGCTTATGCAGCTTCACTGCAATAAATTATATTATCTAATGCCTCATAATATTTTTATTTTGTGATAAACAGTGAAAAATAAGCAATTTTTTTTATTATTTGCACAGTCTTGTAATAAAATAAGTGTTTCTTACTGACTCGCCTGATTATTTATTGTTGTTATTGTTGTTGTTGTTGCTATTGGTAAGCCCTCAATGTTAGAGAGTTACAAAGGAAACTGGCCTCTCTCAAGCTCACATCACAAGTTCTCCACCATAATGGACATGTGGTCATGTCAGTATGCTGTCAGTACTGAACAGTATAAATATATGCATGATTTTCTCTGAGGCAACCTGGCAAAATGGACATCTATTTATCTAAACTTAATTGTAATATACATGATAAGAGCTATGCTCATGAGTTTTTGTCTCCATTTGTCAAACTTTAAATTAATTTCAATTATTTGCACGGATTACCCCTTCCCCATTTGTTCCACAATTAATATATGTATGCATAGTTATATTCTTTAAAATATTTCTGTCTTCTTTCTCTCTCTCTCTCTCTCTCTCTCTCTCTCTCTCTCTCTCTCTCTATATGTATATATAAAATTATCTATATATATATTTATATATTAATATATATGTATAGATATAGATATATTTTCATATTCTCTTAATATTCTTTCATTCCATAGTAGTAATATATCCTCTCTGTCATAGTTCTAAAGATAGCTGTTGTATTGCCTTTCTCTTCTTTCCTCCAGTGTGGGCAATCCCAGTTTTTCTAATCTTTCCTCATACATTTTATCAGCCAGACTAGGGATCATTCTAGTAGTGGCCTTCTTAGGTACACATATTATTCATTTTCTTCTTTCTCTTTTTATAACTACTCCCTTCATCAGACACTCCATGTGAAACACATCTAACCTAGGTACCTAGGTACTGGGTTTCCATAGTATTCCTGTGTACTCCAGTCTTGGTCTTATCAGTGTGACTAGTATTTTGTTTACCATTACCTTATCCAAGTAATTAAAAGCCACCTTTATTGATCTTAATAAATTATAGGTTTCTTTGACTATTTTGTTTATCTGCTTGTTTGGGGACATGTCTTTGGTGATGATTACTTTTAGGTCCTTTTTGGAACCAACTTTCTTTACTTCCTTTGCGCTGATTTTATTTTGTCCTGCTATTTTTTTTTTTTCCTTCAAATTCCATTATACTATATTTTTTAATGTTGAAGTCCACTTTCCACTTCCAAGTCCATTCCCAGACCTTGTTCAGATCTCTCTATAGTGATTCACAATCTTTTTCTGTACTTTCTTTAGTAATTTTGTGTCATCTGCAAAGATCATGTAACATTCTACACCAAATTACTCAAGAGAGTTAAAACAGAAGAAGATTGCAGATCGCTGCAAGATGACCTGGATAAAGTATGGGAATGGAGCCAGAGGCATGAGATGAACTTCTACATCAAGAACTGTAGCATAATGGAACTTGGAAGAGGTAAAATTAGAGTTTTGGGAAAATATAGGATTGGAAACAAGGAAGTCAAAAAATTAAACTCAGAGAGGGTCCTAGGAGTAATCATCTCTAGTGACTTGACACCTGACAAACATGTAAATAAATTACAGTCGAACCTCGAATGCCCGGACCCTCGTATGACCGGTCGAAATGAACAAAGGGCGGACTTTTCAAGCAAAGTTCCCTATTTGTCCGGTAGGTGGCAGCGACGGCTGTACACGTGTACTCAAACCCGGCCCAGTCAAGCCGCCACCAGGGCTGCCGTTTCGTAGAATTTTGTACCAAAACATAGTAAAATAGCGGCATGTGGCAACTGCACAAGGACATGAAAATTTTTCTACATATCAGCGGGCTGTTAAAAACATTCAAAAACTCAAACTTTTGTTTAAAGATCGTAGAACTAGTTATCAAATAATAAATGGTACGTCAAAACAGGACTTTTATTGGTAATTGTGTTACTTATAAAATATTATACCGTGTAGAAAAAAATTCTATGCTAAAGTTTCAGCTTTCTTTTAGTGATGATAATATAAAAAAAAAAAAAATTATATCTTACTGAATCTGTTAGGGCATGGGGGCCTTATATACATTCAAGAATAAAAAACTAGAACCACCATTTTGTCAAAGTTTGACAAGTATATCTTGCTATGAAAGTCTGCACACGCCCGAGAAAAATGTATGCCCCGGTATGGCCACACTCCCATTCTACATGGCAGTGTAGAAAATGTGGCAACCCTGCCCGCCACCACTGTCCCTTGCGCATACCTTCCGATATTTACATACATACATATACCAAGGCTTTTTCCCCCTTTCAAGGGAGGTAGCCAAAAAGGGAAAGGCATAAAAACACTCCCACCCATTTCATCCCTAAATACACTCCACACCCCTCCCACCCTCCCTCTCATCTGAGCACCTCCTGGATGACGGGTCATCGCTGCACCTTGCCCACTGCCCTGGGTCAGAAGCAGTGTCGCAAGACACAGCACATCCACATACCCCGTCTGGGGTATTGGCTACTTGTTATTGTGGCAAAGTAGCATGCAGTCGATACTTTAGGGTCTATATGGGGTGCCCCTATGGACCAGAGCCACACATCATTTTGTCTATGATAGAAGAAAACTCTGTTCATAGAGAAATGATGACACTTTTATACTACGACTGTCCCTCCGTTATGCTGTCCCCCAACCCCTTGTTGCTGTCCTGTACCATTTCTCTGAGTATTCTCTTTCTGTGGTGGGGGAAAAGAATACTGCCACCAAGTATCCCACTTGGATTGTAAGAGGCGAGAAGAAAGGGACGGGGAGTGGGAGTAGGCATCCTTCTCCCTGTAGCCCCACAGGGCATATATCCTAAAAAAAAAAAATAATAAAAGATATTTACAGTGAACATAATAAAAAATAAAGTACAGTACACTGTATATACAGTACATTTACATGCCTGTATTACAGTTATTATTACAGAATTATTAGTATTATAACATTATTATTATAGTATTGTTATTATTTCAGTGTTAGAGTATTATTCTTATGTGTTTCTATGCCATATCATACATTACCTATACGTATACCGCTATGAAAATCTACGGGTGTTAGGGCGATATTTTCGATGACCGCACGTTTAGCATGACTGGACCATCCTTCCCCCCAATTAGTCCGGGCTTTCGAGGTTCAACTGTATTTGGAGAGACTTTCAACTTATTAAGATCAATGAAAGTGGCCTTTGATTACATGGATGAGATGGTTAAGAAAATGATTGTTACACTGACAAAAAAAAAAAAAAAAAAGAAAGAATCCAAAAAGCAGCGACAAAAATGGCACCCACACTATCAAATCTGACATATGAACAAAGATTGGAGAAATTACAGCTGTTAACACTTGAGCAGAGAAGGAAAAGAGGCGATTTGTTGACCATTTTCAGAATTATGAAAGGGATGGAAGTTCTCAATAGAGACAACCTATCAATTAAAATGGGACAAAAGAGAAACAAGAGGACACGAAAAGAAACTAAAGACAGTTACAGAAGAGACCTGAAAAAAAAAAAAAAAAATAGCTTCCCACATAGAATGATTGATGTCTGGAACAAACTGAATAGAGAAACAGCGAATGCCAGAACTATACATGATTTCAAGAATAAACTGGATGTGGAGAAATACGAAAACGGGTCACTAGGAGCATAGCTCCCATCCTATAAAATACAACTAGGTAAACTAGGTAAATACCGTCATCCATGTCATTTACATGGATGGGGTAGTGCGAGAGATAAATGCAAGGGTAGTGGGTCAGGGATTGGAGATGGTTAAAGAAAATGGAGAAAAGTGGGAGGTGAGCCAGCTGTTGTTTGCGGATGACACTGCACTTGTGACAGAATTGGAGGAGGGATTGAGGAAGTTGGTGACAGAGTTTGGGAGAGTGTTATAGAAGAAAGCTAAAGATAAATGTGGGTAAAAGTAAGGTGATGAGATGTACAAGGGGTGAAAGTGGCTGTAGACTGGAAGTGAGCATTAAGGGAGAGCGACTGGAGGAAGTGGATAGTTTTAGATACTTGGGTGCAAATGTGGCAGGAAAAGGTGGAGTGAAGGTGGAGGTAGAATGTAGATTGAGAGAAGCAAGTAAATGCCTTGGTGGATTAAAGAGTGTAATGAGGAATAGACATTTGGGAATGGATGCTAAGAGGAGACTGTATGAAGGAGTGATTATGCCAACAGCACTGTATGGGGCAGAAACATGGAACATAAGAGAGGAAGAGAGAAGGTGTTTGAGATGAGGCATCTGAGAAGTATGATGGGGGTTACTAGGCTAGATTGAGTGAGAAATGAGGAGGTGAGGAGGAGAACAGGGATGGAAAGGGAGTTGGGAGATAGAGTTGATGAAAGAGTTTTGGGATGGTTTGGACACATGGAAAGAATGAGTGAAGAAAGACTAGTGAAAGAGGTATGGAAGGCAGATGTGGAGGGAGTGAACATGAGGGGACGTCCTAGGATGAGATGGATGGATGGGGTGAAGGGGGCTTTGGGGAAGAGGGGAATGTCTGTTGAGGAAGGACGGGAGAGGACAGAAGACAGGGTGAATGGAGAATGGTTGTATATGGATGATGTTGTGATGCATGAGGTGGAATGGGCGGGTGGATGGGGGGTGAGTTAGTAAGTGTGAGCAAAATTTGATGCAGCCCGAATGGATTTCTCCCAGACTTCTCCATTTATGCATGGGGGGACGGAGAGGGTTGGGTCACCGATTTAATGAAGCGGCCTTGCTGTGGATGTGCTGTGTCTTGTGGCACTGCTTCTGACCCATGGCAGTAGACAAGGTGCAGTGATGACCTGTCATCCAGGAGGTGCCAAGATAAGAGGGAGGGTGGAGGGGTGTGGAGTGTATTCAGGGATGGAATGGGTGGGAATGATTTTATGCCTTTTTCCTTTTTGGCTACCTCCCTTGTAAGGGGGAAAAAGCCTTGGTATATGTATGTAGCAAACATTATCAGAGCCAGTATTGAACCTTGTGGGACTCCACTTATCATTTCTTCCCAAGTAGAGTTTATCTCTGAGCACCACTCATTTTTCTTTTATGCAAGAAATCTTTTATCAATTTCAATAGTTTTCCTTGTATACCTCCTGCTGTTTTGAGTTTTCCTAATTTTTTGTGTGGTACCGTATCAAATGCCATTTGTAAGTCCAGGAAAGCACAGTCTGCTCATCTATTCCTTTCTTGCATTATATCTATTAACCTTAGATAGAAACAGATCAAAGTTGTGCTACATGATCTTCCTTGTTTAAATCTGAATTGTCTCTGAATTAGTATATTGTTCTCCAGATGTTTAGTTCATATACTTGTGATAACTTTCTCACAAATTTTAGATATTGCACTTGTAAGGGAGGCCGGTCTATAGTTTGTTGGGTCTTCCTTGTTTCCCCCTTTATATATTGACACAATATTGGCATTTTTCCAATCTTCTGGAACCTTTCCTTTTTTGAGTGAGCAATCTATTATCTTATATATTTTGTCCATTAGTTCATCTATACATTCTTTTAGTATTCAGTTTGCAATTCTGTCTGGACTGTGTGATTTTCTGACATCAAGGTTCATTATTTGGTCCCTTATTTCTTTCTGTGTCACAATTATTTCTCGCATTGGGGGGAGGATCTTTCCCTCCTTCATCCCAATTGTATATGTTTTCTTTAATGAACACAGATTTGAAATTTTTGTTCATAATTTCAGCCATTTCTATATCCTCTGTGTATTTCATGTTCCCTTAACTTAGTTTTACTATTTCCTGTTTATCTTTTAGTTTGGTGTCTTTTGTTGAAAAGGGAATACTTGTATTAGTGTTATGAGTTCACCATTGTGTTATGTGTTATCTTCCCCTATTGTTGAGTAATCAGTAAGCATGGGTATTGTTGATTGTGTTGTCAGTTTTGTTTCTTGGATTAGAACTGTGGGTATATTGTGTTCATGTAGGAAGTGAAACAACTTTGTGTATGCTTGTGATTCCATTTATGTTTCATGTTTATGTTTAATATGTTTAGGTTATTTAAGACATGTGTTGGTGTTGGTGTATTTTTGGGAGCTGGCAGGTAAGGATGATTAGAGGCAGAGGTGAATGGATTGAGCTTGAGAGAAGTCTGAGAATGAGGGCTATGGTTAGAGTGAAGGGGCCTTGGGTAAAAGGGGAATAACTGTTGAGCAAGGAAGGGAGAGGGCAAGAGATAGATAAGAAAGGTTGTGGGTTGTGACTGGAGGATATAATTGGTTCAGCCTTAATGGATTTCTCCTCATCTTCTCTAATTACTCATGAGTGGATGATGAAGGTCATCATATAAATGAAGCAGTTGGGATAAACCAACTTTGGGTGTTGGGCCCTGATACTGTGGAGGTGCTGTCTTGCTGCATTGCTTCTGACCCGGGCAATGGGCAGGGATGGCCATTTATCCACAAGGAGCTAAGATAAAATGTAACACAAATGGAAGTTAGGTGGCTGTGGGTGGAGGGTGGATGTGTACCTTTGCTGGCTACCTCCCATATAAGGGGGAAAGAAGCCTTTTGGTATACAGATGAATAATGTTTTTAGTGCATGTATTGTTGTGTGATGGTTGCCTCTCCAGTTCCTTGTGTAGTAAGCAAAATCATTCAAATAGAAGATACAGAAACAAAAACCCACCTCATATAATATCTCATGAAAATGATAGGTATACTGTTCTACGCAAAAGCCTTCATCTGTACTCACCCATCTCATTGCATCAAATAAGCACAACCAAGTTAATGTAAAAAAATATATATAAATAAATAAATAATGCCAGTAGCATACTAATTAAATATCTACAACAGTCTACCACTTATAGCATAGAATAGAACCACAGAATTCACACACACAAAAACACATTCGATTACATAGATGAAGAGATGGTTAAAAAAAATAGTGGTTACACTGATAAGACCTAAACTAGAATATGCCGCAACATTGTGGGCACCCAGCACAAAGAAGAACATAAGAAAATTAGAAAGAATCCAAAGAGCAGCGACAAAAATGGCACCTACACTGGCAAATCTGACATATGAACAAGGATTGGAGAAACTACATCTGTCAACACTGGAACAGAGAACAGAAAGAGGTGATTTATTGACCATTTACGGAATTATGAAAGGGATGGAAATCCTTGAAAGAGATGACTTATTAAAGTGGGACAGAAGAGAAACAAGAGGACACGAAAAGAAACTAAAGAAGGACACTTTTAGAAGAGACCTGAAAAAAAAATAGCTTCCCACATAAAGTGATTGATGTTTGGAACAAACTGAACAGAGAAACAGTGAATGCCAAAACTATACACGATTTTAAGAATAAACTGGATGTGGAGAGATACAAAAACGGGTCACTACGAGCATAGCTCTCGTCCCGTAAAATACAACTAGGTAAATACAACTAAGTAAATACTTAGATCACAAAAGAAGCTCTGCAAGGCTGACCACCAAACTCCCTATTCCTCCAAGACCCTCTTATCTTATGCTTTGTCTTTTTGTAGAAAAAATGTAGAGTGCAGGATCCCTAGTCCCATCACTCCATATACTTAGTAATTTTTTATGACATGCATGGGAAACACAGAAGCCTAATTCTTTTCCACCCAACACAGGGGGATTCAGAAGAGGTAAAGGAGGGATGGCTGCAGTACAAAAAGTATCATAAATTCTCAATGAATTGAGATGATTATTTCTAATGTAGATACTATTTAATATAACTTTTAATTATTCATTTCTCCTCTGCAAAGTTCTTTATATTGGTGAATTCAGAATGGAAACATATGTCCACTTCAGCATGATTTTAATCTTTCTTATATACTTGTCCATCCACTTCTAACATGGATACTCTCTCTCTGTGTTTCAGCTTGCTACTTACATATCTATAGGACAGCTTAGGTTCATCTTTACATTTTTTCAATCACACCCCTGTTAAAATATCTTGTTATCTTCTCATCTAATTCTTGTACTCTCATTTCTGGCTTCCTTTATTCTTCTTTTTTCTTTATTGTTCTTCTCTTTGCCCACCTTTCCAATGCTTTATCTCTTTTGCTGTCTTACACCTTCTGTTAAATCAATCATTTTCTTGAAATTCTATCCTACTCATTATGTGTATATGTTTATTCATGTTAATATGATTGGACAGTTAAAATTGGATGTTAGTATGTATTGTGTTGTAGTAGTGTTCTGGGGTCTGACATGTTTGTGTGTTGATAGGTGGTCTTTCATATATAATGTGATAAGTGAATTGAGCTTTGTTAAGTGGATATTATGCATTTTGTGCCATGCATGTCAAAATGTTTACTCATATATAAAGCTGGTCTCCATGTGTAATCAATCTTTGGGCATTGTATATGTATCACCAGTGATTTGTTTGCAGTGCCTTGTTTTGTGTAACTTATAATTGATGGTATTCAGTGTTTGAAATGAGAAATACCCATGCTGGACTAGCATAGTCCAGTACTGACCAAATGTATTGTTTGTTCATTAGATTTTAGAGTCATTGTCTTGTGTGAATTCTACTCCATTGTTTGCTTTAAATTCATTATGGGATGTGTTATATTTGTATAATATCAGTTTTATATGATACAAATGTCAGTGAGGTATTGATGTGATACCAAATATTTTTGTCTGGTGTGTATGTGTGTTTCTTTTTGGCAGGAGGTAAAGATGTTTTATGGAGAATGTGTATGACAGGGTTGAGAGGCATTGTGAACTGTATTGCAGATGTTTGGGATTGCTGGAATTTTGTAGAAGACAGTTTAAAGATTTTACTTAAGTAGTAGTGCATGTATGAAGGTCTGGAATGGAGAGAACATTTACCTAATTGTAGTATGCAGGAAAGGAGCAGTGTTTGTAGGGTCCTATATTCTATTCTTTAATTTTCTAACAGACCTAGACTCAAATTCATGTACAATTCCAACTTAATCTATATCCTTGATTTTCAATTATCATATTTAGATTTGAACTCATGTATTGTTGGAGCTTGGGCTATATAATTTTCTAAACTATTCCACATATTTATGCATCTATATGTAAAACTATATTTCTTCACATCCTTTCAACATGTGGTCTTTCCTAATTTACTTTTCTAGTACTTTGCATTTTTTGGCATTGAACTTTATTTCCCAATCTTGGCTCCATGCAAAAATAGTATTTACCCAGTTGTGCTCGTGGTGACCCGTCTTTGTATCTTTCAGCATTGAGTTTTTTCTTAAAATCTTGAATAGTGTTTGCACACACTTCCTTTATCTAAATTATTCCAGGTATCCAGCACTCTGTGTGGGAAGCTATTTTTTTCAGATATCTTCTATAGTTATCCTTTTTAAAAAAAAATTCGTGTCCTCTTGTTTTTCCATTGTCCCATTTTAGTAAATCATTCATATCAAGGATTTCCATTCCTTTCATGATTCTATAGATAGTCAGTAGATCTTCACTTTCTCTTCTCTGCTCCAGTGTTGGTAATTCCAATTTGGATAATCTTTGTTCGTGTGTTGATTTGGAAAGAGCTGGTGCCAACTTTGTTGTTGCTCTCTGTATTCTTTCTAATTTCTTTATAATCTTTTTAGTGCTGGGTGTCCATAGTGTTGCTGCGTATTCCAGCTTTGGTCTTATTAATGTAACTAATATTTTTTAAATCATTTCTTCATCCAAATAGTCAAATGCCACTTTCATTGACCTTAACCCCTTCCATACGGTGCCGCACACATAGGCGTCATGGGGAGCGAGTGTATTCGCGAGGCTGCCATATCGGCGTCTTGATTATATTTATTGTAGTCGCCCCTCCATAATGACATTCTTTCTAATTCTTTTGTAATCGCATTTTCTATGGTTATCAAAATTCACGGGTGAAGAGAGAACGATCGATATAAGCGGTGACTATATTTTATGATGTGAGTATTATTACGACACGTCGTACGGCTGGCATTGGCTGCTGCCACCGAGATCTAAGTCCATGACGCCTACGTGTGCGGCACCGTATGGAAGGGGTTAATAGGTTGAAGGTTTCTCTGACTGTTTTGTTGATATGTTTGTCCGGTGTCATGTCTTTCCTGGTTATTACTCCAAAGTCTCTTTCTGAGTTCATTTTTTTGACTTCACCAATTTTATAATTTTTTGATATTCTGTTTTTACTTTTTCCAAACTCCATTATACTAAATGTTTCTTGATATTGAAGTTCACTTCCCACTTTTGAGTCCATTTCCAGATTTTGTCCAGGTCTAATTGTAATGATTCACAATCCTCCTCTGTTCTTACTTTCTTTAGTATTTTTGTGTCATCTGCGAAGAAATTCATACAACACTTTACTCCACCCATGTTATATGTGTCTTGTGTGCTTGTGTGATGGTATGGGATGTGTGTTTTTTTCTTCTATTTGTTGGAGTTTGTTGATATTGTTCTATTGGTGTTTTGGTGTTTGAACTACTTCATGAATGGTGGGTGAATTTGATTTAGATTTTTTTTTTTTATATGTTATCTCAATTATATTAATTTGCTTTTCCCAATTTTTTTTTTTGTTGTTTATCATATTTGTGATTTTTGTTTGTTGTATTTTTTTTTCTCTTGTTCTTATAATATGAATTGTGAATGTATGATTTTTCTGTTGATACCTGCTGTGTAAGTACTCTGTCTTGCAGCATTGCCTTTCACCAGAGCATTGTGGCAGGGACAGGATGACATTTCATCCATGAGGTGCTGAGATAAGAAGGACATGAGATAAAATTTTAATGTGTGTAAATTGGGTGTATACTTTGACTTGGCCACTCCCTTCCAAAAGGGAAGGGGGTAACAACAAAATGGACCTTTGTATTGACCTAATTATAATAGTATACAGGAAAGGAGTAACTTTCATTGGGTCATGTCTCCTACTCTCCAATTTATTATACGCAGCCTCAAATCCATGAACAGTTGCAACTTAATCTATATCCTTCTTTTTCAGTTACCATATTTAGGTTTAAATTTGTGCATTGTTCAAGCTTGGACTATACCACCTCCTAAGCTATTCCAAGTATTTATACATCTATATGGAAAGTTGTATTTCTTCACATCCTTTAGACATGTAGTATTCTTTAATTTGTTCTCATGATCTCTTAAAGTTCTCCTATCCCTAATCAAGATCTCTCTCCTGTCAATGCAATCTATCTCCATTAGTGACCTTAATACTGTAATCATATCATCTCTTTCTCTTTGATCTTTCGAAGTTAGCAGACCCAGTACCTTTAGTCTTTCCTCTTATGGTTTATGTGCCAGTCTGGGGACCACTTTTGTTGCTGCCCTTTGTATTCTCTAGATTTTGCTCATATACTTCACTCTGTGTGGAGACCATACCACCGACACATATCCCAGTCCTGGGAGGATCAGGATTTCAATTATTTTTTTCATCATCTCTTCATCCCTATAGTGAAAAGCCACTTTAATCATCTGCAGCAGTTAATACATTTCTCCCACAATCCTTCTGATATGTGTCAGGTGACAGGTTGTCTTTTATCATCACTCCCATATCTTTCTCCTCTTTTATTTTTGTAATAGTCTTTTCCCAAGGAATAGTTTAAGGATAGTCTTTTGCCACTATTGCCCATTTCTAGCACTTTGGATATTATAGTATTGAACTCTATTTCTTATTCTTGGCTCCATGCAAAAATAGTGTCTAGATCTTTTTGCAACAGCGTACACCACCTCATTTTTCTTCTCATGATTTTTGCAGATTCAGTAAACATGTTAGCATAGCTTGTTCCTTCCATCTTGTTATTGACATAGACAAGAAACATTATTGGCACAAGCACTGAACCTTGTGGGGTTCCACTAGTTACTGCCCTCCATCTTGACATCTTATCTTTTACTATTGGCCCCATGTATCTTTCCTTCAAAAATTCTTTCATCCATGTGATTTGTTTGGTGCAAAACCAATGAAGATCAAACTCAAATCTCAAAATATGGTGTCCAAAATAATGAACACCAGGAAATTAGCAAGTGCAGAAAAATAAAAGAAAATATGGGTAAGAAGGCACAACAGAAGAAAGAGGGAATAATAAAAGATAAGAATAATGGTACAAGAAGCCAAAGGGGAGAAAAAATGGGAAGAGGACCAAAAAGGAAGTGAATAATTGTTATTGGAGAATGGTAGATCAGAAAGTGAGAAAACGGTACATAAACTAAAACGTAGAACCTTAGAACAAGGGTTGGTAACCTCTGGCACGTGTTCCAAATGTGGCATGTGACAGGGTTGACCCTGGCATACCAGCTGGTTTTGAATTTTTTTTGCAGTACAGTTGAACCTCGAAAGCCCGGACCCTCGTATGACCGGTCGAAATGAACAAAGGGCGGACTTTTCAAGCAAAGTTCCCTATTTGTCTGGTAGGTGGAAGCAATGGCCGCACACGTGTACTCAAACCCGGCCTAGTCAAGCCGCCATCAGGGCTGCCGTTTCGTAGAATTTTGTACCAAAACATATTAAAATAGCGGCATGTGGCAACTGCACAAGGACATGACGAAATTTTTTCTACATATCAGCGGGCTGTTCAAAACATTCAAAAACTCAAACTTTTGTTTAAAAATCATAGAACTAGTTATCAAATAATAAATGGTACATCAAAATATGACTTTTATTGGTAATTGTGTTACTTATAAGATATTATACCCCAAAAGATACGTTTTTACGGTGTAGAAAAAATTTCTACGCTAAAGTTTCAGCTTCCTTTTAGCGATAATAATATAGAAAAAATAATTTTTATATCTTACTGAATATGTTAGGGCATGGGGGCCTTATATACATTCAAGAATAAAAAAACTAGAACCACCATTTTGTCAAAGTTTGACAAGTATATCTTGTTATGAAAGTCTGCACACACCCGAGAAAAATGTATGCCCCGGTATGGCAACACTCCCATTCTACACGGCAGTGTAGAAAACGCGGCAACCCTGGCCGCCACCACTGTCCTGCGTGCATACCTTCCGATATTTACAGTGTACGTAATAAAAAATACAGTACAGTACACTGTATGTACAGTACATTTACATGCCTGTATTACAGTTATTTTTACAGAATTATTAGTATTGTAGTATTATTATTACAGTATTGCTATTATTACAGTGTTAGAGTATTATTATGTGTTTCTATGCCATATCATACATTTCCTATACGTATACCGCTACGAAAATCTACGGGTGTTAGGCGATATTTTCGATGACCGGACTTTTGGCATGACCGGACCGCCCTTCCCCCCTATTAGTCTGGGCTTTCGAGGTTCGACTGTATTTACCTAGTATTATACGGGAAGAGAGCTATGCTCACGGTGCTCATCTTTGTATCTCTCAGCATCAAGTTTTTTTTTTAAATTTTGAATAGTGTTTGCACACACTGTTTCATTGTCTAATTTGTTCCAAGTATCTAGCACTCTGTGTGGGAAGCTGTTCCTTTTCAGATCTCTCCTGTAACTATCCTTTTTTAGTTTTTTTTGTGTCCTCTTGTTTTACCATTATCCCATATTAACAAGTCATTCTTATCTAAGACTTCCATTCCTTTCATTATTCTGTAGATAGTCAGCAAGTCTCCTCTTTTCCTTCTTTGTTCCAAAGTTGGTAATTCTAGTTTGGACAGTCTTTGCTCATATGTCAGTTCGGAAAGAGTTGGTGCTAGTTTTGTTGTTGCTCTTTGTATTCTTTCTAATTTTTTTATATTCTTTTTGGTACTGGGTGTCCATGGTGTTGTTGCGTACTCAAGTTTTGGTCTTATTAGTGTAGTTAGAATTTTTTTTATAATTTCCTCATCCAAATAAGCAAACGCCACTTTAATTGACCTCAATGAATTGTAGGTTTCTCTGAATATTTTATCAGGTGTCATGTCCTTGCTGATCATCACTCCAAGATCTTTCTCCGACTTAACTTTTTTCACCTCTTCACCAATTTTGTAATTTTTTTTATTATATGCATGTGTATATGGATATATTTGGAGAAGTAGGGATGTCACTTAACTTAGACCATGAGGACCAACAAGAATTAACCGGTCATCCACAAGATTAACCCATTGTAGTGTCCGATAAACAGACATGCACATTAATTAATAGGAACTAGTGTAGTATAGCCAACATTGCTCACTACAAGCTGGGTCAAAACTTAGGAATAGGGAAAGAGATTGAAGCCTCCGACTGGGTATCGTGATACAAGGCATGGGTTATGTGTATGTGATTTTGTATTCTTTGTGTTATGGCCAGTAGATACTGGTGTAGGTAACCTGCTTTCCTTATCGAAGATTAACTCAGTCCATGTGTCTAAATTATGTGTTCATGCTACCATAGTTTCAAAGTGTATTAAATCAGTTGGTCCATAGTCCGAGACTCTTATGTTCATTGTAGTTGTATTCAACTGTAGTAGGTTAAAGTACATGAGAGCCAATAACTTAGAAATTCAAATAAAGATTTCAAATTTAAATAAAAGCATTTAAAAAAAAAAAAAACATATTACATGGGTTCTCTGGGTTTTGGACGAGTGAGTTACCCATGCTGGGTATGTTTCTAGACAGGAAAACATGGATGTGTTAGGGGTGGAAAGGGGGTCTTGTTCTTGTTACTGTGTACTACACCCAAGCCATGCAGGTTTGGTGAATAAAAAAAAGGAGGGTGAGGGCACCACATGATTTACGTTCAGTTCGAATTACGATCTTATTGATCTCAGGATATCCTATATAAGCATACAAATCAATGCATAGATATATGAAAAAGAATAATTTTGGCATTACACTAATATATATCCTTTCTCCTTCCTATCCACACATTCTTCATGCAGCATGTTTGACGTATGTGAAGGCTTTTGTAAGGGGCTATTATGAATACCTGTAAATGGTGCTGCATGATGATCATTAGAAAGATTCATCCACCTGTCACATCTTCAGAACTTGTTACTCTGCCCCTCCCCCCCAAAAAAAAAAAAAAAAAAAAAAAAAACTCGTCTAGAGGAGGTGTAGTAGTCCAAAGGGGATCATACTCAATTGCTGGACCAGGCCCAAGATCTCTTTATTAAATTCAATTGGATTTCCTTCACCTTTTCATATAAGAAGAAATGACAACTTGCAACTGCTCCCCTCATCCTACCACCATTATTTGGTGACAGAAAGAGTCCTACACCAAACAATACAACATTTCAAAGTACCTTCCTGGAGAGATCTAAGAGTGGACTCAGGGACCATTGCCTCTGTGGAGTTGTGTGTTTCCATTCAATTAAATTTTATGCTGTAATTGTTATACTTATTCAATGCGTATCATGTTCATATTTTTATAATGAAACAGGAATTTAAACTATGAAAATAGGTTGAAAACTTGTGCACATAGTGTGTTTCAGATATAATGTTTAGTCACCTGGCACAAGTTAATGTGGTAGTAATCCTTATCTTTTTGTATATGATTTTAATGACTGACAGAATCAAGATAAATTGGATGTTCTGGTATATTCCTTATATTCCTAGGGCTGTTTTTGCATGACTTAGTAATGGAGTTTTTAAAAAACCTTGATGTGATTAACTAGTGATTAAGATTGAAGTAGTGTTAGAGTTTTGATACCCAAAAGGTGTGTAGAATTTATTTAAGACATTATCACAACCAGTGATCTTTGGCTTTCCAGGGAATCCTTGATGGTGAAGAGGACGTCTTTTGTAAAAGAGTGCTGTCCACTGGATCCTATGGATCTGATAGTGCTGAAGAGTTGAAACAATTGCTGTTGGATACTCTTAGTAGATTTGCAGCTGCAGTTAACAACTTCCTTATTATGTACTCCAGAGCCTTCAGAGTTGACTATACAGTGGAACAAACAGTTGATGCATCACAAGGTAATTCAGTCTCTCATAAGATTCAAATAAGATTTTCAGCACTCATGACAGTAATTGCTGATGTGAAACACTTGGTTATTTATTGCATGGTTATGTGCAGTCACTCCTATAGGAATTGTTTTTGAGTATCTCTTCAGAGCCCCATGTTTATTTATCTATTCATTTATTTTACTATTGCTGTCCCCCTTTTCTGCTGCTGCCTTAAGTATATCTTTTAACACTTTTAAGGATCTACCTCTTCCATATTTAATCTCTGTGTCACAGGAACATAGAAAAAGGGAGGAGAAGGAAAGCTTAGAGTGGTAAAGAATGCATTCAAGGAGGCACAAGAAAAGGACAGCAAAAATAAAAAAAAAAGCAACTTGGCAATCCTATTTGACTGGATATTTGTCTCTAAATTAAATGAAGACTGTATGGCTTATGTCTGCAGAAGTGCCCTTTAAGCCCCTAAAATATTGACCATCATTATGCAGTCAGTAATGTAGTATGGGTGTCAGTAACTCCCCTACATATAGATATTTAAATATTTGAACTTTCATATACAAAGGTAGTAGTCAAGTAACTAAAAGAATATATGAATGAATGAAAAAATTAAAGATTTTAGCATAAATTCAAATGTTAGTTGGCAGATGCAGGGATGACCTGTCATTCTCATATGAGGGAATGAGAGGGGAGGGGTGGAAAGGGTGGTGGAGGGGAGTGAAATGGATGGGAATAGGTACTATGTGCCTCTAACCTAGCCACCTCCCTTACAAGGGAGACAAAGCTCTTGGTATATATAGATAGATAGAATTTTAAACTATTCTCAAATATATTTAATGAAATACAGAAATGCAAAGTATGGTAATATGATGGTAACTCTTTAAGTTGGAAAGAGTTTAAAGGAACAAATGTAATGAAAGTTTTGTAATACTTTTTATATTTATAATACAATACTTTATGATATTTTATAAGTTTTGTCCTATGAGAAGTCAAGGCTTAAGAGAGTTTAGGAGGAGTTTTCCAAACAGAACCCAAAGGTTTGGGTCTTTAATAGGCAGTATGTTTATGAGAAGGAAGATTGATGTGTTGGCAATAAGTGAAATGAAGTTGAAAGGGAGGGGTGAATTTGAGTTTGGGAGTGTCGTGGAAAGAGTGTCAGGGAGTAAGGAGAGGATGGAGGGAAGGGGTGGCTTACTAGTAAGTGTGTGGTGGAATGGAAGGAGGTTATTTGTTAATGATATTTTGATGCAGCCCAAAGGGATTTCTTCCTGCCTTCTCTTTTTCTGCACAAAGGGACGGAGAGGGGGGAGGGGTCGCCGATTAAGTGAAGTGGCCTTGCTGTGGATGTACTGTGTCTTGCTGCATTGCCTCTGACTCAGGGTAGTGTGCAGAATATAGGGATGACCTGTCATCCATGAGGAGCTAAGATGAGAAGGAGGAAAGGGTGGTGGATGGGAGTGGAATGGGTGGGAGTGGGTATGTGCCTTTTGACTTGTGTACCTCCCTTGTAATGGGGTAATATCCTTTGGTATATAGATGGATTGTAATACAAGTGTAAGGGAACCATTCCCATACCCACCCATCTTTCTTTGTGGATAAAGATGTAAAAATTAGAGAGAAAAAAAAGTTATGATGAGACCTTCAAAGTATAAGAAATTGGTTCTGTGAAAATAAGTTTTTCTGCATCTCTTAGAATTATAGTTTCAATATAGTTTCTTTTTCTTTTTCTGTTAGTTGAATATAGAGAATGGTTCCTTAATTATTTTTTAAAATGAAAAATTCATATACTCCATTTTAGATCTGCGGGAAATTACTGATGTCCGTGAACAAGTTGCTGTGCGTATGTGTGCCATACATCGCTTGAATATGGACTGGAAGTATGATGAGTATTTTGTGGAGGTCCAGCTGATGCATGGGTCCCGCAATGTCGGACACCCTGTACATTTTCCTTCTCAAAAGGTTACTGAAGATCCAAAATTTTATCCCAAAGTTATTTTTGACAAAATGTAAGTACTAATCATAGTAGCCTTTATCATTTAATGATAATAATTATTGGATTTAATTTCATAAATACATACATATACCAATGGCTTTTTCCCACTTACAAGGGAGGTAGCCAAAAAAACTGGCATAATATCCACTCCCACCCATTCCATCCCCACATACTCCATTCCCATTCACCCCCCTCCCTCCCTCTTATCTTGGCTCCTCCTGGATGATGGGTCATCCCTGCATCTTGCCCACTGCCCTGGGTCAGAAGCACTGTACAAGACACCACACATTCACAGGAAGACTAACCAATTCTCTTTGTTCCTAAACCTGTTGATACCTTTACCAAAACACTCAATATTGTTTACTTCTCTATCCCTCTTTACCCTTGTTCTCCTTGTTTTCTGTGTCTAAGTGATGCACTTATTACAGAACTGGTAAGTAACTTCTTGTTGAGTTATTAAAACTTTTCTATTGTTATTGTTACACCAAAGGTATTCATAAATAATTTTTGTGTTTTTTTCAAATATCATATATTTCATCAACTCTCATTATTTAAATTATCACAAAACTAAGTTCAATTTCACAATACCAGAAAATAGGAAAATGATTAAAGAAATATATTAAATCAAACCTGACACTTAAGCCACCCCCTTTTTACTGGTAAAGATACACAAAGAAGAAGAAGAAGAAGAAAAGAAAAGAAGAAGAAGAAAAAACAAAAAACTGAAGATCTAGGCAAGATCTCAGACATCCACCTCAATTACCTTGTCCAAAGACCTATAAGAGCCACAGCTGATATTTTCAAATACTCCTGGCCAAACAACAACATCCCAGACATCTGGAAAAGAGCTCACATGATACTAGTCTTGAAAGTTAACAAACCACCTGAAAACCCTCCATAGCATGATTCCCAGTAATCAATAAATGATAGAGTTTACAAACAGAGCAGAATGGAGCACTGAGAATACATGATGCACCAAAACTGTCATATATAGGACACCTGCATACAAAATTGATTCAAATTGAGAGAATGAGAATAATGTGTAACCATCCCATTGAGTTTCTATTTGAGGGTAGTTGATATATTACTTGAAAAAGGGTGGGTAGGCTATGTATACCTGAACTTGAAAAATAATTTTGACAAGGTGTCATTCAAAGGCGGGAGTGGATTTATGCCTTTGACTTTGGCTACCTCCCTTGTAAGGGGGAAAAAGACTTTGGTATATGTGTGTATGTCACTCAAAGGAATGATATGGAAGTTATAAAATATATGACTTAAAGAGAGCACTCTGGAATGGATAACTGATTTCCTGAATGGAAAATGGATTTGAACTGCAGTGAAAGATGAAATTTCAAATTAGAGAGAAGCAACTAATGTCATACCACAGGGCTTGGTATTGGCACCAATAATGTTCTTCTTGGTGTGTCAGTGAAATGAATGGCATAAGGAATGGCCAAAATTACAAAAAGAATGAAATGTTAAGTGAAGGAGTTTATGAATGGAGTGTCATGAACCTGGCCGTAGGCTTTAATTGATTTATCTACTGTTAGGCTGTGAATATTGAACTACGGAAAAAATGAAGTTATTTACCAGGTTTGAAAGTAGTTCTATGATAGAAAAAACTTTAATAAAACATTATACAAATTTATTAAACTATAAATTTAACAACTTTGGCCTTATTTCAAAAAAGAAACACACAATGGATATTACAAAAAGAAAGTGAGATAACAAAATCACAAGTACCTTTAAAAAAATACAATATAAAAATTATTAAAGCAAATTAAAACTTACTGATGCTCACTTTTTGCTAAACCAAAATTAAAACACTCTTAAGTTAAGATAAAAGTCATTGTCATCATGTGACACACTGAAGTACAAACAAAAGGGTAACTAGAACACTTAAACAAAGGGTTACGTTAAACTTAGGGAAGGCAGCAGCTTCCTCGTCAGGGGAAACGAAGATGAAAAAAGCCTCAACCCTCGTCTGGTCAGTCCTTACATAGACTGACATGACCACGGGGTTGCCAAAAAACCTCTAGGGCATGGACTGGCACTTATTGGCTTTAAATAAAACAAGAAAACCTCCTACTCCTTACTTACTAATCTTAAATCTATTCAGAGCCCACCACAATACTTCTGGGACTCACATCTTAACCAAAACACATCAAAGACATATAAATAAAAAAAGATACATACAATGATCCGGCAGTTCCCCTTGAATTACTGGTCGAACCCAAAGTCTTTTTAATTTTCTAGACAGGGATACAAACATAGACAGAAGGTGCATATAAAGCAAGTCTCCTTAGATCCATACCATACCTTAAACAAGTATATATAACAGTTTGAAAGAAAAAAATGGAAAAAGACTATGCACTGATAAATACAGCACATTCCCACACAGCCAAGGGGAACAACGAAAGCTTGTGGTTGTTGTCGTTCCCTAGACTGTCTGTCCGAGCAGTCCCGTCTCCCCAAGGAATGCCACAGCCGAAACTGGGTTTTCCCACAAATCCTTTATAGAGTGTATGTTGTGTTGTTTGCGTGCATGATTGTGTATAATGCAGTCTTCCATTATGTGTTGTATGGTATGGGGTGAAGTGTTACATCCTGGGCAGCTGTTCACAATGCAGTCATCCAGCCTCTTCTGGTAGCTTAGAAGTGCTGGGTGGTGGCCGCACTGCAGTCTGGCCAGCAACAACAACAAAAGCTTGTGCTTGGCATAGGAAACCCATGCTGTGGAACTGTCTTGGGTGCCCACCGGCTAGCCATAAAAATGTGAAAGTCAATGACCTTTGGTCTTCCAAACATAAGTTGGGATTCCTTGAAAATGGTGTGGAGCATGAGAAAGGGAAAAGGAAAGAGGAAGAAAGAAAAATATATACATATTGGGGAAACGTGACAGGAACCAGAAGTGGGAAGTGAAATTTAGTACCAAGTAATGCAAAACGTAGAAATGGACCACCAAAGTAAAAAGAGATGGTCATGGAGAGGTAAAAACCCACTAAAGCAAAGCAAAACTGGAATTAGATAGTTAATTAAAGATGATCAGTCACCAGTATATCATACTTCCTCACCCCCCATCCCCTACCCACTCCCCCTCATGCATCACAGCCTCATCTATACACAACCCTTCTCCATTCACCCCTATCTTCTGTCCTCTCCCGTCCTTCCTCTACAGACATTCCTCTCTTTTGTAATGCCCCTTTCACCCCATCCAACCATCTCATCCTAGGAAGCCCCCTCATATTCACTCCTTCCACCTCCGCCTTCCACACTTCTTTTACTAATCTTTCTTCACTCATTCTTTCCATGTGTCCAAACCATCCTAATACTCTTTCATCAACCCTATCTCCCAGCTCCTTTTCCACCCCTGCTCTCCTCCTCACCTCCTCATTTCTCACTCTATCTAGCCTAGTAACCCCTATCATACTTCTCAGACATTTCATCTCAAACACATTCAAACTCCTTCTCTCTTCCTCTCTCATGTTCCATGTTTCTGCCCCGTACATTGCTGTTGGCACAATCACTCCCTCATATAACCTCCTCTTAACATCCATTCCCAGATGTCTATTTCTCATTACGCTTTTTAATCCAACAAGACATTTACTTGCTTCTCTCAATCTACATTCTACATCCACCCCCACTCCTCCCTTTCCTGTCACATTTGCACCCAAGTATCTGAAACTATCCATTTTCTCCAGTTTCTCACCCATAATGCTCACTTCCAGCCTACTGTCACTCTCTCCCCTTGTATATCTCATCACCTTACTTTTACCCACATTTATCTTCAGCTTCTTTCACACACCTCAAACTCTGTCACTAACTTCCTCAATCCCTCCTCTGATCCTGCTGCAAATGCAGTGTCGTCAGTAAACAACAACTGGCTCACCTCCCACTTTTCTCCATTTTCTTTAATCATCTCCAACCCCTGACCCACTACCCTTGCATTCACCTCTCGCACCACCCCATCCATGTAAAGATTGAACAGCCAGGGCGACATAACACACCCCTGATGAAGTCCCACCTTTACCTCAAACCATTCACTCTCTCCATTTCTAATCCTAACGCAAGCTCTAATACTCTCATAAAAACTTTTGACTGCTCTTAACAGCTTTCCTCCTATCCCATATATCTGCAGTACCTCCCACAGTGCCTTCCTGTCTACCCTGTCGTAAGCCTTTTCCAGATCCATAAAAGCCCAAAAAACATCCTTACCTTTTCCTATAGCTTTCTCACATATCTGTCTTACCACAAAAATCTGATCTACACATCTCCTACCTGCCCTAAACCCACACTGTTCCTCACCAATTACTCCCTCTGTTCCTCTCCTAATCCTCTCAATCAAGACCCTCCCATAAGCCTTCCCAACTACACTCAATAAGCTGATCCCTCTGAAACTACTACACTCACACTTGTCCCCCTTTCCTTTGTAAAGCAGAACTATACAGGCACTCCTCCAGTCTTCTGGCACTCTACCCTCTCTTAAACAAACATTAAATAACCTCACCAGCCAGTCCACCATAACTGTACCTCCTTTCTTCAGACATTCTACATGGCATCCATCCAGACCAGGTGCCTTACCTGCTCTCAACATCTTAACAGCTGCTTTCACTTCATCCTTCCCTATTTTTCCTCCATTTTCCTCACTCATCACTCATTTTCTTAGTGGTTCCCACTGCAACTACCTTTCCCTCCCTATCCTCCTTCACATTTAGCAACTCCCTAAAATACTCTGCCCACCTTCCTCTCACTGCCTTCTCTTCCATTATCATCTTTCCATCTGCACCTTTTACATTTTCTTCTCTACTTGATTCGCCTCCTCTTCCTCTTTTAACTTCCTTCCAAAACATCTTTTTATTACTTTCAAAATTTTAATCCTTTGGTGTGCTCAGTGACATATTATTATTATTATTATTATTATTATTTCTTATTATTAATTTATTTTTTCTCTCTTTTTTTCAGGCTGGATGTAGGAGCTCGGGTCAATACATTGCCACGAGAGAGCAGATTAGTATTCACTGTGTTTGGCATAAGGGTTGTACAAGCAGAGAACAAAGTGGAGCAGCGGAAACAGCAGTATATAAGAGAGGAGCTGGGATGGGCTGCTGTGCAGCTTTTCTCATTTGATGGGTACATTATGATCATTTGAAGAGTTTCAAAGTCATTGAAAAGAAATTAGAATGAATTAGATATGCATGGTTGTGGTACAGGTGAGAGTGAAAGGGAAGAGATTGGCTGTTTGTTAGAAAGTAGCTGAATGTGTTAGTGTTAAGTGAACCAAAGTTGAAGGGTGGAGGGCAAATTTGAATTTGGAAATAGGGTGGGGGATAGTGTTCGGAGTGATGAGGGGCCAAAGAAGGGAAGAAGTGACTTTGCTGGTAAGCGATGAGATAGGAAAGTGTGTGGCTGAATGGAGAGAAGTGTATTTGTGGTTAATGTGGGTGAAGGTGAAACTGGAATAAGATATATGGGTTTATGTGAGTTCATATAGTCCTGATAGGAAAGGGATGAGGAAATGGAGGTTTTATGGATAGATTTAAATTAATGTTTAGAGAGTTTTAGGAAGAATGTGAATGTAGTGATTTTGGAAGATCTCACTGCTAGAGTAGATGAGCCAATAGATGGAGTAGTAGCTTACATTCCTCCTGTTTTTTCACTCGTCTCATTATTTTTGCATCATCTGCACACATGTTGACATTGTTCTACCTTCCACAGTGTCATTAACATAGTTAAGAAACACTACAAAGCCCACAGGGTCGGCGAAAACAGGAAATAAATATTCAGAGAAATGGTACAGGACAGTAACAAGGGGTTGGGGGACAGCATAGGGGAGGGATAGTCATAGTGTAAAAGTGTCATCATTTCTCCATGCACAGAGTTTTCCTCTATCACAGACAAAATGATGTGTGTCTCTGGTCCGTAGGGGCGCCTCATATTGACCCTAAAGTATCAACTGCATGCTACTTTGCCACAATAACATGCAGCCAATACCCCAGATGGGTATTGTACTGGTCAATAATACTGGCCTAAAGTTTAGTGGTGCCTCCTTACTCTGCCTTTGTGAATTGGTGCCACATTAACTCTTTTCCAGTGTGTGTTTTTATATCATAGGGGTGGTTATAATGCTTTTGCTAGATGATTTTGGTATTTTATGGCTATTCATAATGATTAATAGAGCCATAATTTTTTTTCCAATGTAATAAATTTAATTGAAATTTGATTTTGTTATTATTGCTATTAGCCTAATATTTTTACTGTTTTACAGATATTTGGCTCAAGGAAAATATTTGCTTACCATTTGGCCAATCTGCAGTGACCGTAGACTTGGTCCTGCCCCATATTCTTCAGACCATCCACATTTGCGCTCCTGTCCTGTTATCTGTAAGTTTATTTCATAGTGCTGTGCATGATTAGCATTGTATAGTGTGGGGGTGAGGGGGCCACAGTATCTCCCTATACATAAATTTCAATATTTGTCTTTCACTTAATGCAAGTTTTAAGAAGTATATGTGTACAGAAGACTTTCTGCAAAGAATTGCATATTCTTTCAGTTCTCCAAACACATGATGCACCAATTATTATATTGTTTAAGCAGGTACAGTCTTCAACATAGGATTCCAAATATATTATCAAAAAACTTTGAATTTGTTTTGGTTTGGCTATCACTATTGTGCCACTGGATAAAGTCCTCTGTTAAATCAAAGAATAATACATACATATACCAAGGGCTTTTTCCCCCTACACAGAGGGTAGCCAAAAAGGAAAAGGCACAGAAACCACTCCCACCCATTCCATCTCCTATATATTCCACGCCCCTCCCCCCTCCTCCCTCCCTCTCATCTCAGCACCTCCTGGATGATGGGTCATCCCTGTATCCTGTCCACTGCCATGGGTCAGAAGCAGTGTTTCAAGACACAGCACATCCGCAGCAAGGCCGCTTCATAAATTTGGCAAAAAAAAAAAAAAAAAAAAACCTCTGTCCTCATGCAGAAAAGGAGAAGACGGGAAGAAATCCCTTTGGGCTGCGTCAAATTTTTCTCATACATATTTCCTCACCCCTCATCCCCCACCCACTCCCCCTCATGCATCACAGCATCATCTGTACACAAACCCTCTCCATTCACCCCTATCTTCTGTCCTCTCCCGTCCTTCCTCTACAGACATTCCTCTCTTTTGTAAAGCCCCTTTCACCCCATCCATCCATCTCATCCTAGGAAGCCCCCTCATATTCACTCCTTCCACCTCCGCCTTCCACACTTCTTTTACTAATCTTTCTTCACTCATTCTTTCCATGTGTCCAAACCATCCTAATACTCTTTCATCAACCCTATCTCCCAGTTCCCTTTCCACCCTTGTTCTCCTCCTCACCTCCTCATTTCTCACTCTATCCAGCCTAGTAACCCCTATCATACTTCTCAGACATTTCATCTCAAACACATTCAAACTCCTTCTCTCTTCCTCTCTCATGTTCCATGTTTCTGCCCCATACAATGCTGTTGGCACAATCACTCCTTCATATAACCTCCTCTTAGCATCCATTCTCAGATGTCTATTTCTCATTACACTTTTCAATCCACCAAGGCATTTACTCGCTTCTCTCAATCTACATTCTACCTCCACCCCCACTCCTCCCTTTCCTGTCACATTCGCACCCAAGTATCTAAAACTATCCACTTCCTCCAGTCTTTCACCCTTAATGCTCACTTCCAGCCTACTGTCACTCTCTCCCCCTTGTACATCTCATCACCTTACTTTTACCCACATTTATCTTCAGCTTCCTTCTTTCACACACCTTCTCAAACTCTGTCACCAACTTCCTCAATCCCTCCTCTGATCCTGCTACAAGCGCAGTGTTGTCAGCAAATAACAACTGACTCACCTCCCATTTTTCTCCATTTTCTTTAATCATCTCCAACCCCTTACCCACTACCCTTGCATTCACCTCTCGCACCACCCCATCCATGTAAAGATTGAACAGCCAGGGTGACATAACACATCCCTGATGAAGTCCCACCTTTACCTCAAACCATTCACTCTCTCCATTTCTAATCCTAACACAAGCTCTACTACTCTTGTAAAAACTTTTGACTGCTCTTAACCCCTTCAATATGGGCTAAAATCTCGCGGGCAGCATTAGCTGCCAGACGTGTGATGTTGCGTTATAATACTTGCATTTTAGAAAATAAAGTTACCGTCGTATTGCTCGTTGTCTTTCACACGTGAATTTTGATAACCATAGAAAATATGATGAAGCCAGTCTACAGAGTATGGGGGTCATGCAGGTACAACTACAATATATATAATCACGACGCCGACATCGGCATCCTCGCGTACCCACTTGCTCCTCATGACGCCTACGTAGACGTCATCGTATCGAAGGGGTTAACAGCTTTCCTCCTATCCCATATATCTGCAGTACCTCGCACAGTGCCTTCTTGTCTACCCTGTCATAAGCCTTTTCCAGATCCATAAAACCCCAAAAAACATTCTTCCCCTTTCCTATAGCTTTCTCACATATTTGTCTTACCACAAAGATCTGATCTACACAACCTCTACCCGTCCTAAACCCACACTGTTCCTCACCAATTACTCCCTCTGTTCCTCTCCTAATCCTCTCAATCAAGATCCTCCCATAAGCCTTCCCAACTACACTTAACAAGCTAATCCCTATGAAACTACTACACTCACACTTGTCCCCTTTTCCCTTGTAAAGTGGAACTATACAGGCACTCCTCCAGTCCTCTGGCACTCTACCCTCTCTGCAGCAAACATTAAATAACCTCACCAGCCAGTCCACCATCACTGTACCTCCTTTTTTTAGACATTCTGCATGGCATCCATCCAGACCAGGTGCCTTACCTGCTTTCATCATCTTAACAACTGCCTTCACTTCATCCTTCCTTATTTCTCCTCCATTTTCCTCACTCATCACGGTCATTTTCTTCACATTTCCCACTGCAGCTATCTTTCCCTCCCTATCCTCCACATTTAGCAACTTCCCAAAATATTCTGCCCATTTTCTCCTTACTGCCTTCTCTTCCATTATCATCTCTCCATCTGCACCTTTTACCTTTTCTTCTCTACTTGATTCACCTCCTCTTCCTCTCTTAATTTCTTTCCAAAACATCTTTTTATTACTTTCAAAATTTTCTGTCATACTCTTACCCTACTTCACATCTGCTCTCCTCTTTGCCTCCTTTACCTTTTGCTTTACTTCTCTTTTCTTTTCTTTGTACCTCTCATATGACTCCCTCGTCCTATTTTGTAACCAATCTGTGAAAGCCCGCTTCTTCTCTTCTACAACCTTCTTTGTTTCCTCATCCCACCATTCACTACCCTTCATTCTATTTCCTCCTGTCCTTCTTGTTCCACACACCATCTTTGCACACTTTGTGACTCCCTCCTTGAACCATCCCCATTCCTCCTCCACACCTAGCTCTACTCTATCCTTCACCCCCTCCCACTCCTCCTTCAGCTTCTTCTTGTACTCCTTCTCCTTTTCCTTTTCATTTAAAGAGTTCACTCTAAGCACCTCCCTACCTTTTGTCCCTTTCCTCTTTCTCCATCTATCCTCCATTCTCAACTTACCTTCCACCAAAAAATGATCTGATATTCCCCCACCCTCTCCTCTTAGCACATGTACATCCTTAATTCTTCCTATCATAGTCCTATTTACCACTACATAATCCATCAACACTATCTACCACCCTTCCATCTACCACCCTCTCCCATGTGTACTTATGCTTGACTTTCTTCCGAAACACTGTATTTGCTATCATGAACTCTCTTTCTAGACACATTTCCATCATCAACTCTCCACTACGATTCTTTCCTGGAACTCTACATTTCCCAACCACTCCATCAATTGGACCATTTCCCACTCTAGCATTAAGGTCTCCCAGTACTATTACATTGACATTTCTCCCTAAGTCCTCTATGCACTCATTTAAATCTATCCAAAAGGCCTCCCTTTCTTCTACATTCTTCTCACTGCCAGGCCCATATGCACTTACAAAGACCCACATCTCCTTTCCCAGTTTCACCTTTATCCACATTATCCTTGAGGAAACCTCCTTCCACTCCACTACACGTTTACCTATCTCTTCACTTAATAGAATAGCCACCCCTTCCCTCCCTCACCCTCTCTTCACTCCTGATAACCTCCCACTTACACTCCCAAACTTACACTCACCCTTCCCTTTCAACTTAGTTTCACTCAAAGCCAACACATCCATCTCTCTTCTCACAAACATACTACCTATCTCTTCCCTTTTACTCTCATCTGTACCACATCCACGCACATTGAAAGACCCAAACCTTAGTGTGCTGGTCCGAAAACTCCCAGACCCTCTTATGCCTTTGCTTTTTTGTTTAGGAATGTCCCCTGTGGGGTTACAAGGAGAAGGATGCCTAGTCCCACTCCCCGTCCCTTTCTTCTCGCCTCTTACGATCCAAGTGGAAATATTTGGTGGCAGTATTCTTTTCCCCCACCACAGGGAAAAATCTTTTAGTGTGTTTAAATGGTCAATCTATTGCCCAAGGTTTATCTTGCACAAGTCCCACCTATAGCTCCCAGGTCACTGGCAACAACCACCATGTTGCACCACAAGTCACTCAAGAAAGAAATATTATGTTGTTGACAAGAGTAAGGCAGTAAAGGATGAGATGGTGTGTTCTGTGGGGCAGTTTGATTTTGTTTTATAATTACAGGTATGCTTTGGAATATCTTGCCCTATGTATAACAAATATGATCTAATGTTTACTCTAATTTGTACTCCCTGATTTGTGTCTCTCAGCACTTGAACTAACGGATTATGGAGGAGAAATATTGTTCCCAAAAATAGAGCCAATTCCGCCTCAACACACAGATTTTGGTACCTTAGGACACTCCACTCAACAGCAGCTCATGGACATCATTGAACAGGATATCTTTACCTTTAATAAGTAAGTTTCACACTGATTTTTGATGCTCATCCATTTATTAAATGAAGTGAATGTTTGCTTTCAGTTAAAAATATTAGAATTAGGCTCTTAAAGATTTGTTGTTATTGGAAATAAAGGCAGTGATTAGAAGATGAAGAGATATATTTCAAGGAGTTATTAAATATTAAGGAAAATAGGGATCCTTTGCTTGTGACATTGAAAGATATCAAGGAAATGTGATGGGAAAGAATATTATAAAGCTATAACAAAAGAGAAGATACAAATTGTATTGAAGAGATGAAAGCTTGTAAGACACTTAGATAGTTGTTATATGGACTGTGTCCCATATATCTGCAATACCTCCCACAGTACCTTCCTGTCTACCCTGCCGTAAGCCTTTTCCAAATCCATTAAAGCCCAAAAAATATCCTTACCTTTTCCTAGCTTTCTCATGTATCTGTCTTACCACAAAAATCTGATCCATGCAACCCCTACCTGTCCTAAACCCACACTGTTCCTCACCAGTTACTCCCTCTGTTCCTCTCCTATTCCCCTTAATCAAAACTCTCCCATAAGCCTTCCCAAATACACTTAACAAACTGATCCCTCTGAAACTTCTTCACTCACACTTGTCCCCTTTTCCTTTATGAAGTGGAACTATACAGGCACTCTCCCAGTCCTCCAGCACACTACCTTCTCTGAAGCAAACATTAAATAACCTCACCAGCAAGTCCACCATCATTGTACCTCCATTTTTTAGACGTTCTGCATGACACCCACCCAACCCAGGTGCCTTACCTGCTCTCATCATCTTAACAATTGTCTTCACCTCATCTTTTCTTATTTCTCCTTCATTTTCCTCACTCATCACAGTTATTTTCTTAGCGTTTCCCACTACAACTACCTTTCCCTCCTTATCCTCCTTCACATTTAGCAACTCCCTAAAATACTCTGCCCATCTCTTACCACTGTCTCTTCTATTATCATCATTCCATCTTCACCTTTTACCTTTTGTTCTCTACTTGATTTGCCTCCTCTTCCTCTCATAATTTCTTTACAAAACATCTTTGTAGTACTTTCAACATTTTGTCATACTCTTACCCCATTTCACATCTGCTCTCCTCTTTGCCTCCTTTATCTTATGCTTTACTTCTCTTTTCTTTTCTTTGTACCTCTCATATGATTATATAGTTAGATAAATATATTTATCTATTAAGTTTATGTTTTAACAATTGGTGTCAGAGCAGGATGAGGAAACAAAGAAGGTTGTAGAAGAGAAGAAGTGAGCTTTCACAGATTGGTTACAAAATAGGACAAGGGAGTCATATGAGAGGTACAAAGAAAAGAAAATAGAAGTAAAGCACAAGGTAAAGGAGGCAAAGAGGAGAGCAGATGTGAAATGGAGTAAGAGTATGACAGAAAATTTTGAAAGTAATAAAAAGATGTTTTGGAAAGAAATTAAGAGAGGAAGAGGAGGTGAATCAAGTAGAGAAGAAAAGGTAAAAGGTGTAGATGGAGAGATGATGATGGAAGAGAAGGCAGTAAGGGGAAGATGGGCAGAGTATTTTAGGGAGCTGCTAAATGTAAAGGAGAATAGGGAGGGAAAGATAGTTGCAGTGGGAAATGCTAAGAAAATGACTGTGGTGAGTGAGGAAAATGGAAGAGAAATAACGAAAGATGAAGTAAAGGCAGTTGTTAAGATGATGAAAGCAGGTAAGGCACCTGGTTTGGATGGATGCCATGCAGAATGTTTAAAAAAAGGAGGTACAGTGATGGTGGACTGGCTGGTGAGGTTATTTAATGTTTGCTGGAGAAAGGGTAGAGTGCCAGATTATCATCATTCCATCTGCACCTTTTACCTTTTGTTCTCTACTTGATTTGCCTCCTCTTCCTCTCATAAAAGCCTTGGTATATGTATATATGTATGTAGTAAATTTATAGATGTAGTAGAATTTTGTGATTAAAAGCTAGGTGAATGAATCTGTCTGTTATTTTGTTGTACTTACCATGTTCTTTTATTTCAGAGGTATAGCTGAAGAAAGAGAAATTTTATGGGAGAAAAGACATTACCTCCATGAAATACCTGCTGCCCTTGCCAAGGTTCTTTTAGCTGCACATTCATGGGACTGCACATGTTTGCCAGACCTACACTCCATGGTTAAGAATTGGACCTTGATATCTCCTGTTGATGCTCTTCATTTACTTTTGCCATGGTGGGCTATTTTTTTTTCTCAATTGATTTAGTTTTAGATGCATTCTGTCTAACTATACGTACATTAATCTTGAATTAAAAAAAGAAAAGAAAAAAAGAAAAACATTCATACTTGAAATAGATGTATGCAAACATTGAGCTTACTTGAAAGCACAAAATGTAGTCAGTGCCACAGGCTTTTAAGAACGTAAGAATGGAGGAGAGTGCACCTGTTATCCCTATCCATAAAGTCCTCTGATCGATCTTCTCTTAAATTAACCAGTTGTTTCTGCGCTCACTAGGTTGCTAGGTTTATTCCATTTGTTTACCACTCTGTTGGTAATCCAGTCCTTGCCTTTTCCTTCTCTTTATCTATATACCAAGAGTTCTTCTGTCATATAAGAGAGGTAGCCAATTCAGAGACATAGACCCACTCCCACCCATCCTACTCCGATCCACCACCCTTATTTCCCTATCATTTTAGCTTCTTGTGGATGAAGGGTCATCCCTGGCCTCAGCCCACTTCCTGGGTCAGAAGCAATACAGAAAGGCACAGCACATCCACAGCAGGGCTGCCTCACTTCCATGGCTCCCTCCCCATCCCCTCATGCAGGAAATAGAGAAGATGGAGAGAAGTCCCTTAGGGCTTCATCAAAATATCAACCGCACACAGCCATACCCCCCCCATCCCCTGCCTTCTCCCTTCCTTGCTCGACAGGCATATTCCTGGCATTGATGCACTGTCTCCTGGATTTAAGGTCTGGACTTGCAAACACTCCTGAGTCCTTTTCACATTCTGTTTTCTTTAATATGGCATTATCTAAGCTATAGCTGTTGTGTAATCAATGTTTAACACACTGTACTTTCTGATATTGAAATCCCTTTGCCATTTCTCCAACTATACAGTTTATTAAGATCTTCCAGCAATATTCCAGCATCTTCCCTGACCTAATATGTTGTCCTTTTTTAGTGTCATCCTTAAACTTACTAACATATTAATCCCATTGTCCAAGTTGTTTACATACATAATGAACAATAAGAGACCCAAAACCAAGCCCTGGGAACTCCACTAGTAACACCCCATTTGGATTTCACACTGTTGATGGTGACCTGCTGTTTTTTTGTCACTAGTCCACATTCTAATCTATTCCAAACACTTTTCCTTTTATGTCTATGTTACAGTAAAATTTCCACTCACAAAGGAATAATAAGATGCTTTTGTACTGTTGCTGTCCTTCCTTTTGGCTATCCCCTTGAGCCTATTGTGTACCCTTTTTATGACTACCTCTTCCTTCACTGATCCCTCAGTAATGGTGGTTGGAGAGGGGAGATAATTCTGCCACTCTGTTCCTGTGTGTGTTGAAAAGGGCACATAAATGGGATGGAGTGAGGGGACTCTGGATTCCACTCTGTATATTTCTCTTGCAGAAAATCAAAGCTAAGATAAAAGGGAATACAAATGGTGTGGGAAGGGTGAAGGGTGGGTGCATGCTTTGACCAGCTATCTCTCCTATTATGGGGAAGAAGCCTTTTGGTATATAGATAGACAGTAGTTATGATGTGAGATTAAAATCTGGTACACCATAGTTACACATGTTGGTTTGTGTTAACCTGTACAGAGTTGGAGCCAATTTTTTTTATTTTTTATTACTTAAGTCAACTCAAAATGATGTAAAACCAACAAATCTTGCTAATTTTGATTCACCTTAGCTTATAAGTGGAGAAACTGGGTCAATCTTGTTGAGATATGTGTGCATAAGTTTGGTAGAACATCCATTCTTTCACTCCTCACGCAGGTTGAACAAGGTCTTATTTTTAGGGAAGCTTCATTTGAATTTCAGAGAATGAAGCAATTTTACATTTATGATGTTTGAAATCATAATAATCTGACACTTATGGAAAACGTGTTTATAAATAGTTTTTGTGGATTTTTTGGCAAATATTTATCACTTTGTTATGTGGTAAATTGATTTTATATATATATATATATATATATAATATGTATATATGTATATAATTTCATGGAGGATAAGTGATTGTGATAGGTGATTGTAAATGTTTTAGTAAGCATCCATCACACCAATATTGCCCGGCCACATTTTGTATTACACATTTATTACGAAAATTGGCAGTTCTATATGTCTGAATATGTACTAAATAGCACCTGGTTGATTGTCGAAGTACAACTTTACCTCCTTGTACTTTGTTTTGTACACCAAAGTTGCCTAAGTTATGTCCTAAAGGCCGATTTTATACCCCAAGTTACCCCCCCCCTCGAAAAATTGCTGCTGAGGTTGCCATTTTTGTCAATAAATAAAAAAAATTTGGGTGTCTTTTATAGCCAATGGATAGAGCTACTTGGTCATTGCCACAGATTTGACCCTTGATGTAATGTTTATTTTTGGTGAATTTTTGAATTTGTGACATACAACTTATGCCGCTGACACTGTAGGGGATAAATCTGATTCCGGAGAGTAATAATAATTTTCCATCACAGCTTCCCAGATAGTGTGGTCAGAGGAAGAGCAGTGGAGTGGATAAGAGGTCTGGGATCAGATGAAATGATTACCTTCCTGCCGCAGCTTGTACAAGCTGTAAAACATGAGGCATGGGATGTGTCTCCAATTGTAGAACTACTACTAGAGAGAGCCATTACTTCACCTCGGCTTGCTCACCATCTGTACTGGCTTCTTAATCAATGTCTTCCACTACAGGTATGAAGTTTGTTCTATTTTTCCTAATGCCAGTTGTTGTTTGCTGATGACACTGTGGTTGTAGCAAGATCAGAGGAGGGATTGAGGAAGTTAATGACAGAGATTGGGAAGTTACACAAAAGAAAGAAGTTGAAGATAAATGTGGGTAAAAGTAAGATGATTAGATGTACAAGGGGAGAGAGTGGCAGCAGACTGGAAGTGAGTATTTAGGGAGAGACTAGAGGAAGTGGATAGTTTTAGATACTTGGATGCAAATGTGGTGGGAAAGGGAAGAATGGAGGTGGAGGTAGAATGTAGATTGAGAGAAGCAAGCAAATGCCTTGGGAGATTAAAAAGTGTAATGAGAAATAGACATTTGGGAATGGATGCTAAGAGGAGATTGTATGAAGGAGTGATTGTGCTGATAGCACTGTATGGGGCAGAAACATGGAACATAAGAGAGGAAGAGAGGAGGAGTTTGAATGTGGTCATCCCTGTATTCTGGCCACTGCCCTGGCTCAGAAGTACTGTAGTAAGACACAGTACATCCATAGCAAGGCCACTTCATTTAATTGGCAAGTGCCCCTCTTCATCTCCTCATCGCAGAAAAAGAGAAGACGAGGAGCAATCCCTTCAGGCTGTGTCAAAATATCATTCACACATAACAACTCCCTAACTCCCCATCCCCTACCCTCTCCCTTCCTTGCATCAGTGTATCATCTATACACAGCCATACTCCACTCACCTGTGTCTCCTGCCTTCTCCCTTTCTTTCTGAACAGATATTCCTCTCCTGCTCAACATCACCCCATCCATCTATCTCATCCTCAGTCATTCCCTCAAGTTCACTCCATCCATGTCTGCCTTCCACACCTGTTTTACTAATCTTTCTTCACACATTCTTTCTATGTGTCCAAACCATCCCAGTACTCTTCTATCAGCCCCATTTTCCACCTATTCCACCTCCACTGTCCTCATTTCTCATTCTGTCCAACCTTGTAACCACTACCATACTTCTCAGATATTTAATCTGAAAAACATTTAAACTTTTCCACTTTGTCTCTCTTACATTCCAAGTCTGCCCCATGCAGTGCCATGGACAAAATTACCCCTTCATATAATCACCTCTTCACACCCATTCCCATATGCTTATTTCTCATGACACTTTTTAATCCCCCAAGGGATTTACTTACCTCTCTCAATCTACAATTTACCTCCACTCCTCCCTTTCCTGCCACATTCAACCCCAAATACCTAAAGCTATCCACTTCTTCCAGCTTCTCTTCTTTAAGACTTACTTCCAACTTACTGCCATCCTCACCCCTTCTACATTTCATCACCTTACATTTACCCCCATTTATCTTCAACTTCCTCCTAGCACATACCTTCTCAAACTCACTCCATCACTAACACTTAATCCCCCCCTCTGACCCTGCCACAAGTGTACTGTCATCAGCAAACAACAACTGGCTCACCTCCCACTTTTTTCCATTTTCTTTAACCATCTCCAGTTCCCTGTCCATTACCCTCACATTTACCTCCTGTACCACCCCCATCCATGTACATATTGAACAGCCATAGTGACATGACACATCCCTGATGCAGCCCCACAAATCATTCACTGTCTACATTTACAGTTCTAACATAGGCTCTACTACTCTCATAAAAACCCTTGATTGCTCTTAACAGCTTTCCCCCAATATATGGTATCTTTTTGTTTTTTTATAGACTAATATGGGTGGTGTACGTGAGGTGGTGAGTGATGCAAGATATAGCCGTCGACTCAACTTGGTGACTAAAGCACTAATGCGTATTTGTGGCAAGAACATGGAAAATCGTCTTCTGACACAAGAAGCTGTGCTTAGGGTAAGTTATACATTAAAGGATTGAATGTTGTTATTACAGGAATGATGGATTATATGCACTTTGGATGGTGTTTAGTGTTGACCGAGATTTACAAAGAGATGCTCAGTTCATCCATCCATTGCTCCAGATCTCTTGCAGAAGATCAATGGCTCCCAGGTAACTGGCAACAGCCACTGGTTTGGCCCACAAGTCTCTTGAGAAAAAAAAATATTGTATTGCTGTCCTGGTACTAGTATTTACCTAATTGTATTTTACCTAATTGTATTTACTCATTTATATAAGAAAGTAGCAACACTTGATGGGTCTTGTCTCTCCTTTCCAATTTATCATGCTTAGCCTTAAATTTATGTACAGTTCCAACTTAGTCTATATCCATGATTTTCTAATATCATATTTAGATTTTAATTCATGTATTGTTCCAACTTGGGGTAGATCACCTTACAAGCTATTTCAAGTGTTTATGCATCTGTATATGTCTTGATTATATATATTATTTTGCAATTGTACATGAGTTACCTCTGGATTCTGTGAACTGGCATCCTGATCCTATGCTACTGACTTCGTTCATTGGCATATTTGCATGTAGCAAGGTATTTTTTATTTTCATTTCCGCCCACAAAATTGCATATTAAGTTGATACATTTTAATTTACAAAATTAATAATTAATTTTCTATTGCTATATTGCACCCATGGTCGAAACTAAAAAAAATACCCCAGTATTTAATGGGGAATATCAGCATACGCGGATTTGGTCATACATGGTAATTTCAGGAACCTAACCACCGCGTTATTTGAGGGCTTTCTGTACTATCAAATCAGTAAATAAAGCTTTAATGTACTTTATAAAAGAGGGAAATACACGAAAATAAAGATACATGTATTGCTGGACATTGTACATGTAGGTATATGTATACACTTTCGCTTAACGACCAATTCGGTTAACGACAGCAATGCTGGCCCCAATTGTCGTCATTAAACGAGGAGTGGTTGTACCTTGGTTTGCTTCTTCATAAACTTCTGGCTGGCCAGGTCTTGTATTTTTCTTGAAATTCATTATAATGTCCCAAGTTCACACTATCTCTTTCCACTTCCAATCCTCACTCATCCATGACTAACTCGTTTCCTGTTTTCAGTGTTGCCAATTTGCTTATTCGCTGATTCGTAACCGATTAGATTTGTGTCATCAGCAATCGTATGTCTCAATACATTTTGACTCCAATATTTATTTTCATTTCATTACCCTTTTTCCTCCATAATACATATCACAAATATGCATATATTTATTTATAATCTTAACAAGTGGGATGCACCAAAACCATCTCTGTAAGACATCTGCAATCAGAAACCAAAATCTCCCTAATAGAATACTTATGAAAATGACAGGATCACAATCTACACCAAAAAACTAAACAGCACACAATGTTCACACTATTTCACATATATTTCACAAGCACAACCAACAGAACACAATAAAAAAAAAAAAACAACCAGCAACATACTACTCAAATATTTACAACAACTCACTACCTGAACCACACTAAACATCTACAGAGAAATACATTCACACTCAGATAACTAATCAGATCCTTCAAGAAAGACTACCAAACTCAAGAATCACATGAGCATGATTGTGATTTAGATACCATTCATCATACCAATAAAGAATATGCCTGGCTAGAGACTCAAACTGCCCCATATATAACCACCTCATAGAAGACACAGAACATATATTACTATGACTCACACTGACAATACTCAGACAGCAACATAATATCTCTTCTTTAATCGATTTATGGTCCCAATCAGAGGCTGTTACTGGATTCTTGGAAGCCGTGGGTCTTCTGAAATTAAGACCTGGTGGCAGCAGATTGATTAATCTCTTTTGGTACACATTTCCAATTTCATTTATTTATTTTTTTTTTTTAGTGGTACATCATACTACCTCATTACTCTGCCCACTGGTTCATCACCTACATCAACATTTAGATACCCCGATACTGCATTCACATTGATTCCAGAAACTGCACCCATTCTTCATCTTTCAAAGCTCTTCTCTTTTGACCTCCCTTTTCTCATGACCAGGACCACACACACTAACCTGTTTTCATTTTGTACCCATATTACTTGATGTGACCCTACCTTCTATTTAGTTACACACACATATCTCATCCCTTGTCAACAAAGCCCCTCCCTCCCTTCTTTGCTGTCTCTCTACTCCTTACACCCAGTCTAACACACTCCACTACTCAGACACACCTTTTCCTTTCAATTTAGTTTCACTCATTGCTGACATCCATCTTTCTTCACACAAGCATATAGCAGTCTCCTTTTTCCTCTCTCATGTTCATATCTATGCCCTCTCAGACTCCATTATCAAGGTTCTAGTTGGAGTCTTTCATATTCTGTTTTGTCTTCACTCTACATGAGAAACTTATCCCCCTCATTCTTTCCTTTGTAGTCACTTTTTATGCCATACATTGGAACATGGTTGTAGCATTCTTTTTTCCTCACCACAGGGATATAAGAAAGTTAAAGAGGTGGGAACTTATGAGGGGTAAAAGATAGATTCAGAGAGTGGAGGGGGTTAGGGAGCAAAAAGGAGGGAGGACAACAAAAGTAGAAAAACAGCTCAGCATTCTTGCATAAATTAAAATATGTTTCAGACAGATCAATCCTGTGTAGCTCTGGTCTGTTAGGGGTGCTCCCAAAGTCCCTAAAGTATTGATTTCATATAACTGTACATACAGTCATTACCCCAACAGCACTAATTTTATTTTCTTGTCTTTGCAGAGTTTATATGCAACAGCAATGCGCATCAAGGACACCAAAGATAATCAGAGAATGAATATTCTGAAGCAGGAATTGGAGTTCATTCATAAAAATCTGGAGGTGGGAATTGGTGATAACATTTTCATATTTCACCTGCATTTTCTACTTTTATATATTTAAATGGAAGGAGTGAATATGAGGGGGTGTCCTAGGGTAAGATGGATGGATGGGGTAAAAGGGGCATTACAAAAGAGAGGAATGTCTGTTGAGGAAGGATGGGAGAGGACAGAAGATAGGGGTGAATGGAGAAGGATTGTGTATGGATGATGCTGTGATGCATTAGGGCAAGTGGGTGGGGGATGGGGGGTGAGGAAGTATGTATGAGAAATAATTTGACACAGCCCGAAGGGATTTCTCCCCATCTTCTCCTTTTCTACATGAGGGGACAGAGAGAGGGGTCACAGATTTAATGAAGCGGACTTGCTGTGGATGTGCTGTGTCTTTCAACACTGTTTCTGACCCAGGGCAGTGAACAGGATGCAGGGATGACCCGTCATCCAGGAGATGCCAAGATGAGAGGGAGGGAGGAGGGTGGAGGGGAGTGGAATATGTAGGGAATGGAATGGGTGGGAGTGGTTTCTATGCCTTTTTCTTTTTGGCTACCCCGGGCAGCAGCCAATGCCAGCCGTACGACGTGTCATAATAATACTCGCATCATAAAATATAGTCACCGCTTATATCGATCGTTCTCTCTTTCACCCGTGAATTTTGAAAACCATAGAGAATGTGATTAAGGGCAGTGTATAGAGAATGCCAAAACGCAGGGGCAACTACAATAAATATAATCAAGACGCCGATATGGCAGCCTCGCGTATCCACTTGCTCCTCATGACGCCTACGTATGCGACACCGTGTGAAAGGGGTTAAAAACATTCAAAAACTCAAACTTTTGTTTAAAAATCATAGAACTAGTTATCAAATAATAAATGGTACATCAAAATATGACTTTTATTGGTAATTGTGTTACTTATAAAATATCATACCCCAAAAAATACATTTTTACGGTGTAGAAAAAAATTCTACGCTAAAGTTTCAGCTTTCTTTTAGCGATAATAATATAAAAAAATAATTCATATATCTTACTGAATATGTTAGGGCATGGGGGCCTTATATACATTCAATAATAAAAAAAACTAGAACCAACATTTTGTCAAAGTTTGACAAGTATATCTTGTTATGAAAGTCTGCACACTCCCGAGAAAAATGTATGCCCCGGTATGGCAACACTCCCATTCTACACGGCAGTGTAGAAAACGCGGCAACCCTGTTCACCACCACTGTCCCGTGTGCATACCTTCCAATATTTACAGTGTACGTAATAAAAGATACAGTACAGTACACTGTATGTACAGTACATTTACATGCCTGTATTACAGTTATTACAGAATTATTAGTATTATAGTATTATTATTACAGTATTGTTATTATTACAGTGTTAGAGTATTATTCTTATGTGTTTCTATGCCATAACATACATTACCTATATGTATACCGCTATGAAAATCTACGTGTTAGGGCGACATTTTCGATGACCGGACTTTTGGCATGACCGGACCGCCCTTCCCCCCAATTAGTCCGGGCTTTCGAGGTTCGACAGTATATGTGTATATATATATACATATGTATATATATGTGTGTGTATATATATATGTATATATATTAATATGTGTGTATATATATATGTATATATATATAATAGATACATACATACATACATATATATATATATATATATATATATATATATATATACATACATACATACATACATACATATATATATATATATATATATATATATATATATATACATATATATATATATATATATATACACAGTACTACCTCTCATTAGTGGACTAAAAGGGGGGTAACGGTGTCCGGTGATGGGAATAATTCGTTGATTTGGAGTAGTTTTTGGGTGATTGCATAGTGATTGTACAGCAAAAACACCGTAAACACAGCTAATTAACGTCCATTAGTGAGAGGTAGTACTGTATATATATACTTTTTTTTTTTTTTTTTTTTTTTTTTTAGGAAAGGTGTCTAAATGGAGGGCATGTATGGTTTCTCATGTTCAAGTTTGGAGGGAGGGTAAACACATTGTTATGTCAGGGGAAGTTGCATATTGGTTATGTTGAGGGGTAGTTGTTAGGGTTGGTATGTTAAATTTAGATTTAATAGGTTACATCCAATTTGAATATTTACTTGATTTTATCTTTTATTGGTGGGGTGTTCCTGGGAAACCCTATTTTCTCAAGTGTCTTACAGGGAAAATGCTTCATTATATAAAAAATCAGGATATTAAAGATTTTAAAGGTATGTAACTCTTTTGTATATAAGGGATTTCTTGGATTACAGTTTGAAGGTATATCAGTATATTAAAGGCCCTTTCCCCCAATATAAGAAAGTGAGTGAGTCAAAGTATACACTCACTACATACACTTTAAAACCTATTTAATGGCCTTCCGATTTATGTACCTTGTGGAGGAAGGGACATCCCTGAGATGCTGAGATGGTAAGTAATTTACTTAGAAAGGAAATAAAATTATTTTAATTGTTTTATCTATTGGAAACTAATGTAGCATGCCTTTATTTTGGTTCTCACATTGATTTATCTGTACATATATTTTTTTTATCAACAGGCATCTCCTACATCTTTACCTCTGTCCCCTGCATTGGAAGTGGCAGGTGTAGAGCTTAAGAACTGCTCTTACTTTACGTCATTCACAGTACCCCTCAAGCTTGCCTTCTTGTCATCAGAGCCCTGTACACCACCAATTGTTGCCATTTTCAAGGTTTGTTGAAGTCGTGGCAATCTGTTATTTATACTAAATTTTCAGGGAATAGTCATTTGAATTTGTATAAAATAGCACATTATTTCTATTTCCTTGAAATAAATTGTAGAAGTGATCTCTTTATACTTTTTAATGATGTCTGGACATACTAGTTAAATGAATGTGATATGTTAGAGATGTAGACTAGGAAGGTGACAACCAGTTTCATGAAAAGGGTGCAGTGGAAACAAACTAGTAATATTGTTGGGTAAGTGATGAGGCATAAGTGATGATAAGTGGGTGATAGGGGATTAGGGAGTGGTTATGTGTGAATGATGATATTTTGACACAGCCTGAAGGGATTTCACCCTGTCTTTAATGTTATTACATGAGGGGGTGGAGAGGGGGGTTGTCATCAGCTAAATTAAGCAGCCTTGCTCTGGATGTACTGTGCCTTGCTGTATTGCTTCTGACCCAGGGTGATGAGTGAGATGCAGGGATAACCCATCAACCAGGAGGAGCCAAGATGAGAGGGAGGGAGGGAGGGAGGAAGGGGTGGTAAAAGGGGTTGGAATGGGTAGGGATGTAATGGGTGGGAGTGGAATTGTGCCTTTTGACTTTGGCTACCTCCCTTGTAAGGGTGAGAAAGCCCTTGGTATATGTATATATATAAGTGATGAGATACAATCTTGACATGGATTAAAATGACACATCTCTCCACTATGCCTTTACCTCCCTCATCACTTACCAGCAGGGCCACTCCTTTACTCCTCCTTGGCATTCTCACCAATCCTGACACCCTACCCACCACACTCCCAAACTCACCTTTCCCTTTCACTTTTGTATCATTCATTGATAACCCATCCATGTTTCTTCTCACAAACATATTGGTAATCTCTTCCCTTCCTCTCCCACAGCCACATAGATTCAACAACCCAGTTACTAGGGCTCTGGTTGGATTCCTCCTACCTGACTCTTCTATTCTTTGACTTAATAAGAGACAAGTACAGAATGGGGGATACCAATTGCTCTCACTCTGCTTCATTTAGTCACCTACTATGACATGCATAAGAACATGTATAACTTGTTATTATCTTATTGGTTTACTTATTTATTGATATACTTATTTACTAATCTGTTTATATTTTTTCACCACGCAGGTTGGGGATGACTTACGTCAAGATATGTTAGTTATTCAGATGATCAACCTGATGGACAAATTATGGTTGAAGGACAATCTTGACCTGAAGATTGTGACCTTTAGCGTTGTGCCTACTGGAGATAAAATTGGTAATTATCTCTCAATTTGAAGTTGTCTAAGTAAATGAATCTGAAGTAGTTTGCATTCATTAGATTAGCTCATGTTGTTTGTAGTCATGTACTCAGTGTTAAAATAGTATATGATAATAAATGAAAATTACATCCATGTCAGTTTTTAGAGAAGTGTGAAAGAAATTCTAAGGAAATGCATCTTGACTACTGTTTTGTTCTGTTCTTGTGAATGACTTTTAATTCTTCAAGATGGTACATTATATTTGAATAGTATTTTCCTATATGTGGTGACCCTTTAGCTATTTAATTAGGGTAGAAAATTATTCCCCTGTGATGCCCATTTTACTCTCAAAAAACAAAATTGTCAAATGTCTGTTAAATATAGTGTCCATAGGGAATAAATGTCTGAATTTTAGGAATGTGGCACTTATTGTTTATGTTAAGTAGAAATTGAGATATTCATGGATCCTTTTGGGTCTTTTCACTTTTTCGTTTGAAAAGTACCATGAGTACCATGGTAATTGTTATTTACAGATATGCTGCTTTTTTGTACCCAGTATACTTCAAAGCATATTTACCTAGTTGTATTTTATGGGAAGAGAGCTATGCTCGTAGTGACCTGCTTTTGTATCGGTTTCCTCATTCAGTTTGTTCCAAATGTCTATCACTCTGTGTAGGAAGCTATTCTTTTTCAGAGCTCAACTGTAACTATCCTTTTTACATACATACATATACCAAGGCTTTTTCCCCCTTCCAAGGGAGGTAGCCAAAAAGGGAAAGGCATAAAAACACTCCCACCCATTTCATCCCTAAATACACTCCACACCCCTCCCACCCTTCCTCTCATCTGAGCACCTCCTGGATGACGGGTCATCCCTGCACCCTGCCCACCGCCCTGGGTCAGAAGCAGTGTCGCAAGACTGTCCCTCCGTTATGCTGTCCCCCAACCCCTTGTTGCTGTCCTGTACCATTTCTCTGAGTATTCTCTTTCTGTGATGGGGGAATTCCCTGTGGTGGGGGAAAAGAATACTGCCACCAAGTTTCCCACTTGGATCGTAAGAGGCGAGAAGAAAGGGACGGGGAGAGGGACTAGGCATCCTTCTCCCTGTAGCCCCAAGGGGCAGATTCCTAAAAGCAAAGGAAACTATCCTTTTTAAGTTTCTTTTTGTGTCCCCTTGTTTTTCTTCTATCCCACTTTAATAAGTTATCTCTATCAAGGACTTCCATCCCTTTCATAATTCTGTAGATGGTTAGCAGGTCTCCTCTTTCTCTTTTTTGTTCCAGAATTGGAAGTTCGAGTTTGTCCAATCTTTGTTCGTATGTACAATTTGGAGTGTTGGTGCCATCTTTGTCATTGCTCTTTGAATTCTTTCTAATTCCTTGGAATTTAAGAGAGGCAGATAGGAAAAGTTTAAATGTGTTTGAGATGAAATGTCTGAGAAGTATGGTAGGGGTTACAAAGTTGGATAGAGTGAGAAATGAGGTGATGAGGAGAGTGGGAGTGGAAAAGGAGATGGGAGGTAGAGCTAATGAAAGATTATTGGGATGGTTTGGACACATGGAAAGAATGAGTGAAGAAAGATTAGCAAATGAGGTGTGGGAGGCAGAGATGGGTGGAGTGTACTTGAGTGGGCAACCAAGGATGAGATGGATGGGGTGAAAGGGACTGTGTGCAAGAGGGGAATGTCTGCTGAGCAAAGAAGGGAGAAGGCAGGTGACATGGGTAAATGGAGAATGGTTGTGTATGGATGATATTTTGACATAGCCCAAATAGATTTTCACACAGTCTGTTGAGCAAGGAAGGGTGAAGGAATTGGTTAGGGGTAGAGTGGAGGATGGTTGTGTATGGATATTTTGAGGAAGCCCAGGATTTCTCTACATATTCTATAATTTCATGAAGAGACAGAGAAAGGGGGTTGCCGTGTAAGTGAAGTGACCTTGCTGTGGATGTGCTCTGTCTTGCTTCTGATCCAGGCTTTGGGCAAGAGACAGATGACCCTTCATCCATGAGGAGCTAAGATGAGATGGAAAACAAATAGGTGATGGATTGGAGTGAAATGGGTGGGAGTGGGTGCATGTCTTTGACTTGGCTATCTCTTTTATAAGGGGGAAGAATCCCTTGGTATATAGATGTAGAATGCAGAACTATCATTCTGATGTGTGCTATATGTAAAGGATTTTGGTTTCTGAGTATAGATGTTCTATTGGTGTTATGCTAGTGCTATTATTTTTGTTGTTTGTAGGATTTTTTTTCCTCCTAATTGCAGAATACCATTCTATGGATGCATAATTAAGTGTAGTTAGTGACATAAGACAAGAAGTCAATCAGTTGTTGATATTATAGGATAAATTTACCTATCTATGTACCAAAAAGGTTTTCCCCCCTAATAAGGAAGGTAGCCAGCTAAGGAATGCACCCATTTTTCACCCATCCCATATCCATCAAACACCCATTTGTTTACATTTTTATCCTAGCTTCTTGAATAAACGGATTAAAGAAAATTTGTAGGAATTTATTCCAATTTATTTTATTATTATTATTATTATTATTTCTTTTAATAAATTATTTTCCTTTTTTTTTTAGGAATCATTGAACTTGTGAAAGATGCAGAAACACTAAGAAAAATTCAGATAGAATATGGAGTAACAGGATCCTTCCAAGACCGTCCTATTGCTGAGTGGTTAGCAAAGCAAAACCCAAGTCAACTGGAGTATCAGAGGGCTGTAGAGAACTTTACTGGTAAGTTAATGATAATTGTATATACTCATTATATCTTGACATGGTCATGTTTAACTATTGTTCACAAGTGCATGCCTACTGAAAATTAAATTCAGGTCACAAGCCACAGTAAATGAGGGAATGGTATCAGACTGCCAAACAGAAGACATGCAGTCCATTGCAGTGCAACTATCCAAGTTCATCAATTTGGCTTTTGTCTTCTTCAAAATTGAGGGGAGAATTATTAGTGTTCCAGGTTCCTGGCATACCTTATAGCCAGCTCATTCAGTGCCAGTAACTGCAGTGAAGTTGTCAAAGACATAAATGATGTTTTGTGGTGGTCAAGTATAGGATTAGGCTTGGTATAGAACACCTCTAAGTTCACACTTTAGGAGCATATACTAGAGTAAGAGAGATGGACTCTAAGGTGTGTTTCAACATCACCATCAAGTTACCCATCATTTGAAGCGATATCCATAAATGGTGGGCTTTAGTTGGTTTGATATGCTGACAGCTATCCCCTTGAGGTGGGCTCCAAACTCCGGTGGTCACCAATGTAACATTACGTGAATGTTACTTGTGCTTTGGTGCCGAGGGAGTGAAGGAGACTCGGATGAGGTTGGTGGCCTTATTCTGGTTAGCGCGAGTGTCAACCTAGGCTGGGTCGGCAGGCAGGGCTCGGAGCCCTACCCTAAACCACAAAAGTGACCGCGAGCCTCGGGTCGGGCACTGCTGGTTACAAGTACGGAAAGGAACTGGTTGGGGACACCAAAACCTGGCATCCTCATATAGGCCTCATGCATACGTTAAAGTAGCACACGACCCATCCTGACCGAAACATGGCTCGGTAGGGCTTAGGTTGTGCTTTCAAGAGGATACAAATGCATGTAGTACAGGCGTACTATAGACTTAACCTACACACAAGTACTATAAGGCCGAAGGCCAGCTATCTCTACACACTATATCCATTCCTGGTCCATCCCATTTCTGCGGCGGCGATGCTATAAGCCAAAATACTGCGTCGAAGCACATGTGGGGGACTTGTCCACCACATTTACCTCCCTTCCCCTGTGAAGCATGGAATCGTGATGTCCAAGCAGGGGTGTGTGTGTGTGGGTGACGTCAATGGAAGGAGGAACCTCTGGAGGCGGCGCCAGCAGCGGTGGCGACTGTGGCAGCAGGAGAATTGGCCGTGAGCGACGTCATGAGGGAAAGTTTCAACCTCAAAACTTCATTCACTGAGGGATCATTGTGTTTCACACAGTTTTTTGTTTGGGACCTCATATACCAAGGGAATTTCTCATCCTTGAAACATGTACAACCGCTCATGCCTCAGGTACCGATATACCAACGGAATTTTTCATCCTTGAAACATATACAACCGCACATGCTTCAGGTACTGATATACCAAGGGAATTTTTCATCCTTGAAACATATAGAACCGCGCATGCCTCAGGTACCAAAGATTTTGTAATTTCCATGTTTTTGATAGTTTTCTGGCTCCTTTCGTGACAATCGCGCATATAATTTTTTTTTTTTTTTTCATTTCTAATGAGAATTACATTTCATCAAGGAAAGGCATAAACCTTGGACACAACAGCACGTTTTCCTTTTTTGAAATCATTTAATTTTTCTGGCGGGTCTTACAATATCATTAAGGAAGGTATAACCTTGGACACGACCGCGCAAACCCCTTTTATTTTTTAAGATTCATTTCATTTTCCTGGTGGGACTTACAATTTCATCAAGGAAGGTATAACCTAGGACACGACCATGCAAACCCCCTTTTTTTTTTTTTTTATTCATTTCTTTTTCCTGGTGGGACTTACAATTTCATCAAGGAAAGTATAACCTTGGACACGACTGCGCATAACCTTTTTCTAATTTATTTAATAGCGGGACTCTATTTTTTGTAGCTCCTTTTTTCCTAGGCAAAGGTATAACCTGCAACATAAATTTTTTGTAGCTCTTTTTTTTCCTAGGCAAAAGACCTGGACACGACCGCGCTTTTCGTACCTCCTTTTTTCCTAGGAAAAGGTATAAACTGGACATGACCGTACTTTTCGTACCTCCTTTTTTCCTAGGAAAAGGTATAACCTGAGACATTCGTTCACAAAAATGTTTCCAAAATATTTTCTGATTCTTTTTCCAATTTTAGATCGCGACACATGTGTTTTCAAATAGAGGAAATTTTCTTCCTCCTTGTACCTTTCAAACAGAGGTAATTTTCTTCCTCTATTCATTTTCAAACTGAGGTCATTTTCTTCCTCTTTATATATTTCAAACCAAGAGGGAACCGACTTCCTCCGTGATTTCATAATTCTCGTTTAATGCCATTGAACCTTAGCTACAGTGGTTTATGTTTTTGCCTGCTAATACATGCAATAGCTGTTAATGCATTCAGTAGCCCGCTAATATATTCATAGCCTGCAAATACATCAGCCCGCTAATATATTCATAGCCCGCAAATACATCAGCCTGCTAATATATACAGTAGCCCGCTCATACATACAATAGAGAGGGAATCGACATCCTCACTGGTTTCTTATTTCTGCCCGCAAATTCTTTCGATTTTTTTCTTTCGGTTTATTTCAATATTTTTCGTAGACTTATTCCGATATTGCTGCATATGAAACGTAAGGGTATAGATATCCTTATAGGTTTCACTGTTGCCCGCTTATAATAGATATCCTCATAGGTTTCATTCAACATTGCCCGCTTACAATTTCGAAACCTTGAGGGAATCTCAAAAAATTTCTTACGTCATTTTATTTTTTTTTTTTTTTTTTTTTTTTTTTGACACCCTGTTTTTAGGGGAGTATGCCAGGTATATAGACTTTTCATGTCACAAATCACACTTTTTTAGATATGTGTAAATATATCAAGTCACATATTTCACAAATATCTCATATATGCTCATAAATATCTCATACATGCTCTTAAACAATGTCCTCCTCTCCCGAGTGTACTGTTTAGCAATGTATTTGTGGTTAATGTATACAGGTAACTTTAATTGTTTATGTATACAGGGAGTTTCATCCCACCGCTGCCACCAATGTCGCGCTCCTTGTCATGACTAAATATAAATATATGAATTGGTAGGTGGTAGCTGGCCAAGGTAGTTTAGATCACAAGGAACACAAACAAACTTTATACATATAGTTTTCACTTCACATTTGGTGGTGAATGAGACTAATGTTTCTCAAATATGTGACTTTTATTATTGTGATATTATTACTTGAAAGTCAAAATAGATTACTGTGATGTGTACGGGTGTGCAGGTGTGGGAGGCTGGACTTAATAGACACCGACCTTGTATGAATATCCTGGTTGCAGTTCCAACTGTGACAGCTAATCTCTGAGAGCACTCAATGAACAAATATTTCACTCTCCGATATGTACTTTCTTCATGAACTGATATATGACTGACTCTGTGGTAATAGTTTAGAGCTCTGAAAACTTTGAACTGAATACTTTTGGGTGTCCGAGCATACTGAACTTTACTTAGATGCTGGCTCTTAATGATATAAGCTCCTCCTACAACTAATTATTATTGGCTAAGAATCTCTCTGTATGGTAGAAAGGGACAATGGACACATGTGGGAAAATCACGCTTCGTCAACACTCCTGCTTTCCTTAAACAAGGTTCAGTTCAGTCGGGGGGTCAGAGGTCACGAATCCATTACAGAAAGGGCGACCTCATGAGACAGAAAGTTATGGCTTGATAAGGTGCCCAGTGTGCTATGCGATGACGAAAACTAGTATCAACTAGTATCACTGTCTAGTGGTGATGGTGCCATCGTCAAACCAATCACCACAAATGGACTATATAGTGGTGACCAGGAGTATGGTAGGAAGAGCTAAGGATGTACATGTCCTAAGGGGAGAGAGTGGGGGAATATCAGATCATTTTCTGGTGGAAGGTAAATTGAGAGTGGAGAATAGGTGGAGAAAGAGGAAAAGGGCAGAAGGTAGGGAGGTATTTAGAGTGAACTGCTTAAATGAGAAAAAACAGGAGAATGAGTATAAGAAGAAGCTGAGAGAGGAGTGGGAGGGAGTAAAGGATAGAGTAGAACTAGGAGTGGAGGAGGAATGGGGATGGTTCAAGGAGGGAGTCATAAGTTGTGCAAAGATGGTGTGTGGAACAAGGAGGGCAGGAGGAAATAGAAGGAAGGGTAGTGAGTGGTGGGATGAGGAAGCAAAGAAGGGTGTAGAAGAGAAGAAACAGGCATTCATAAATTGGCTACAAATTAGGATGAGGGAATTGTATGAGAGGTACAAAGTAAAGAGAAGGGAAGTTAAGCATAAGATAAAGGAAGCAAAGAGGAGAGCAGATGTGAAATGGGGTAAGAGTATGACAGAAAATTTTGAAAGCAATAAAAAGATGTTTTGGAAGGAAATTAAAAGAGAAAGAGGAGGCAAATCAAGTAGAGAAGAAAAGTTAAAAGGTGCAGATGGAGAGATGAAAATGGAAGAGAAGGCAGTGAGAGGAAGGTGGGCAGAGTATTTTAGGGAGTTGCTTAATGTGAAGGAGGATAGGGAGGGAAAGTATTTGCAGTGGGAAGCGCTAAGAAAATGAGAGTGATGAGTGAGGAAAATGGAGGAGAAATAGGGAAGGATGAAGTGAAAGCAGCTGTTAAGATGATGAGAGCAGGTAAGGCACCTGGTCTGGATGGATGCCATGCAGAATGAAGAAAGGAGGTACAGTTATGGTGGACTGGCTGGTGAGGTTATTTAATGTTTGTTTAAGAGAGGGTAGAGTGCTGGAGGAGTGCCTGTATAGTTCCACTTTACAAGGGAAAGGGGGACAAGTGTGAGTGTAGTAGTTTCAGAGGGATCAGCTTGTTGAGTGTAGTTGGGAAGGCTTATGGGAGGGTCTTGATTGAGAGGATTAAGAGAGGAACAGAGGGAGTAATTGGTGAGGAACAGTGTGGGTTTAGGACAGGTAGGGGTTGTGTAGATCAGATTTTTGTGGTAAGACAGATATGTGAGAAAGCTATAGGAAAAGGTAAGGATGTTTTTTAGGCTTTTATGGATCTGGAAAAGGCTTACGACAGGGTAGACAGGAAGGCACTGTGGGAGGTACTGCAGATATATGGGATAGGAGGAAAGCTGTTAAGAGCAGTCAAGAGTTTTTACAAGAGTAGTAGAACTTGTGTTAGGATTAGAAATGGAGAGAGTGAATGGTTTGAGGTAAAGGTGGGACTTCGTCAGGGATGTGTTATGTCGCCTTGGCTGTTCAATCTTTACATGGATGGGGTGGTGCGAGAGGTGAATGCAAGGGTAGTGGGTCATGGGTTGGAGATGGTTAAAGAAAATGGAGAAAAGATGGAGGTAAGCCAGTCGTTGTTTGCTGACGACACTGTGCTTGTAGCAGGATCAGAGGATGGATTGATGAAGTTAGTGACAGAGTTTGAGAAGGTGTGTGAAAGAAGGAAGTTGAAGATAAATGTGGGCAAAAGTAAGGTGATGAGATGTACAAGGGGAGAGAGTGACAGCAGACTGGAAGTGAGCATAAAGGGTGAAAGACTGGAGGAAGTAGATAGTTTTAGATACTTGGGTGCGAATGTGGCAGGAAAGGGAGGAGTGGGGGTGGAGGTAGAATGTAGATTGAGAGAAGTGAGTAAATGCCTTGGTGGATTAAAAAATGTAATGAGAAATAGACATCTGGGAATGGATGCTAAGAGGAGGTTATATGAAGGAGTGATTGTGCCAACAGCACTGTATGGGGTAGAAAAATGGAACATAAGAGAGGGAGAGGAGTTTTAAATGTGTTTGAGATGAAATGTCTGAGAAGTATGATAGGGGTTACTAGGCTAGATAGAGTGAGAAATGAGGAGGTGAGGAGATCAGGGGTGGAAAGGGAGCTGGGAGATAGGGTTGATGAAAGAGTATTAGGATGGTTTGGACACATGGAAAGAATGAGTGAAGAAAGATTAGTAAAAGAAGTGTGGAAGGCAGAGGTGGAAGGAGTGAATATGAGGGGCGTCCTAGGAGGAGATGGATGGATGGGGTGAAAGGGGCATTACAAAAGAGAGGAATGTCTGTGGAGGAAGGATGGGAGAGGACAGAAGATAGGGGTGAATGGAGAAGGGCTGTGAATAGACGATGCTGTGATGCATGAGGGGGAGTGGGTGGGAGATGGGGGGTGAGGAAGTATGTATGAGAAAAAATTTGACGCAGCCCGAAGGGATTTCTCCCCGTCTTCTCCTTTTCTGCGTAAGTGGACGGAGAGGGGGGGGGTCTCCGAATTTATGAAGCGGCCCTCCTGTGGATGTGCTGTTATGGTAGGTTAGCCGAGCGTGGGTGTGTAGGCTGACAAAAACACTGTTGTTGTTTCTGTCCTTTTATTATGTGCGTGTGCACGGAGGCAAAATATCTAAACAAAGACACCAAGCATCGTCTCACGACATCCCTCCCCCCGCTAAACAAGTATGGACCTAGACTTGGCGTGAGGGAAAAAAATCGAGATGTATGCGTCGGGAGGTTATCCACCATGGTGAATCCCCTAGAGACGGCATTCAACTCGATGAAAAAAACCCACCGCCTAAACTGATATAAAAAATAGGGGCGGAGAAAATAAGAGGGGCTGCTGCCCTGCACTCCGCGGCGACTTGCTCCCTCGTCATAGGGGAGCTGCTCCACGCCCCTCGCCTGGGATATAATTGACTTCAATATCGAAGTCTGCGATCGCCACTTGCCACCGGAGAATCCGAGTGTTCGTGCCCTTTGCAGTGAAGAGCCAGACCAAAGGGCTGTGATCGCTCAAATGTCTCACCGGACATCCCATGATTAGCTGCCGATTAATCGTGAGACCGTACACCGCCGCCAACGCTTCTCTCTCAACGGTACTATATCGTCTCTCGTGCTCGTTAAGAGTGCGACTGAAATAGGAGAGAGGGCGTCTCCTACCTCCGTCGTCCTCTTGCTGAAGCACGCCCCCAGTCGCCGAAGCACTGGCGTCAGTGGTGAGCAAGAAAGGTTTCGCAAAATTGGGGTAAGTGAGGACCACCGTGGAGGACAAATGGGATTTGAGGGACTCCAACGCATGTAGCTGAGGAGGTGTCCATGGACCAAGCTCACGATTTTTGTGCTTCCCCGCTACGTCACCCTTCGTCATATCGACCAGAGGCAACGAAATCTCAGCAAAGTCAGGAATAAACTTCCTGTAGTATCCCGCCAATCCCAGGAATGAGAGCATCTCTTTCTGACGCGCTGGCCGGGGAAAAATTTTGATGGCTCGGACTTTTATCAGGCTGAGGCTTTATCCCGTCCTGGGATATAACATGACCAGCGAAAAAATTACACGGGAGCGACGAGCGATTTCGCTCGGGAAAGTTCCAATGTCGCTCTCGCAAATCCAATAGCGGGAGCGATCCCCCCCCCCCCCCAAAAAAAAAAAAAATCGCTTCACTTACCCCCTGATAACTGTGGCGCTCCTCGCACACGGCGATGAACGGTGGGGAATGCTGGACCGTCCTTGCAAGGATTACTGGAACATCCTTGCCTTTAACCGTAAACGTTAAAGGACGGAATGTCAAAGTCACCTTATGCGCAGCGAGGAAATCGAACCCGAGGATGAGCTTAGAAGGAAGACCCTCAGCAGGGATGATGAAGAAAGAATGGTGGAACGGAAACCCTGCGAGATCAAACCGAACAGCGACTTTGCCAAGATTGGGCATCTCGGAACCGTCGGCCACTATGATTCTAGTGGTACCAACCTGGGAGCCTTCCATGGTGGCAGGCAAAATGCTCTTATGAATAAGAGACACCGCCGCTCCTGTGTCCAGGAGAGCCCAAACTGACCGAGTAGCGTGGGGCTCTAACAAAGTAGCCGCCACCATAGCCAAACCGCCACTAGCGCCATGGGAGCTGGCCAAATCGACGTGAACAATTTCCACGCTTGACTGCCGCTCTATCGTCACCTTGGGGTGTGCCTCCCCCAAGCGCTGGCCATTTTTTGACGAGCCACTCTCCGCGAGACCCATCTGGGCTTCCTGACCGACACTCGTATCAGCCGTATCAGCCTTCCAAACCCACCCCGCACCCCCGCAAGTGTGGCAACACGTGCTTGCCCGACCGCGTGCCCTGAAATAGCACGCATCGGTCTCGTGGCCCACCTTCTTACAATGGGTGCAATATGGACGCTTGTGACTAACACGGCCCCGGTTACGCTTCCACGTGTTCCTGTGTCCCCCTGCCCTGTGAGAAGAGTATGTGCGTACCTCGCGAGGCCGCTCCCCGGTCTCTCGCTCAGGGCGAGGGCGCGCCTCCATCTCTCGCAAATTGCGAGGATTGGGCTCTGTCTCCCGCGAAGTGCGAGGTGAGGAAGAGTCTGGGACTCTGTGTAATGTGGATATGGGATATGAATGTGAGGGTGGTTGGGAAATTGCGTCCGCGGCCGGGTATTGGTGCGACACAGCGGCTGTGGCTGGATATAAGGCCATGGGGGAGTCTGCACCGCCCGCATACACCGTCTTCACATCGCAACTATGCCGCTGGGCATAGTCAATGGCCGCATGGAGGACACCAATAATAGAAGATTGCTGTTCGCGAGTGAGGGTGCCTGCGAACTGCGGCGGCATAGCCCTCGTAATTCGGGTCACAGCCGAAAATGTGGCCCAATCCTCCCGCTCAGGGTGGTACACCGCATAGGACGAGACCACATCAGCCAACCGGAGGGCGAAAGATGTGAGCGTCTCAGGAGGTTTCATGACTGCCTCAGCGAGGCGGTCGGCCATAGCATCCGCGGAATGCGAGTTTGAATGCTTCCCAATCATTGGGATGCCTACCCTTTGCTAGGCGAGCAGCTATCGCGGCATCAGCGGCAGTTTTCTTCTGAGTAACTGCAATTTTGTCTGCGTCAGGGACCTCTGGAGACCACCTTTCCTCAAATAAGGAAAGCCAAGAGGTCGCGTCAGTACAGGCAGGGAGCCCACTCATGGGGTGGTGGTTAATGCCGGAGGAAAAAAAGAATGGGACATCCGCAGTCGCCTGCAGCGCTCTGGCCTGCTGACTCACAGGTCCCACCACGTGGGTGTTGGTATTACGGCGAGACATTGGTAGAATACCTATCAGTCCTAGCTCTATCTAGCACTCCTTTGTGTTCACTGAGTAGTCCTAACAGTGTGAAGTGGTATTTGGAAATATGTTCACTGAGTTGAGGAATGGGTTCGTGTAATAGTGCCAACTGCAACACACCGTCACCACCACTATGGTAGGTTAGCCGAGCGTGGGTGTGTAGGCTGACAAAAACACTTGTTGTTTCTGTGCTTTTATTATGTGCGTGTGCACGGAGGGAAAATATCTAACTATTGAACCTGATTAACGGGAGCAAGGTAACGAGATGGTACTCACTATGAGAGCGATGCCGAAGAAATGTGTGCCCGCCTGTGTCGCGAGATATGAGCGCTATGCCCAATAGGCCGTGTACAAATCCGCAGCCAATCGCAGTCGCTACGGGTCGTGTGTAAATTGACCTGCGGCAATCACACTCTGACCCGGCGACGCGACCTTGCTTGAGGGCGTAGCCAGCTGAGCAGGACGCGCGACCCGCGGCACAAAGACACCAAGCATCGTCTCACGACACTGTGTCTTGCGACACTGCTTCTGACCCAGGGCAGTGGACAGGATGCAGGGATGACTCATCATCCAGGAGGTGCCAAGATAAGAGGGAGGGAGGAGGGTGGAGGGGAGTGGAATATATAGGAAATGGAATGGGTGGGAGTGGTTTCTATGCCTTTTTCTTTTTGGCTACCCCCTGTGTAAGGGGGAAAAAGCCTTTGGTATATATATATATGTAAGTATGTATGCTAAATGGAGGTAGAATGTAGATTGAGAGAAGTTAGTAAATGCTTTGGGGAATTAAAAAGTGTAATGAGAAATAGACATTTGGGAATGGATGCTAAGACGAGATTGTATGAAGGAGTGATTGTTCCAACAGCACTGTATGGGGCAGAAACATAAGAGAGAAAGAGAGAAGTTTGAAAATGTTTGAGAAGAAATGCCTGAGAAGTATGAAAGGGGTTATAGGCTAGATAGTGTGAGAAATGAGGAGTTGAGGAGAAGAGAGGTGGAAAGGGAGTTGGGAGATAGAGTTGATGAAAGAGTATTGGGATGGTTTGGACATATGGAAAGAATGACTGAAGAAAGACTAGTAAAAGAGGTGTGGAAGGCAGAAGTGGAAGGAGTGAACATGAGGGGTCGACCTAGGATGAGATGGATGGGGTAAAAGGGGCATTGAGAAAGAGGGGAATGTCTGTTGAGGAAGGATGGGAGAGGACAGAAGATAGGGGTGAATGGAGAAGGGTTGAGTATAGATGATGCTGTGATGCATGAGGTGTTCAAGTAGATCAAAGGCTTTAACAAAGGTGATGCAAATGAGACCATTATATTAAGACAACAGGGCAGGACTTGCAGTAATGGATTTAAATTGGACAAATTTAGATTTAATAAGGAAATAGGCAAGAATTGGTTTACTAGTAGGGTGATCAATGAATGGAATAGACTTAGTAACTATGTAGTGAGCGCTGAAACTATTGGTTGTTTTAAGAAATGGTTAGACAACTTTATGGATGGGGATGACAGGTGGTGATGGACATGGAACTGCCTAGTGTAGGCCTTATGATCTCATGCAGTCTCATTCATTTTTATGTTCTTATGTGCACAAAGACTAGTACTTGTGTAAAAACTTTTGAATACTTTTAACAGACTTTTCTCTTTCGTATATGCCCAAAATGCAATTTATGACACTTTTCATGAAATAACTTTTGAATAAATCTGAATTAGTGTCACTTTTACATTCCCCCCCCCAGTATTTCAACATCATTCTTGAGGGAATAATTTGACACTTGTTTTTTGGGGGTGACAAGACATTTGGAATTTCCATTCAAATGACTTTGTTATTCTTTTATTTTTTCAGCTTCATGTGCTGGTTATTGTGTAGCAACTTACATACTTGGAATATGTGATCGCCACAATGACAACATTATGCTGAAGACAACTGGCCACCTCTTCCATATTGATTTTGGGAAATTTTTGGGAGATGCTCAGAAATTTGGAAACTTCAAAAGGGACCGAACGCCATTTGTCCTTACATCAGATATGGCATATGTCATTAACGGAGGAGAGAAACCTTCAGATAGATTCCAGAGTTTTGTTGACCTATGCTGTCAAGCTTTCAACATTATTAGGAAGAATGGTCACCTTCTTGTTTACCTTTTTGCATTGGTAATGCATATGGTTAAATTTTTCTTTTCATTTTTCTAATATTGTAGTGCCATTTGAATGAAGTAGTAAAACTGTCATTTTATCTTAGTATTATTATTTGAGATATATTGGAATATGTTTCACAGAAATAACATGCTTAGATTGTGTAACTTTCATCTTGTCAGATGGCATCATCAGGTATACCCGGAGTAACTTGGGATGCAGTTATCTATGTAGAAAAAGCATTGCTGCCAGACCAGACCAATGCTGAGGCTGCTGCAACTTTTGCACGTATGATCCAAGAATCATTGAAATCTTGGTTTACTCAGGTTAGAAATTTTCACAGGTTATAGATCCTCTTTTGTCAATAAGAGTAAAACAAAGATGAAGTTTGGCACCTGTCTTGGTCTATATATGCACCATGGGCTTCTTCCCCCTTATAAGGAAAAAAGCTTGTCAAGGCATGCACTGCACCCACTCCCAAGCATTCCACTCCCATCCACCACCATTATCACCTTCCCATCTTAGCTCCTTGTGGATGAAGGGTCATCACTGTCTCCTGCCTACCACCTGGGTCAGAAGCAGAGCAGCAAGACACAGCACATCCACAGCAGGGTCGCATCACTTACATGGTGACCCTCCCTCCTCATTCTTTCATGCAGAAGATAGAGAAGATGGGGACAAATCCCCTCAGGTTGCATCAAAATATCCATACACAACCATCCTCCACTCACCCCAATTTCCTGCCTTCTCCCTTCCCTGCTCATAGCCCCTTTCACCCCATCCATCCATCTCATCCTCAGTCATCCCCTCAAGTTCACTCCATCCACCTTTGGTTTCCATACTCTTTTTGCTAATATATCTTCACTCATTCTTTCCATGTGCCCAAACCATCCCAATAAACTTTCATGCTCTGCTGGTGAGTGATAAGATAGGTTAGTGCAAAGTTGAGTGGAGAGAAGTGTCTTCAAGGTATAGCTACATACATACCAAGGGCTCTTTCCCTATTACAAGGGAGGTAGTCAAAGTCAAAATGCATAATTCCACTCCCATCCACCATCCCTCCCTCCCTCTCATCTTGGCTCCTCATGGATGACAGGTCATCTTTGCATCTCTCCCATAGCCCTTGGTCAGGGGCAATGCAACAAGACATTGCAAATTCACAGCAAGGCCACTTCATTTAATTGGGGGGGGGGGACTGTTTCCTCATGCAGAAATATTGAAGACAAGGAGAAATCCCTTTGGGCTGCATCAGAATATCATTCACACAACCACTCCCTACCCCCCCATCCTCCACCCACTCCCTTTCATTCATCACAGTATCATCCATACACATCAATTCTCCACTCACCCCAATGGAAAGAACAAGTGAGGAAAGACTAGCAAAAGGAGTATAGATGGAGTGAACTTAAGGAGAAGACAGAGAATTAAATGAATGGATGGGGTAAAGGGGGTCTTAAGTAAAAGGGGAATGTTTGTTGAGCAGGGGAGGGAGAAAGTAAGGGATAGGTATGAGTGGGGAATGTTTATGAATGGACTATAAACTGACATGGCCCAAAGAGATTTCTCCAAGTCTTTTCTATATTTGCATGAGGGGATGAGGAGGGAGAGTTGCCATGTCAATTAAGTGGTGGGGCCCTCCTGTAGATGTTCTGTGTTCTGCTGCATTGCTTTTGGCCTTGGCAGTGGTAAGATTCACAAAGAGTTGAGATAGAAGGGAAACAAGAGGGTGATGTATGGGAGTGGGATGACGTTAAACCATATCATCATCATCAAATCCCCTTTCACCCCATCCACTCATCTCATCCTTGGTTGTCTTCTCAAGTTCACTCCATCCACCTCTACCTTCCACCCCTCTTTTGCTAATCTTTCTTCACTCATTCTTTCCATGTGTCCAAACCTCCCCAATACTCTTTCATTAATCCTATCTCCCATTTCCTTTCCCAACCTCATTTCTCACTCCATCCAACCTTGTAACCCCTATCATATATCTCAGACACTTTATCTCAAATACATTTAAATCTGTAATAATTTTTTTTTTCAGGTAAATTTTTTCATACACAATCTTGCTCAGTTACGCTTCTCTGGAGAAGACACAACAGATGGAATGCTCCTGTCTTTCATTCCCAAGGTTTACACGTAAGTTGGTCACTAATTGTGATTTACATTTTTTCTTTTTCTTTCCTAGTTCAGTTTAGACATTTTATCTTATATATTTAAGGAAATTTTGCCATTGCAAAATCTCTGTGAAGTACTTTTTGTGTGAACCTGTGTTAATGAGCAAGTAAAACGGACAGGTCTCTTGATTTGGGATGTTAGGGATTAATGTGATCACAGGAACAAAATGGAAGACTTTTATTGTAGATATATGTGTACATATCCATCAACTCATACATACATACATATACCAAGGCTTTTTCCCCCTTACCTGGGAGGTAGCCAAAAAGGAAAAGGCATGAAATCATTCCCACCCATTCCATCCCCGAAAACACTCCACACCCCTCCACCCTACCTCCCATCTTAGCACCTCCTAGATGACGGGTCATGGAATAGCTTAAAAAGACAGTATTTTCTAAAACTATAAATTAACTTCAAGAAAAAAAAACCACGGTGAGGTGGATGAATGGAATAAAAGGTACCTTAGATGCATGAGGAATATCTGTGGAGACAGATAGAAGATCTGAAGAGAGAGTGTAAAAGATAGGAATGAATATTGGAAAATTATGAATATTTGAATTTACCTAGTTGTATTATATGGGAAGGGGAGCCGCTCGTAGTGACCCGTCTTTGTATCTCTCAGCATCTAGTTTGTTCTTAAATTTTCGTATGGTTTTTGCACACACTATTGTTTTGTCCAATTTGTTCCAGACATCCACCACTGTGTGGAAAACTATTTTTTTCAGATCTCTTCTATAACTATCCTTTTTGAATCTCTTTTCATGTCCTCTTGTTTTTCTTTTATCCCACTTTGATAAGTCTTCTCTGTCAAGGACTTCCATGCCTTTCATGATTCTGTAAATGGTCAATAGATCTCCTCTTTCCCTTCTTTGTTCCAGAGTTGGTAGTTCCAGTTTAGACAATCTTTGTTTATATGTCAATTTTGAAAGTGTTGGGGCCATCTTTGTCATTGCTCTTTGGATTCTTTCTAGTTTCTTTATGGCATGAAGAGATGTTCTCCCCTAGTCCATAGAATATTTTTAGTGGAAGAGAAGGGGCATTACCATATAATGAAGTGATGAGGATAAACCAGCTTCATCTATCAGATCTTGCTGTTTAAGTGTCTAACTGCACTGTCTATGACTGAATAGTGTGGTAGGACCAACCTTGTTCAGTATTATATTATTTCATTGTACCCATCTGGGGTATTGGCTGCATGTTATTGTGGGGTTAAAAGCTGCTAAGTAGATGCAGCTGATACTTTAGGGTCTATTTGGGTGCCCCTATGGACCAGAGCTGCACATCATTTTGTCTGTGGTTGAGGAAATCTCTATTCATAGAGAAATGATGATACTTTATTATACTGCAACAGCCCCTCCATTATGCTGTCCCACTCTTGTTACTGTCCTGTGCCATATCTCTGAATATTATTTCCTTTCTTTGCCTAACCCTGTGGTGGGAGAAAAGAATACTGCCACCAAGTCTTTCCACTTGAGTCATATGAGGTGACAAAAATGGGATGGGGATAGGACTAGGCATCCTTCTCCCTGTAGCCCCAAAGGGGACATTCCTAAAAAAAAAAGTAAAGGCATAAGAAGGTCTAGGAGGAATTTTCCAACCAGTACCCTAAGGTTTAGGTCTTTTAATGTGTGTAGATATGGTACACATGAGAGTAAAAGGGAAGAGATAGGCAGTATGTTTGTGAGAAGAAAGATGGATGTGTTGGCATTGAGTGGAACTAAGCTGAGAGGGAGGGACAAGTTGGAGTTAGTATAGTTGGGAGGATCTCAGGAGTGAAGAGAGGATGAGGAGAGATAGGTAAGTGTGTAGTGGATGTGGATGAAGGTGAAACTGGGAAGGGAGATGTGGGTTTTTGTAAGTGCATTTGGGCCTGGTAGTAAGAAGAGTGTAGAGGAAAGGAGGCTTTTTGGGTAGATATAAATGAGTGCATACACCAAGGCTTTTTCCCCCTTACAAGGGAGGTAGCCAAAAAGAAAAAGCCATAAAACCATTCTCACCTATTCCATCCCTAAATATACTCCACCCCCCTCCACCGTCCCTCTTATCTTAGCACCTCCTGGATGATGGGTAATCCCGGCACCTTGTCCACTGCCCTGGGTCAGAGGCAGTGGCTTTTTTGATAGATTTAAATGAGTGCATAGAGGGATTAGGGAGAAGTGTCAATGTATTGGTATTGGGTGACCTTAATGCTAGGATAGGAAATGAACCAATAGATGGAGTGGTTGGGAAGTGTGGAGTTTCAGGAAAAAATTGTAGTGGAGAGTTTATGATGGAGATATGCCTAGAGAGTTGATGATAGCAAATACAGTGTTTAGGAAGAAAGTCAAGCATAAGTACACATGGGAGAGGGTGGTGGATGGAAGGGTGGTAGAGATTAATGGACTATATAGTGGTAACCAGGAGTATAGTAGGAAGAGTTAAGGATGTACAGTGCATGTTCTAAGGGGAGAGAGTGGAAGAATATCAGGTCATTTTTTGGTGGAAGGTAAGTTGAGAGTGGAGGATAGATGGAGAAAGAGGAAAAGGACAGAAGGTAGGGAGGTGCTTAAAGTGAACTGCTTAAATGAGAAAGAAAAGGAGGAGCACAAGAAGAAGCTGAGAGAAAAGTGGGAGAAAGTGAAGGATAGAGTAGAACTAGGAGTGGAGGAGGAATGGGGATGGTTCAAGGAAGGAGTCATAAGATGTGCAAAGATGGTGTGTGGAACAAGAAGGATGGGAGGAAATAGAAGGAAGGGTAGTGAGTGGTGGGATGAGGGAGCAAAGAAGGTTGTAGAAGAGAAGAAGCGAGCTTTCACAGATTGGTTACAAAATAGGATGGTGGAAGGTAAGTTGAGAGTGGAGGATAGATGGAGAAAGAGGAAAAGGACAGAAGGTAGGGAGGTGCTTAAAGTGAACTGCTTAAATGAGAAAGAAAAGGAGTACAAGAAGAAGCTGAGAAAAGTGGGAGAGAGTGAAGGATAGAGTAGAACTAGGAGTGGAGGAGGAATGGGGATGGTTCAAGGAAGGAGTCATAAGATATGCAAAGATGGTGTGTGGAACAAGAAGGATGGGGGTAGTGAGTGGTGGGATGAGGAAACAAAGAAGGCTGTAGAAGAGAAGAAGCAAGCTTTCACAGATTGGTTACAAAATAGGATGATAGAATCTTATGAGAGGTACAAAAAAAGAGAAGGGAAGTAAAGCATAAGATAAATGAGGCAAAGAGGACAGCAGACATGAAATGGGATAAGAATATGACAGAAAATTTTGAACTTAATAAAAAGATGTTTTGGAAGGAAATTAAGAGAGGAAGAGGAGGTGAATCAAGTAAAGAAGAAAAAGTAAAAGGTGCAGATGGAGAGATGATAATGGAAGAGAAGGCAGTAAGAGGAAGATGGGCAGAGTATTTTAGGGAGTTGCTAAATGTGAAGGAGGATAGGGAGGAAAAGGTAGTTGCAGCAGAAAGCGCTAAGGAAATGACAATGATGAGTGAAGAAAATGGAGGAGAAATAAGGAAAGATCAGGTGAAGACAGTTGTTAAGATGATGAGAGCAGGTAAGGCACTGGGTTTGGATGGATGTCATGCAGAATGTCTAAAAAAGGAGGAACAATGATGGTGGACTGGCTGGTGAGGTTGTTTAGTGTTTGTTTAACCTCTTCAGTACGGGCCAAAATCTTGTGGGCAGCATTAGCTGCCAGACGTACGATGTGCCGTAATAATACTCGCATCATAAAATATAGTCACCGCTTATATCGATCGTTCTCTCTTTCACCCGTGAATTTTGATAACCATAGAAAATGTGATGAAGACAGTTTAGAGAGTATGTCATTACGCAGGGGCAACTACAATAAATATAATCAAGACGCCGATATGGCAGCCTCGCGTATCCACTTGCTCCTCATGCCGCCTACGTATGCGGCACCGTATGGAAGGGGTTAAAAGAGGGTAGAGTGCTGCAGGACTGGAGGAGTGTCTGAATAGTTTCACTTCACAAGGGAAAAGGGGACAAGTGTGATTGTAGTAGTTTCAGAGGGATCAGTATGTTAACCTCTTCCATATGGTGCCACCTACGTAGGCAGCATGAGGAGCAAGTGGATACACGAGGCTGCCATATCGGCATCTTGATTATATTTATTGTAGTTGTCCCTTCGTAATTGACATACTCTCTAAACTGGCTTCATCACATTTTCTATGGTTATCAAAATTCACTGGTGAAAGAGAGAATGATTGATATAAGCGGTGACTATTTTTTATGATGAGAGTATTATGACGCAACATCGTACGTCTGGCAGCTAATGCTGCCTGCGAGATTTTGGCCCGGAGTGAAGTGGTTAAAGGACTTCCTCAGAGTATACACTAAGAAAATATTTTACAACTTATATACTTCATTTCTTACCCCGTTCCGCCCCTATCTCTGTCCTTCCTTCATTCCGCTTCACCTTGAGCAAAGTTGCTGGTCAAATTAAATAATTTAATAAATCCCTCCCTATGGTTATTACATGGTTTTGAAGCGATGTACGCTGCTTCTATTATTTTCCTTTCTTGCTTTCTTAGCCCTTTGTGAAGTACCTCTGTATTTTCCCAGTCAGGAAGGTGGCCAAATTTGTCTATATGAACCACAAGAGAATTAGATGTCCGGTGGGCTTTTACGTCATTCTTGTGTTCATATAGTCGTTTTCTTATTCCTCTGCCAGTTTCCCCAAAATAACTGACGGGACAGCTTTTACAGGGAATTTTATATATCAGGCTGTCCTCAGCACCCATATGGTATTCTTTTTTGTTTTTGTTTTTAATTATGTATTTTGGTCCCTGTGCCATATGCAATTTTTAATCCTGCCTTGGTGAACAGATGTCCGATTCCATCTGCGTGTTTGGGAAAACACAGAGGTACTTCACAGAGGGCTAAGAAAACAAGAAAGGAAAATAATAGAAGCAGCATACATCGCTTCAAAACCATGTAATAACCATAGGGAGGGATTTATTAAATTGTCTAAGTTGACCAGCGACTTTGTTCGAGGTGAAGCGGAACGAAGGAAGGACGGATATAGGGGAGGAATGGGGTAAGAAATGAAGTATATAAGCTCTAAAATATTTTCTTAGTGTATACTCTGAGGAAGTCCTTTAAGGACGAAACGTTAGTAATAAACTCCAACGGTTTTTTGGCATTTACCTCATCACCCTTTCCACACATTCTGTCATACATATTTCAACATATATATATATATATAAACTTTTTATGGGATAAAAAGTTTATTTTATCAATGTGCTACGACATTACTTTATAGTGGTAATATATATGTGTATATATATATATATATATATATATATATATATATATATATATATATGCATGAGAAATCACATAAACTCGTGATTCTAAATATATGGAAAAACCACCATTTTAAGTTAATAAGTTATGATGTTACCTCGTTATTTACTCGTGTACCGGTTTTTGATTTATTGTTGTATCTTGAAGAAGAATTGAAGAAACATGAGTTGCCACTGCCTACCACCACTATCATTGAATTAATTAAATTATGCATTGTTGACTCATATTTTGTATTTGACGGTAATTTTTTCCAGCAAAAGTTTGGTATGGCTATGGGTAACCCACTTTCTCCAGTTCTTAGCAATCTTTACATGGAATTTTTTGAAACTAAATTATTACCTAAGATTCTCCCCCATTTTGTCACATGGTACAGATACATTGATGATATCTTATGTATTTGGCCTGCAAATGATGATCCTACTTTGTTCTTAACTAAACTCAATGCCTTGGTCCCTTCCATTAAATTTACCATGGAAATAGAAGAAAATAATCATTTACCTTTCCTTGATGTAATGATTTACAGAAAGGAAAGGTCCTTCAAATTTGATGTCTATAGAAAACCCACCAATGTTCTTTCATGCGTACATTTTTACTTGTCTCATCATTGCAGGACAAAAATGTCAGTGTTGTCATCAATGTTTCTGAGAGCCCATAGAATTTGCTGTCCGGAGATTTTGGATGATGAACTCTTAAGAATATTTGACATAGCTTTAAAATTAAAATATCCTAAGCACCTCGTGGAGATTTCTTATAAATCGGCAAAGAAATCTTTCTACGAGGAAAAAGCTAGTAAAACTTTTAATGTAAAGAACCTACTTGTACTGCCTTTCAACGAGAATTTCGTCAAACTACCACATATTCTTAAGACTTTCAACATTCAAGTGGCATTTAAGAACTCCAATACAGTTAGAAGTCTTTTAATTAAAAACTCTCCATATAAGGAAGAAGGATGTATATATTCAATTCTATGTAAAAATTGCGACAAATGCTATATTGGTCAGACTGGAAAAGAATTAAAAGTAAGGTTAAAACAACATCAGTATAGCGTCAAGAGTGGGCAAATTTCTAATGCCTTATTTATTCACCTAAGGGATTTTAATCATTGTATAAATTGGGAGGGTGCTAAAGAAATTGTTAAAGATAAGTCATATTTGACAAGAAATATAATAGAATCCAGTCTGATCAAAGATACATTTGTCAATAACTTAAATTTAAGTCATGGTATGTATAAATTAGACAATTTTATTGTGAAAAAAGTAGTAGCCCAAACGTCCGCTGCCGCGAACGGGTCAGGTTGACATTAGATCCTCGCAACCTCTCCTGGTTCCTTCCCTGACCTCATACTCTTTGTATATATTCTTGTGTACTTTTTCTTTTCTATGTACCCTGAGGATGTCTGAATAGACGAAAGCGCTTGGTCATCAGTTTTTCTTTTTCCTTGGTGGTTTTTCCGCATATATATATATATATATATATATATATATGTATATCCATATATATATGTATATTTAAACTTTTTATGGGATAAAAAGTTTATTTTATCAATGTGCTACGACATTACTTTATAGTGGTAATATATATATATATATATATATATATATATATATATATATATATATATATATATATATATATATATATATATATATATATATATATTTTTCTCTCTACAAAGCCCTCTGTGAGGAACACCATCCTACCCTCCCGACAGGGGAAGTGTGTGACGTTAAACCATATCAATTGTGTTGACAAATGTTTGGCAGTTTTGTGTTTTTTGTTCATGTATTTTGTTACCCAGGCAAGTACTACAACCCATTTTCCAAAGAAAATAGTTAAAAGGAGGGATGATAAAAGTAAAAAATGATCAGAATCTTTTTTAGAATGAAGATTGATCTTCAGTCAGAAAAGACTGATACATGATTCTGGTTTATAGGGATGTGAACAGTTCCTTAAATATTAACTGATTAAGATTTATGCAGCCGGAACCCAACACACAACCATCCTGAACTGGGTTTCTGGTGAATCTGTCACCCAGTCATTTAGTGTTCATGAGGATAAGAGGAAAATATACAGTAGAGGGTAAATTTTAAAGGGTTAATGAAAATTACTCTTGGCATGAATTTTTGTTATGTTATTGGATAAGTCTGATGTAAGCATAACTTGCTTTTAAGATGGTAATCAGTATGAAATTGTACTCATTGCAGAATGTCTCAAGATGGAAGGATCCAGCATGTGAGCTTGTACAGTTATCAGAAGAGATATAACCCTAACAAATATTATGTCTACATTCTTAAGGTGGAAAGAGAAAACCAAAGGGAACCTTCTTATTTGTTCAGATCTTACAGAGAATTCTCTGAGTTTCATCAGAAATTGTGTTGCATATTCCCATTAGCAAGAATACATAGGTAAGTTTCTATATTTCAAGTGTCATTTGAGCTTAAGTTAGTATTCATTTGGAATATGTGTAAATCCATATTCAACCCTTCTTGGTATATTATAATTCACTTATTCTGTGGAGAGTTCACATATACAAGTAATTTTTTTATTATTTCCTTTAATTCCTTAATTTTTTACTTTATAGTTTGCCAAAAGGTGTTCAGATTGGAAGATCAGAGGTTAAAGCTGTGGCAGAGAAACGAAAATATGAGATTGAGCTGTTTCTACGCACCCTTTTTGATCTCATGGATGAAATTGCACATTCAGATATTGTATACACATTTTTTCACCCTCTTCTCAGGGATGAAGAAGATACTGATATACACATAAAAAAACTTAAAGATAAAGGTAGGACTTATGTGTTTTCATGTTTTATTATGGTATTCAAATCATATTTTGTGTACACAATAAAATCTATTGGTTCATTCATTTCTTGTATTATCATGGGTTTCATTCTTGTATTGAGGTATTAGCTGCATGGTTACACACACTCATTACAGTTTTGAGTTGCCCCTACAGAACAGAGCCACACATCATTTGTCCGTTTTAGAGAAAAATCTCTCTCTCTCTCTCTTTTTATGGGTTGAAAGGTGCTTTCAACAAGAGGGGAATGTCTGTTGAGCAAGGAAGGTAAGGGATAGGGGTGACTGGAAAATAGCTTTGTATAGATGATATGTTGATGTAGCCCAAAGGGATTTTCTCCCCAACTTCTCTCATTTCTATGCCAAACAAAGAAGGGAGGGGGTATCATTTGTCTGTGTTAGAGAAGAACCTCTCTTATTATTTTTTTATGAAGTGGAATGGGCTTTGAGCAAGAGGGAAATGTCTGCTGAGCAAGGGAGAAGACAGGGGATAAGGGTGAGCGGGGAGTGGTAGTGTGTCAATGATATTTTGACATAGTCCAAAGGGATTTCTCCCCATTTTCTCTATTTGCCATATGAGGGGACAGATTAAGTGAAGTGGTCTTGCTATAGATATGCTGTGTCTTGCTGCATTGCTTTTAACTGGGCAATGGGTAGGAAGTAGGGATGACCCTTTATCCATAAGGAGCTAAGAGGGAAACGAGGGTGGTGGAATGGGTGGTAGTGCCTTTGACTTGGCAGTCTCCCTTGTTATTATATATATATATATATATATATATATATTATATATATGTTTGTATATTTTGGCAGCAGGTTTTCCTGTAGACAGATTTCATTAAAGAAAAAAGCAATTGATGCATTGATGATCTTCTTGTGTAGATTTTCAAGATGTCTAACCATAGTCTTGGCTTCAGGAGGTAAGTTTGCTATCACTGGTCCAAAGGACATGATTCAAATTCAGAAGGAAGAAGAGTAGCGTTTTAGTGGAGCTTGACATTTCGTACACTGTGCACATTTTCAAAAGCAATGACAAAGGTCAGAATACATAGACTTATATACTAAAAGAGAGGAGCATAGTAAGCATAAAGAAAACCAATAGGGAATTGTGGTGTGAGGGAACCTATGGGAGGGCAGAATGCCGTATGTGGGTCCGCCAATCAGGTACTTCGAATGATTCGTTGGGTAGGAGGGGTCATCAGTTGCACACTGGTTGGCAGAACAATTTGCTTAGTGGACGGTATGACCGTGAATTCCTGTGACTGAAGATTCTAACTTGAGTAACTGGGGAGGAACACTGTGGGCTTGGAAAGGTAGAGGGTATTTGGTTAAGATATGTAAGGTAAGGTAATGTGAGAAGTTTGGCAAAAGGTATGGATGTTTTTTGGATTCACGAATGACAGGGTGAACAGAAAGCCATTGTGGTAGATATTACATAGAGGGAAAGCTGTTAAGCTCTGTGTGTGTGTATATATATATATTTATATATATATATATATATATATATATATATGATATATATATATATATACACACACACACACACTGAGTTAAACACGACAGCATTTTGGCACTGATTAATCTTCTTACTGAGATTTAAAAATTTTCTCACAGTAGGAAAGAAGTTAAGAGAGGAAGAGGAGGCGAATCAAGTAGAGAAGAAAAGGTTAAAAGTGCAGATGGAGAGATGATAATGGAAGAGAAGGCAGTAAGGGAAGATGGGCAGAATATTTTAGGGAGTTGCTAAATGTGAAGGAGGATAGGGAGGGAAAGATAGCTGCAGTGGGAAATGCTAAGAAAATGAGAGTGATGAGTGAGGAAAATGGAGGAGAAATAAGGAAGGATGAAGTGAAGGCAGTTGTTAAGATGATAAAAGCAGGTAAGGCACCTGGTCTGGATGGATTCCATGCAGAATGTCTAAAAAAAGGAGGTACAGTGATGGTGGACTGGCTGGTGAGGTTATTTAATGTTTGCTGGAGAGAGGGTAGAGTGCCGGAGGACTGGAGGAGTGCCTGTATAGTTCCTCTTTACAAGGGAAAAGGGGACAAGTGTGAATGTAGTAGTTTCAGAGGGATTAGCTTGTTAAGTGTAGTTGGGAAGGCTTATGGGAGGAAGAGAGGGAGTAATTAGTGAGGAACAGTGTGGATTTAGGACAGGTAGAGGTTGTGTAGATCAGATCTTTGTGGTAAGACAGATATGTGAGAAAGCTATAGGAAAGGGGAAGGATGTTTTTTGGGCTTTTATGGATCTGGAAAAGGCTTACGATAGGGTAGACAGAAAGGCACTGTGGGAGGTTATGCAGATATACGGGATAGGAGGAAAGCTTCTGGGAGCTGTCAAGAATTTTTATGAGAGTAGTAGAACTTGTGTCAGGATTAGAAATGGAGAGAGTGAGTGGTTCGAGGTAAAGGTGGGACTTCATCAAGGATGCGTTATGTCGCCCTGGCTGTTCAACTTATACATGGATGGGGTGGTGCGAGAGGTAAATGCAAGGGTAGTGGGCAAGGGATTGGAGATGGTTAAAGAAAATGGAGAAAAGTGGGAGGTGAGCCAGTTGTTGTTTGCAGGATCGGAGGAGGGATTGAGGAAGTTAGTGACAGAGTTTGGGAGAGTATGTGATAAAAGAAAGCTAAAGATAAATGTGGGTAAAAGTAAGGTGAGGAGATGTACAAGGGGTGAAAGTGGCAATAGACTGGAAGTGAGCATTAAGGGAGAGCGACTGGAGGAAGTGGATAGTTTTCGATACTTGGGTGCAAATGTGGCAGGAAAAGGTGGAGTGAATGTGGAGGTAGAATGTAGAATGAGAGAAGTGAGTAAATGCCTTGGTGGATTAAAGAGTGTAATGAGGAATAGACATTTGGGAATAGATGCAAAGAGGAGACTGTATGAAGGAGTGATTTGTGCCTACAGCATTGTATGGGGCAGAAACGTGGAACATAAGAGAGGAAGAGAGAAGGAGTTTGAATGTGTTTGAGATGAGGTGTCTGAGAAGTATGATGGGGGTTACTAGGCTAGATAGAGTGAGAAATGAGGAGGTGAGGAGGAGAACAGGGGTGGAAAGGGAGTTGGGAGATAGGGTTGATGAAAGAGTATTAGGATGGTTTGGACACATGGAAAGAATGAGTGAAGAAAGACTAATAAAAGAGGTATGGAAGGCAGATGTGGAGGGAGTGAACATGAGGGGACGTCCTAGGATGAGGTGGATGGATGGGGTGAAGGGGGCTTTGGGGAAGAGGGGAATGTCTGTTGAGGAAGGACGGGAGAGGACAGAAGACGGGTGAATGGAGAGTGGTTGTATATGGATGATGTTGGGATGCATGAGGTGGAATGGGCGGGTGGATGGGGGGTGAGGTAGTATGTATGAGCAAAATTTGACGCAGCCCGAAGGGATTTCTCCTTGTCTTCTCCTATTATGCAATGGGGGGACGGAGAGGGGGGTCGCCGATTTAATGAAGCGGCCTTACTGTGGATGTGCTGCGTCTTGCGACACTGCTTCTGACCCAGGGCAGTGGACAAGGTGCAGGGATGACCTGTCATCCAGGAGGTGCTAAGATAAGAGGGAGGGTGGAGGGGTGTGGAGTGTATTCTGGGATGGAATGGGTGGGAATGATTTTATGCCTTTTCCTTTTTGGCTACCTCCCTTGTAAGGGGGAAAAATCCTTGTTATATGTATGTAGGTCTCATTTCAGGAGGGTGGGCAAATACAAACCTTCCATAGTCTTCCATATTTAATTTGATGTTTCGACTTCAGGAAGTCATCTTCAGAATAGTTACAAGAATTAAGTCACAATTTTTCAAAGCTACAGTGACACACAATTGACAATAATGTACAGACAACGTGGGTTTAAATATAGGCCGCTTGGGAATGCTGGAAGGGTTGTGACCCTCTACGTAGCCGGACACGTTGCCTTAGAGGGGGATAACCCAAGCTCAAACAATACATAAGTTTAAATCTAAATATGATAATTGGAAATCAAAGATATAGACTAAGTTGGAACTGTACATGAATTTTAATCTAGGTATGTTAGAAAATTAGAGAAGAGGAGACAGGACTTAACGATTATTGGTCCTTTCCTATATACACTCACGCACAATAGTGTGTGCAAAAACCATACATGAATTTAAGAGCAAACTAGACACTGCGAGATACAAAAGTGGGACACCACAAGTGTAGCTCCCCTTCCCATAAGATACAAGTAGGTAAATACTAGGTAAATACACACATCATGATTATGTCACCCACCCTTCCTACATTGGATTGTGAGCACTTGTAATAATGGATGGAAAAGTGTGTGAATGGTTAGTTTTCATATTCTGGATAGTAGTGATCTGTAGACATTTCCTCATATTTGCTCATGTTCTATCCACATTTACCAGATGTTCATGAGCACAACACTCTACAATATGCACCTGGGCAAATGAAAGGGCAAGTTAAAGTAAGTATCCAGTACTTGCGAGGACAACTTCAAATCATGGTACAGCATGCTAGAAACCTGTCCATGGTAAAGGGGGAGAACCCATCTCCCTATGTTAAACTTTACCTGTTACCTGACCCACAAAAGAAGACAAAGAGGAAAACTAAGGTGTTACGGAAGACTTGCCATCCAACCTTTATGGAACAGGTAAATATGCTTAATCCCTTAAGCACTCTGTAAGAGTGTATACTGGCCATCATAGATTATTTCATTCAATTAAGAAAACTGCCACCAAGCTGAAAGAGGTCTTAATAAGTAAAAATTCCATTTTTGCCCCTCAGTTGAATAAAAGTATCAGTATGAGCTAAAATCAACATATTGCAGTGTTCAATCAGTCAGTTTGTTGCTCCAGATTTTTCTTGATAGAAACCCAAGGCTCCCATGTTGAAGGGAATCATGGAGCATAGTTCATATGGAGAATAAAGTTTCATTGACTAAATTCATGTAAAGTATTTAAAATGTCAATTAAATTAATGTTTGTGTACCTGCATTTTTCAGATCACATATAGAATGTCTCAAGACATTATCAAACAGCGAATTTTAGAAGTGAGTATTTGGAGTGAAGATAAGTTCAATGAAAATGTATACTTAGGAAGTGCTTACTTAAAACTGTCAGCATTAGATCTGCTAGAGGAAACATGTGAGTGGTTAAGCTTGGAACATCGTATCCACACAGCCAGGGGTCACATGATTCAACATACACTATAATAAAAAAAAAAACAATAATAATAATAAAAAGAAAAATAATAATAAATAGATGAAAAAAGAAAGAAAAAAAATCTTGTACTCATAATTTTATAGTTTATAATTACCTGTACCCAATGAATTCATGAGATATATTGATTGTTCATAATGACAGTTTTATTTATATATTTTATCCTATTTTAAACTTCAGTTGTAAATTCTAGTGGGATCTAAATAGCTGTGCATTGGGTATGGTTCCAATCAGAGTGAATTTTGATAGGTACCTAAATTGTAAGACTGGGTTGCTTCTAGAAGAACATTTTGCTTTAGCTGTCTATAATGCATGGCACCTGTGATTTATAGAAAGAAAAAAAGAAAAAAAAAGAGAAGTAATTATCAGCAATGTCAAGCACATGTGCTTAAGTCCGACAAGTGTTGCATGGTTGCACATTTGGCTAAATTCTTTTGATTATCTTTATGTATTCCTTCTTGTTTTCATTGGTTAAATGGTGATTGATCGGTGTGGAACACTTCATTATATTCTTTTATGTGTAAGACTACCCTTGATGAGAACTTTTGTAAAGGAAGGGGTCTACCAAAGAGTTGCAATGCAGATTGGAGACTTCTGGTTGTAGATAAATGTAATTTTGTGTTTATTGTACATGCTGCAAAGACTCAAGTCAAGTATTATTTCACATCATATAAATTTCAAGGAAGCATATGGAAAAGTAATTTGAACTTTAGTACTCTGATGAATGCAGTCCATTGTGTCTACCTATGCAATTTTCTTACAATTCTTCTTGCAGCTCTTGATGAATGTGTGCTAATTTTCTGGTAACATTTCAAATTGAAAATGAACAGGGTATAAAGAGCTTGATCAGAAGAAAACCTGAAAAGAGTTCCTAAGAGACCTATTGGCTACAGATGTGGTCTATAAAGGAGGGACACCTCACATAGGAAAGTGTGATGATAAGTAATACAACATGTATTGAAACAATGTGTTGGAATAGTGTAATGAGGACTGGTAAGGGTCCATGCATGCCCTTTTAGTGCTCTATAACACAGTCAGTGGGAAAACTATCTAACTAGGTTGACAACAAAGAAACAATTTGCAGTGGAGAATATTTATGCACAGTTTATGCTCATGTTGTAACTTATAGGACTATGGATGCTAATGAATTGTTTAGGGTAACTGTGATGCAACTAGTTGGTAACACTTTTAAATATGCATGAAATACATATTTTGAGTTTTCATAAGAATAGTCAACCAAAGATTCCATATTGTGCAGGGGCAAGCACGAGTCTGCATGAAGGAAGTTTGTAGGATAGATTTTACTTTTATTATATTCATGCATGGAAGGGGACATAGTATGACCAAGATAAGTAATATCATTCCATGAGACTTTTTAAAATCTTGTGGCATATGTTATTGGGTGCATTTTGTAATTTTGTTACTAAAATACCTCTTTAAAATGTGGTTGCCAAGTATGGACATATTTTGGTGATAGTATGGCTAAGTGATTGATAACAGTGCCTCATAATCCTGTTGTAGGATGAGTATTAGACTTGCTTTTTTATTTGTCTCACTTCCCTTCCTTGTCTTCCTGCTTTTGTGTTACAGGTTAAGAGCAGAGCAATATTGTATAAGTAAATGAGACATGGGAGCAGGGTAATTAGAATAATGAAGCTTAAATAAATTGCACTGGAATAGACAAGATTAGCCAGTAGGAGACATTTAATCCCTGGTCACTGGACTGGATACAGAATACAGATGGATAGAGGCATGGCAACTCTCATGTTGGCAATAAAACATACATTTTATATCTAATGGCTTTTTAATCTGATGATGAGGGTTGTTATCTGACAGATGTCAATCTGTGATCAAGAAATAATTAGTTTTGATATCAGGTATTGTGACACTATAAGTGGCAGTGGAGTGCAGGCAATGGGTTTCTTATTATGTCTTGAAGATTGAGTACTGTAGGAGAATTAGAATACACGAGTCTGCTGTTTACAAGATGCCACTATATTTGTTCTGTAATTAGTGCATTCATGGAAAGCCTGCTAGAATGTGACCCATCAGAGTATGAATGTGTTTTGAGGTTTGGCACCACAGTAAAATTGTTTATTTTAACTATAATTTTCTATGTATTATTATTTTCATTGATTCATAATTATTATTGTTTTTTTACATTGTTAATTCAAGTGCCTAATGTAATACCTCTCATGTCTATGGCTTTAACATAAACAGGGCTATAACTTGTTATGCAAGTGCAAGTTTTGATGTTCATTCTGATTGTGTGTTCATTTTTTCCTATTATTTGACCTTTTGTGCTGTCAAACCATGTGGCTGGTCTCGATTTTGTGCACTCAGTCTTGCAGTACAAACATTATCGCTGCCAGTTCCTTAAAGTTCTTAATTTTGTTGAATTATAGGTATTAGGTATATAAAACACCAAGAGCTGAAAAAGATGGCTTTAAAATGCATTTTTCATAAAAAAAGAAAAAGGCTCTATCTTCTGTTGAAAGTATGTGTAGTGTGCTCTCCAGAAATTACAGATGAAAGTTAATAGTAAATTTTAGAGGTAGAAATAGAACTACTTATTGTAAAGAAATTTTATTACAGGAATTTTACTGCAGAGATAATTTTTTAGTGATCTTTCAACCAGTAATAAATTTCACTATATATTTATTGAAAAAGAAAAAAAAATACATATATATTGAACAATGATGCAGTGATAGGGTATGTACTCTAGCATGAATTTACCAAACACATGAGCTCCTGGACAAGTTTTTGATTTGCTGCTGTATTTATGCTGAAGTATACAGCAAGCATCCCATGAAGAGAGAATGCTCCTTCAATTCAACTCCTGTTGCATGTGCAAAATAATACATTCACTTTTGCATAAGAATTTTTTCTGCATTTGCCTACAGGTGCATTATTTATCACTGAAGTAGCTTTTATTCTTAACCATTTCTAGCCATACTGGGATGTGGGCAAATTTATGAGGTGTTGTAAAAAGGTTAATTTTCCAGACATAGGGCCCCCTTGAGTTTCATAATAATAGAGATGTCCTCATACCTCTCTGGCCATCACAACATCTCAGAGATATTTTTTAGTTGAAATGCTAGGATGTGTAACTTCTTAGTGTATTACTTCAACTTCAGTGTACCTTAGTCACTATGCTACAGCCTTTCTTGTGTGATTTGTTACATCTTTCCTCTGTAAAATCTCAGCACCTGTTTGTATGAAACACTCAGCCAAACTGCAGTTTAACAACTTGTTAACTGTTTCACTCCTGGGAAGGATGACTTATGAAGAAGACCATATCCATAAAACCCCTTTCACAATGAGTGAAGAGGGATACTTTACTGTCTTTGCTGTGAATTTTTTGTCAGATGAATTAGACCTCCAATCCTGCTACATCTTTGTACTTTTTGTATCAGAGGCAAAGGCTGGATCCATCAGTTTGGATAGATGGAAAGAATGCATGAAGAAAGTAAGATATGGAAGGCAGAGGTGGAGTGAACATGAGGGAACCAAGGATGAGATGGGGGAAAAGAGGGGAATGTCTGTTCAGGAAGGAAGTGGTGAGTGGAGAATGGTTGTGTATGGATAATGCTGTGATGCATGGAAGGGGATGGGTGGGGGATGGGGGTATGTGTGAATGATATTTTGACGCAGCCCAAAGGGATTTCTCTGCGTCCTCTCTTTTTCTACACGAGAGGACAGAGAGGGAAAGGTTGCCGATTAAATGAAGCGGCCTTGCTATGGATGTGCTGTGTTGTGCTGTATCGCTTTTGACCCAGGGCAGTGGGTGAGATGCAGGGATGACCCATCATCCAGGAGGAGCCAAGAAAAGAGGGAAGAGGTGGTGAATGGGAGTGGAGTATGTTGGGGATGAAATGGGTGGGAGTGTATTTATGCCTTTGACTTTGGTTTCCTCCCTTGTAAGGGGAAAAAGCTGTTGGTATATGTATGTATGTATTTTTATTATTAGTTGATGATAGCAAATACAGTTTAGGAAGAAAGTCAAGCACATGAGAGGGTGGTGGATAGAAGGGTGGTAGATAGGGCTTTAATGGACTATATAGTGGTAAACAGGGGAAGAGTAGGAAGAGTTTTGGATGCACATGTTCTTAGGGGAGAGGGTGGAGAAATATCAGATAATTTTTTGGTGGAAGGTGAGTTGAGAGTGGTGGATAGGTGGAGAAAGAGGAAAAGGACTAAAGGTAGGGAGGTGCTTAGAATAAACTGTATAATGAGAAAGATAAGGAGGAGTACAAGAAGAAACCGAAATAAGAGTGGGAGGGAGTGAAGGATAGAGTAGAACTAGGAGTGAAGGTAGAATGTGGATGTTTCAAGGAGGGAGTCACAAGGTGTGCAAAGATGGTATTTGGAACAAAGAGGATGAGATGAAATAGAAGGAAGGGTAGCAAATGGTGGGGTGATGAAACAACGAAGGTTGTAGAAGAGAAGAAATGAGCATTCACAGATTGGTTGCAAAACAGGATAAGAGAATTATAAGAGAGGCACAAAGAGAAGAGAAATAAAATATAAGACATATGAGGCAAAAAGGAGAGCAGATGTGAAATGAGGTAAGAATATAATTTTTTTTTTTAAAGTAATAAAAAGATGTTTTGGAAGGAAATTAAGAGAGGAAGTGGAGGTCAGTCAAGTAGAGAAGAAAAGGTAAAAGGTGCAGATGAAGAGATGATAATGGAAGAGACAGCAGTGAGAGGAAGCTGGGCAGAGTATTTTAGTGAGTTGCTAAATGTGAAGGAGGATAGGGAGGGAAAGGTAGTTGCAATGGGAAGCACTAAGAAAATTACAATGATGAATGAGAAAAATGGAGGAGAAATAAGAAAAAATGAGGTGACAGCAGTTATTAAAAAAATGAGAGCAAGTAAGACACCTGGGTTGGATGGATGTCATGTGGAGTGTCTAAAGAAGGGAAGTATAGTGATGGTGGACTGGCTGGTGAGGTTATTCAATGTTTCTTTAAAAGAGGGTAGAGTGCCAGAGGACTGGAGGAGTGCCTATATAGTTCCATTTTACAAGGGAAAAAGAGACAAGTGTGAGTGTAGCAGTTTCAGAGGGATCAATTTGTTGAGTGTAGAACGAAAGGCTTATCAGAGATTGAGAGGAAGAGAGGGAGTAATTGGTGAGGAACAGTGTGGGTTTAGGACAGGTTGGGGTTGCATGGATCAGATTTTTGTGGTATGGCACATATGTGAGAAAGTTTTAGGAAAAGTTAAAGATGTTTTTTGTGCCTTTATGGATTTGGAAAAGGCTTATTACAGGGTAGACAGATATGATATATGGGATAGGAGGGAAGCTGTTAAGAAGAGTCAAGAGTTTTTATGAGAGTAGTAGAGCCTGTGTTAGAATTAGAAATGGATAGAGTAAGTGGTTTGAGGTAAAGGTGGGACTTCACCAGGAATATGTCATGTTGCCTTGGCTGTACAATTTATATATGAATGGGGTGGTGTGATAGGTAAATGCAAGGGTAATGGGCCGAGGATTGGAAATGATTAAAGAAAATGGAGAAAAGTGGGAGATAAGCCAGGTTGTTTGCTGATGACACTGCACTTGTAGCAGGATCAGAGGGATTAAGGAAGTGATGGAGTTTGGGAAGGTATGTGAAAAAGAAGTTGATGGTAAATGTGGGTAAAACTAAGGTGATGAGATGTACAACAGGAGAGGATGTCAGCAAATTGGAAGTGAAAATTAAGGGTGAAAGACTGGAGGAAGTGGATAGCTTTAGATACTTGGGGGCAAATGTGGCAGGAAAGGGAGGAGTGGAGGTGGAGGTAGAATGCATATTGAGAGAAGCAATTAAATGCCTTGGGGGATTAAAAAATGTAATGTGAAATAGACATTTGGGAATGGTTGCTAAGAGGGGTGATTGTGCCAACAGCACTGTATGGGACAGAAACATAGAATGTAAAAGAGGAAGAGTTTAAATGTGTTTGAGATGAAATGCCCAAGAAGTATGGTAGGGGTTACTAGGCTAGATAGATTGAGAAATGAAGAGGTGAAGAGGACAGCAGGGGTGAAATGAGAATTGGGTTGATGAAAGAGTGTTGGGATGATTTGGATACATGGAAAAAGGAGTGAAAAAAGATTAGTAAAAGAGATGTGGAGGGAGTGAACATGAGGGGGCAACCAAGGATGAGATGGATGGGAGTAAAAAGGGCATTGGGAAAGAGGGGAATGTCTGTTGAGGAAGGAAGGGAGAGGACAGAAGATAGGGGTGAATGGAGAATGGTTGTGTATGGATGATGTTGTGTTGTATGGGACTGGGTGGAGGATGGGGGGTGAGGGAGTATGTGTGAATGATATTTTGACGCAGCCCAAAAGGACTTCTCCCCGTCTTCTCTTTTTCTGCATGATGGGTGGAAAGGGAGGGTTGATGATTAAATGAAGCAGCCTTGCTGTGGATGTGTTGTGTCTTGCTGCATTGCTTCTGATCCAGGGCAGTGGGCAAAATGCAGGGATGACCTGTCATCCAGGAGGAGCCAAGAAAAGAGGGAGGGAAGGGTGGTGAATGGGAGTGGAGTATGTGGGGATGAAATGGGTGGGAGTGGATTTATGCCTTTGACTTTGGCTACTTTCCTTATAAAGGGGAAAAGCTCATGGTATATGTATGTATTATTTTATTATCATCATTTACTTATTTATTTATTATTATCATTATTATTATCATTATTATTATTCATCCCAATTATGCACTGGTACATGGTACATAGACATTTCTGGATAGCTTTTGGTACAATATAAACACACACACTCACAGAATTGTGAAAGGGATGGAAGTCCTTGATAGAGATGACTTGATAAAGTGGGATAGAAGAAAATCAAGAGGACATGAAAAGAAACTTAAAAAGGATAGTTACAGAAGAGATCTGAAAAAGAATAGCTTCCCACACAGAGTGATAGGTATCTGGAACAAAATGAGGAAATAATGAGTGCAAAATCCATACAAGAATGTAAGATCAAACTGGATGCTGAAAGATACAAAAGTGGGTCACTACAAGCATAGTTCTCTTCCCATAAAATACAACTAGGTAAATACAAAAATAGTCGGAGAAACCTTCAATTTACTAAAGTCAATGAAAGTGGCTTTTGATTACTTGTATTAGAAAATGGTAGAGAAAATATTAGTTATACTGATAAGATCAAGATTGGAGTATGCTGTGACACTAGACACCCAGTACTAAAAAGAATATCAAGAAATTAGAAAAAATACAAAGAGCAATGACAAAGATGGTACCAACACTATCCAAATTGACATGTGAACAAAGATGGTCCAAATTGAAACTACCAACCCTGAAACAAAGAAGAGAAAGAGATCTTGACTACAGAATTATGAAAGGGGTGGAAGTCCTCGATAGAAATGATTAATTAGAGTGGGACATGAGAAAAACAAGAGGACATGAAAAGAAACTCAAAAAGGATAGTTATAGAATATATGTGAAAAAGAATAGCTTCCCACACAGAGTGGTGGATATCTGGAATAAATTGGATGAGGCAACAGATGGCTTCAACACTGCAAATTGACATACAAACAAAGATTGTCCAAATTGGAACTACCAACTCCGGAACAAAGAAGAGAAAGAGGAGTTCTACTGACTATTTACAGAATTATGAAAGGGATGGAAGTCCTAGATAGAGATGATTATTAAAGTGGGACAAGAGAAAAACAAGAGGACACAAAAAGAAACTCAAAAAGGATAGTTATTGAAGAGATCTGAAAAAGAACAGCTTCCCACACAGAGTGGTGGATATCTGGAATAAATTGAATGAGGTAACCCTGGACCAAAGAAGAGAAAGAGGAGATCTACTGACTATTTACAGAATTATGAAAGGGATGGAAGTCCTAGATAGAGGTGATTATTAAAGTGGGACAAGAGAAAAACAAGAGGACATGAAAAGAAACTCAAAAAGGATAGTTATTGAAGAGATCTGAAAAAGAATAGCTTCCCACACAGTGGTGGATATCTGGAATAAATTGGATGAGGCAACAGTGTGTGCAAATACTATTCAAGAATTTAAGAAAAAACTTGATGCTGAAAGATACAAAGACGGGTCACTATGAGCATAGCTCCCTTCCTGTATAATACAACTAGGTAAACTAGGTAAATACACAACCTAGTTGTATAATACAACTAAGTAAATACACACACACACATATATATAATATATATGTTATCGTATTTATAGTTTAAAGTTTCACATGGGAAAGTCTGAGAACTTATTTGTTTCTGTTCTCAGACATTGGTAGTCTGAAGATGAAGTGAAATCTTGATGGCTTGCTATGAGAACCGTAAAAGTCCTAAGCCGAGGTTTCTTGAGAGAAGTGTCTGGTACCAGTGCTGAAGATAATCTGACCTTCAGTTGACGAAAAGCAGTGTCGTTCGACAGGGACTCTTACGAGTTCATAAAAGCTTTAAAGCCATGGGACAACTTATACTTTAAGCAAATTTACAAAGTTCCTGATTTATATACCAAAATTACATCATAGGTTTAAGATAAAGAGGGAGGGGAGTTTAATTGTATCTTAATTAAAGTTACGATAGTGTGGTTTGCAGTTTCAGGAAAGGTTCCTGAATCAAGATTAAACAAGCCTTGAGGGAAATTGCCGTAACTTAAGGTAAACAATGCAATTCCCTAACAATAATTACCACAATGTATGTATATACATATGTATATGTGTGTGTGTGTATATATATATATATATATGTATATATATATATATATTATATATATATATATGTATGTATGTATGAAGTAAGTGGAGTAGGAAACACAGGAGTCTTAGTCTTAGACTCCTGTGTTTCCTACTCCACTTACATCAACCTGTCAGAATATCTAAACATATATATATATATATATATATATATATATATATATATATATATATATATATATATATATATATATATATATATAATATGTACACATACACACCACGAGCATAGCTCCCCTTCCCGTAAGATACTACTAGGTAAATACAGCTAGGTAAATAGGTAAATACACACACATGTAAGGACCAATCTAAGCAATTCTATATATATGTGAATGGTAAACTTAGAAAATAAACAGGAAATGGTGAAACTACATCATGGAAATATAGAGTACACAGAAAATTTAGAAATGGCTGAAGTTATGAACAGACACTTCAAGTCGGTTTTCACTAGAGAAAAAGTACAGCATTTGGTGGGATGAAGGGAGTGAAGGGAAATAATAACAACACAAAAAGAAATAATGGATCAATTAACGAATCTTGATGTCAGGAAATCACACAGCTTTGCTCAAAGAAGGAACAATACCAAAGGGCTGGAAAAATGCCAATATTGTACCAATATATAAAGGAGGAGACAAAGAAGATCCAACAAATTACAGACCAGTTTCCCTTAAAGCACTGTAGCCAAAATTTGTGAAAAAGTTACTAAGAATAGATAGATGAAATATCTGGAAGAATACAATATGATAAACCCGAGACAATTTGGATTTAGACAATGAAAATCATGTGCCACAAATTTGATGTTTCTACTCAAAACTAATAGATATAATACATGTAAGGGACAGATGGGCTGATTGTGCTTTCCTAGATTTACAAAAAGCCATTGATAAAGTACCAAATAAAATATTATTTAAAAAACTGGACTTGGAATTTGAAGGAAACAGAAGGGAAGACTTAAACATGTTTGAGATGAAGTGTTTAAGAAGTATAGTGGGTTTTACAAGGCGGGGGTGAAGTAGAGGGCAGGAGTGAAAAGAGAGCTTGCAGACAGAGGTGATCAAGCAATACTGGGATGGTGTGGGCATATGGAAAGAATAAGTAAAAAAGACTTACAAAAATGTTGAGGGCTGGAGTGAACATAAGAAGACAGTGGGATGGATGGAGAGTTGCTGTAAATGGATGAAGAACTGAAGCAGCCTGAAGGGATTTCTTTTGGTCTGCTCTGTATATTTCTTGAATGGATGATGCCTGTTAGGTCCTGCTATGAAGGAGTGTCTTGCTGTATTGTCTACGACCTAAACAATATGGCAGGGGATGAGGATGACCCTTTGTCTATGAGGAACTAAGATGGAAGGAACAACAATGAGTTTTGGATAGGTTTCATATAGGTGTAGGATGGATGTATGCTATGACTTTACCAATCCCACTTTATATGGAGAAAAGTCATTTTGGTCTATGTATGTACGGTATGTAAATACTTCCAACTTTCTCTTATAATAGCAGGATTTTACACATGTCTAAATGGCATTGAGTATGTTTCCATAGAAATGTTGGAAACTGGGTCATGTGGTTATATTTTTCATAATCTGTTTTTTTGTGGGCTGTCCATGAGGTTGCATTGGTTTTTTGCCCTTGATATGAGTACAGGGCAAGGTTCTCACTTTATGGAATGGTAACTGAAAATTGAACATAGAAATAGAATGTGGTCTTGAATTTTTGCTTTTACTTTTTCTACACAATGACATTTTATGTTTTTTTTTGTCTTGTTGATGCCAGACAGATTGCATAGTCTTAATCATGCCAGAGATATTTAATTTCTTTCTCATTACATATTGATTTCACTCTCCTCTGCCTTGATTTATTTATTTTTTTATCATTGTTACTTTTTGTGCAAGAGAGCAGAAAGGGGAGTTGCATTTCTTTGAAATAATTTTTGGTCCTGGTTCTACCCTTTACCTGAATGAGATAGCCTGTCCTGAAAAAAATGTAAAATTTGCCCTGGTATTAAAGGGGTTACATTGCCATTGTTGTGCCTTTCTGCCTGATATGACCATCGACTGCCAGAGCACCAGAAGCATCCTAATAGTAAGAGAACTGGAATAGGAGAGGTGTTTCATCATGTGTCATCATATTTTAAAGTTAAATTTTGTATCTATACAGTGATTTACATACATGTCTTAAGCAGGGTTTACCACTCTTGTGTGTAACTTTTTGTACTTGTTCCTGGAATGGGTGATTTAATTAATACAAGAGAATGCTGTCCCTTCCTTGGAGATTCAGCTGGCATATTGTTAACATTTGTTCATCCTATGTTTAAATTAATAACAAGCAGTGCATTAAAGGACACTTTAAATTGAAATCCAGATTAAAAAATTGTCTATATATATAAGTTTTTTTTTCTTTGTTCTTTTGGAGGAAAAAAATTAACATGTAAACACTTTTGTGTATTCATCTGAATGTAAATTAAAATCAGCAAATATTACATTGGCTACTACTTGAAAGTATGTGTATTTCAAATATCTTTCTTGAGGCCAGGTAGAAAAAAGCATCTGTAGTTATCATGTAAGAAATTTGGTCAAGGATATAAATATGAACAAATACATGTAGAAAAATACATAGATGAACCAATATATAAATAATAAATTGAGACATAATGAAATAATCAACAAGTTAATAGTAGGTGGTGAAGCCTTTGAAGAGGCCCAGGCAGAAGTAATGAATAAAAATTTTCAATTGGTCTTCACAAAAGAGCAATTTTTTAGGAAAGTGAGGGGAGCAAAAATTCAGGTTTAAAGATATATATATAGAAGGGAGGGAAGTGCTCAGTATTTTGGTATAATTGGATGTGGCAAAACTTCAGGACATGAAGGTATCTCAAACTGGATACTTAAAGAATGTAGGGAACAACGAGTGGGCAAGATTCACAGTCTTATTATATGTTCATTGAAAGAAGGCATAGTGCTACTTGAGTGGAAACGGCCAAATGTGGTACAGTACAAATTCACAAAGGTGGGAGTAAGGAGACACCACTGAATTATAGGCCAGCACAATAGTAAAAATATATGAAAGGATTGTGAAAGATTGATGGGCCAAATATCTTGAAAAGATGAAAATTCTGAGACTAATTTCAGATCTGGAAAAGGTCATGTGTGTCAAATATTTAAGTTTTTATTTGGGATTTTTTTTTTTATTAAGGATGGGAGGATGTTCCTAGACTTGCCTTTAATAGAAAAAGCCAGATGGAACTACCAATATAGTGAACAGGGAGAAGCAACTCTATTTCAGGGTCACAGCAGAGGCAAAACATTGCTGGTTCCAACTATAGGAGAGAGTCAAGGAGGGAAAAAAATTATTTTCGTCACAATGCCACAGTGGGTGACGATAGCAACACGAAGTAACACTTTAGATTTCCCTATCAGGCAAATCTAGATAAAAATAATTGTCAATTGAATAGAAGTTATTCATGGTCATACTAGAGGCAAAACATGGCTGATTTCAACTTTTGGAGAGAGTCAGGGAAGGAAAATAGTAGTCTTTGTCTCTGAACATGATAGGAAACAAAAGAAGGTCAAAATTAATTTCTAGTTTGTTTACATCACAAAATGTCGTCCTCTATTGCTGTACCAACTAATAATGGAAGATTTCAAAGGTTTCACACCCAAAGAGGTGAGGAAGTCCACTGAAAAAATCAATGTAGTGCAGGTAATAAATTTGAAAAAGAAGACAAGTCTGAAGATGGATACTCTACCATGGAGGTAAGTGAAATTCTCACAGAGTTGAATAGATTTAGAGACTTAATTTCCTCACATGAGGGTTAATTGCATGATCTGGGGCAAAAAGTTGAGCAAGAAAAGGAAACAAACCTGGCTCAGAAAATAGAGATAGGTAAATTGAGAAGGGAAAATGAAACTTTGACAAATAAGAGAAAAAATATTAACACCATGGAGGATAGGCCAACAGGAAATGAGGATAGGAGAGATAGAGTAACCTTTTAAGAGATCATGAAGCAAGAGGAGATAGCCTAGAAGAATGAATAGTCAAGCTTATATAAAAAATAAATATAAATCTTGTCAGAGATGTAGACAAGTCTAGATGCATTCTATTCTTTGGATGCCAAGAAGTATGCAACACCTCATGGAAGTTACACTAAGAACAAGATATATAAATAATCAGAAAAATTGCATCAACTCTAGGGAAGGATTTGGCTATAACAGACCAGATTGACAGCATGTATAGGTTAGGCAAATATAAGAGAAACTGCACAGCAAGTCTTGGAAGTTATCATGAGAAGATATTTTTTACAAATATTCAGATTAGGAAAGATACCAATGAAGAGGAACAAGCAAAAACAAGAAAGCTCTTGGAGAAAGCCAAAGCCAAAAATGATAGGAAGACTAAAGATGAAATATATGTACTGTATATATATATATATTTTTTTTTTGGGGGGGGGTGGGGGAGTTGTCAATCAGAAGAGGAGAAAATGGTTTCTAAGAAAACAGGAAGGTACTATTGCAAATGAAGCACCACATGGAAACTTAGAATAATATATGCTAATGTTGATGGTTTACCATCGGCTAGGTTGGAGATAAATGACTAGTTAAGGATAAACGAGCTTGATATTTTGTACCTAGTAGAGACCAAACTCCCCCTCCCCCCAAAAATATATATATTATTTATACAGTTGGGGGAACAACAGATAGACCTGGAGAAGAGACTGAGAAGGTAAAAAGAGTGGAAAAATGTTTGTGTTAAGAAGTGACATAAAGGTGGAAGTAAATCTGAGTGAAGGTAAAACATGAAATAAGTGACCCACCTAAAGATTAGTACTAAAGGGCACAATGAAAGAGACTTCATGGTGGAATATGTCCCCTCCAGAACAAGAGCTTGGAATGAAACTGAATACCAAGAAATGTTATTGGATACAGCTCTTTTCCTAAAGAAAAATATTGAACAAAGTAACAACATAGTCCTTATTGAATAGTTTAATTATGGTGAGGTCAACTGGGAGGAATGGGATGCAAGTGGCAAAGCAGATTCCTGGGGAAATAACCTATTGAGTATAACAATAGGGAATACAATGACTCAGTGGGTAAAGGAAGTGACCCAGGTAAGAGATGACACTCCCACAATATTAGATCTGTTACCAAAGAGCCAGACATCAGTTCCTTGAACTACCTTTGCCCAATAGGAAAAAGTGACCGTGTTACAACTTAATTTCAGCAAGAGGATGAGGGAATAGAGCCAAAGAATGAATAACACAGGGATGGGAGACCCAATATTAGGGAATCAGATTACTTAGGGTTGAAAAAAATTCTTTGAAGAAGCAAATTTTTTTTTTTCTACAACCTATTTACCTTGCTTCACACAATCTATCCACTTTATTTTTGTGTGAGGGTTACAAATGATCAATTTCTAATTATCTAGATTAATAGAACCTATTTTTATATACGAGGATGCTACTTCTTCGTGTCATCATTGTTATGATTACCTACGACCTTGGTATCAGAAAGTCCTGGTTGTGTACCACTCCGCCGCTGGTTTGTAGTATCCTGTATCTGGAATACTTATATAAGAGCAAGCCTATTCATTTTCATACCTTATCTAACTTAAGATAACCTAGTAATGGTTGAATTCAACATCAATACACATTTTCATTAAGGATGGTGAGCAAATATGGCTCTTGCTAGGATGTGGCTTATGGCACCACACCCGCATCTCTTTGTGTTATTGTGACACATCATGACACACCATGAAACTTGACACATGGCACATTATGGAACATGACATATCCCCCTTACCCAGATAAAAATGTTTAAGCCTGTGAAGCAAGGCTTGAACATTTTGTGTCAGGATATGACAAGGCATCAGCTACTACATTTTGTTTTCCTGGGATGTGTTGAACACTTAAATCATATCCTTGGAGTGCTAGTGCTCATCAGGCTAGTCTGTCCTTTTTTCCCCCCTATATATTTCAAGGGGCTATGATCACTCAGGATGATTACCTTTTTATCAAGAAAAATCTGGAATTTCTTCAAAGCTGATATGAGACTGAGGGTGTCCTTTTCAATGGTAGAGTATTGCTTTTGATAATCCTTGAGGATTTGAAACATGAATGAGATGGGCCTCATGACAATCCTTTTCCTGAGCAAGTATAGCACCTACTGCTACATGATTGGCATCACAGAAAAGGTAAAGATTTGTACTATAATCTGGATCTATCAAGACGGGATGATCCGAGAGAAACTGATTACATTCCTCAATGGCTGCATCATTGCCTTCATTCCACCTGAAATTATACGAGAGGATGCGGGTTAAAGGAGCAACTATGCAAGGTTTGGACAGTACCTCCAATAGAATCCAAATATGCCCATGAATCTTTTGATACCTCACTTTGTCTTCAGGACCTGGAATTCCATGATGTCCTTCATTCTGGCTTCTAATGGTGTGATGCAATTTTGGCCAACTTGATGTCCTAGATAGTCAATGGTGCTCCCAAAGGTGCTCTTCTTCAGGTTTACAGTAAGCTGGACTTGTTTTAGTCTCAAGTAAACCCTCCAACCTATTCATGTGATCACTCCATGTATCGGAACACAATTATATCGTCAGAGTACACTCTAACACCTGGCAATCCCTTGACTAGCCAATTTAAAAGGTGCTGAAAGGATACTCCACTGTTTTTCATTCCAAATGGGATCACTCTCTATTGAAAGAGCCCGTGTGGGGTAACAAAGGTATATCTTAGTAGCTCTGCCTGTAAGAGGGATATGATGATATCCCTTCATTAAGTCTAATTTTGGCAAAAAAAAAAGAAAAAAAAGAAAAATGCAGCAGCAACTTCCTCAATGAGGTCATCTATTCTGGGGAGAGGATAAGGGTCTGCCTTCGTTCACCCTCCTATAATCAACACATAGTCTTCACTCACCTCCGGGCTTGGGTACCAGCACGGCTGGTGAAGACCAAGGACTAGTACTAGGTTCCACTAATCCTTGATCCATAAGCTACTTCACTTCCTTCTCCATGACCCTCTACTTTTGGGGGCGGCAATCTGTAAGGAGTCTGCCTCACCAGTTTGGCTCCATCTTCTAAGACGACGTCGTGTGATATTGTTTGAGTAATGGTGGGTAAATCGGAGCAGGTGACCAAAATTACCTCCAAAAATCTGCAAGGGAACCCATGGATTTTGGCCAAAATCGGCAGGTGACCGATTTGGCCCAAACTTAGCCCACAGTGGATGGCGAGGTAGACGCGAGGAGCCTGGGCCCAAGGGCGTGGCCGTGGAGTCCCTCCAAAGTTTGGTAGGGGGCAAGAGGTATCCATGGATTTTGGCCAAAATCGGCAGGTGACCGATTCGGCCCAAACTTAGCTCAGAGGGAGAGAGTCGGCCACAGTGGACGGCGAGGTAGACGCGAGGAGCCTGGAGCCAAGGGCGTGGCCGTGGCGCAACTCCAAATTTGAGAAGGAGGGGGAGTTTTTCCTGTATTACGCTTTTGGAACTCTGGCGCCCGTACTGTTGGGCTGAGCGGTGTCCAAGTGGACCCCACAGGAGCCCTGCCTCACCCCCCCCTCGACCTGTGGGTGAGATGGTGGGTAAATCGGAACAGGTGACCAAAATTACCTCCCAATATGACCACCTCCTCCGTTCCCCCTCCTAATCCACATCCTCACACTCCTCCTCTGTATCTCCCTCCTCCTCCGTATCTCCCTCCTCCTACCTCCTCTCCGCCTCTTGCACCTCCTATTTCTCCCGGTTGTCCCCCGCCTCCTCCTTAGCCCCCGTCCTTACTCCTCCTCCTCTTTCCCCTCCTCCCACTACCACTCCTCTTCCCCGGGGTTAGGTTAGATTTGGTTGGGTTAGGTTAGGTTTGGTTGGTTTAGGTTTGGTTGGGTTAGGTTAGGTAGGTTAAGTTAGATTTGTCTCGTCACTCTTATAACATGCTAAAGTGTTTTGCCCACCAGGACTGAGGTGGAGCTTACGTTTCTATATCGTAAGTCAGGTTCATTTTGAACTCAGTCACGGTGACCCGTCGCCTCCGTACTTCAACATGATAAAGTGTTTTGTACTATGGTGGAGTTTATGTTCTATATAGCAATTTAGGTTCATTTTGGACTAAGTCACAGTGTCCTGTCGCCTTACCACTTTAACAAATTAAATGCTTTTCCTACCAGGACTGAGGTGGAGCTTACGTTCTATATCGTAAGTCAGGTTCATTTTGAACTCAGTCACGGTAACCCGTCGCCTCACCATTTTAACATAAATTGCTTTGCCCACCAGAATTGTGGTGCAGCTTACGTTTTATATAATAAGTCAGGTTAATTCTGAACTCAGTCACGGTGATCCGTCGTCCCACTACTTTAGCATGTTAAAGTGCTTTGCCCACCAGGACTGTGGTGGAGCTTACGTTCTATATCGTAAATCAGGTTAATTTTGAACTCAGCCACGGTGACCCGTTGACTCACTACTTCAACCAACACAGCCGCCCAGATGAATCGTCGACCCTAACATAGCTCTGTACCTACTCGCGTTTAATTAAACGCGCCTCATAGCCTTTCACCCCTAATTCAATCACGAGTTTCAACGATAGCAACTCTTCTCCATTCTTACAACCACCACTTACAACCACAACTTACAACCACTTACAACCACCATTTACAGTCACGACTTACAACCATGTCAACTTCCAACCACGACTTCCAACCTTGACTTACAACCACGAATTACAACCTCGATTTACAAAAAGCATGTCGCCACTCACAACCATGTCACCACTTACAACCACCATGTCCCCACTTACAACCAATATGTCACCACTTACAACCAGCACTTACATCCATTACATACAACCATCATTTACAACCACCACCTACAACCACAAACTACAACCACCACTTACAACCACTGCTAAGAACCACCACTAGCAACGACTTACAACCATAAATGTCACCAATTACAACCATAACTTACAACCACTTACAAATTCGACTTACAACATCGACTTATTAACAACCACGACTTACAACTTACAACCACTACTTCCAACCTCGACTTACGACCATGACCTACAACCACTACTTACAACCGCCACTTCCAACCACACCTTAACCTCCACTGATAACCACTTATAACCACCTACAAACACCACTTAAAAGCACCGCCTACAACCACCACTTCCAACAACGACTTACAACCTCGACTTACAACCATGTCACTACTTACAACCACCAACTACAACCACTTACAACCACCAACTACAACAACCACTTACAACCATGTTACCTCTTACAACCTCGACTTACAACCATGTCACCACTTACAACCAACACTTACAAGCACGACTCACAACCACGACTTACAACCTCGACTTACAACCACGACTTACAAACACCACTTACAACCATTTACAACCACGTAAAATATGTCACCTGGTACAACCATGTTACCACTTACAACCACGACTTACAATAATGACTTACAACTACCACATATAACAACCACGACTAACAACCACCACTTACGACCACCGCTTTTTTTTTTTTTTTTTTTTTTTTTTTTTTTTTAACGCGGATGGGGTTTTTCCGGACTATTGGGTGAGCCTGTCTGGTACAATCTCGACCTGGCAGCTCCGAAGTCAACTTTGGAGGTGCCAGATCTTGCTAGCTAAAAGAAAAAATTACAAAAACTGGGCGTGCCCTACGAGAAGGCGCCCAATAGGAAAACTGCAGCAGGGTGGCACTCTTGTGATGCCAGCCCGTAGAACGTCGGTCGTCGAGTTGGCCTATGACCCCGACCTGAGCGAAACTTCTAGTTTGTTTAGAAGTCCTGGCAGATGTATGTTGTTGTCTCTTCATGGTGGAGGGAAAGAAATCATCTGCCGCCTCACACCACTTACAACCACGATTTGCAACCAGCACTTACAAGCACCACTTACAACCACCACTTACAACCAAATTTTACAACCACAATCTGCAACCAACACTTACAACCACTTATAACCTCGACTTGCAACCACGACTTACAACCTCGGCTTACAACTACCATGTCACTACAATCACCATGTCACCTACAACCGCCATGTCACCAATTACAACCACCACTTGCAACCATCACAACCAACATTTACAAAATCGACTTAAAACCAATACTTACAACTTACAACCTCGACTTACGACCATGATTTACAGCCACCACATACAACTACCACGTAACACGACTTACAACTACCACGTAACACCACGACTTACAACCACTACTTACAACCTCCACTTACAACAACAGCTTACAATCTCCATTTATAACCAGTTATAACCACTTACAACCACCGCCTACAACCACCACTTACAACCACGACTTACAACCATGTCACCACTTACAACCACGGGTTACAACCTCGACTTACAACCACCACTTACAACCTCGACTTACAACCATGACTTACAACCACCATGTCACCACTTACAACATCGACTTAGAACCACTACTTCAACAATGACTTACAACCATGTCACCATTTACAACCAACACTTACAACGACTTACAATCTCAACATACAACCACGACATACACTTACAAGCACCACTTACAAATACCTTACAACCACGACTTACAACTACTTACAACCACCATTTACAACCTCGACTTACAATCACCATTTAAAAACATGTCACCAGTTACAAAACCACCATGTCACCACTTACAACCATGGATATAACCACAACTTACTATCTCGATTTACAACCACGACTTACAACCTCGACTTACAACCACCACCTACAACCACTTACAAACGTGACTTACAACCTCGACTTAAGACCACGATTAACAACTGACAATCTCGACTTACAACCACGACTTCCAACCTCAACTTGCATCCACTACTTACAACCGCTACTTACTACCTTGACTTAAAACAACCATATCACATTTTACAACGAAGACTTAAACCAAGTCTTACAGCCACGATTTACAACTACGACCTACAACCATGTCACAACCAAAACTTACAACCTCGACTTACAAACTGGACTTACAACCATCACATACAACCACCACTTACAACCACCACATACGACCACCACTTACAACCACTACTTACATCGACTTAAAACCACTACTTACATCGACTTACAACCACTTACAACCATGAATTTCAATAATCACTTACAACTACATAGAACTACGACTATCAACCAAGACTTACAACCACAATTTCACCACTTACAACCAACACCTACAACCACGACTTACAACGACGACTTACAACCACAACTTACAACATCGATTTACAACCTCCACTTACAATCTCCATCTACAACCACCACTTAAACCACGATTTGCAACCAACATTTACAACCACCACCTACAACCAACACACAACGACTTACAACCACCACCTACAACCACCTACAACCACCACCTACAACCACCACTTACAACCACCACTTACAACCACCACTTACAAAGATTTGCAACCTCGACATACAACCCCCACTTACAACCACCATTTAGTCTACCACTTACAGCCACGATTTAAAGCCAAGACTGACAACCTCGACTTATAACCATGACTTACAAACACCATCTCACGACTTACAGGCACCACTTACAACCACCCACACGACTTACAAGCACCACTTACACGACTTACAACCACGACTTATAACCACGTCTTAGGACCAAGCCTTAGAACCAGGACTTACAACCACGACTTAAAACCATGACTTACAACTACCACTTACAACCACGACTAACAGTATCGACTTATAACCATGACACAACCAATACTTACAACTACCATATCTCAACTTACAACCAATACTTACAACCACGATTTACAACCTCGACTTACAACCACTATTTACACGACTTACAACCTCGACCTACAACCACGAGTTTCAACCTCGACCCACCTCTACTTACAACCATTCATAACCACTTACGACCACAACTTACAATCACCACCTACAACCTCCACTTACAACCAACACCTATAATCGCGACTAACCACCTACAACCACCGCCTACAACCACCACCTACAACTACGACAGAACCACTTACAACCACAATGTCACCATTTACAACCACCAACTTCAACTTACAACCACCACTTACAATAAGTTTACAACCACCAATTACAACCACGACTCACATCTTCGATTTGCAACTACCACGACTTACAACCACCATGTCACCAGTCAGTCACCATGTCGCCAGTTACAACCACGACTTACAACCACCCCCTACACGACATACAACCACGACTTACAACCACGACTTACAACCACAACTTACATGACTTACAACCACAACTTACATGACCTACAACCTCAACCTACAACCACCACTCATAATCACCATTTACAACCAACACTTACGACCACGACCTACAACCTTCACTTACAACCAACACTTATAACCACGACTTACAACCACCTTCAACCACCGCCTACAACCACCACCAACAACTACGACTTAAAACCTTCACATACAACCACAATGTCACCACTTACAACGACCAATTACAACTTAGAAACACCACTTACAATCAGTTTACAACCACCAATTACAACCACGACTCACAGCCTCGATTTGCAATCACCACTTACAACCACGATATACAACCACCATAATCGCCAGTTACAACCACGACTTACACCACTTACACGACTTACAACGACCACTTACACGACATACAACCACCACCTACAACCACCACCTACACGACGTACAACCACCACCTACACGACCTACAACCACCACCTACACGTCTTACAACCTCGACTTACAACCATCACATACAACCACCACTTATATCCACCACTCACGACCACGACTTACAACCACCACTTACAATCTCCACTCACAACCACCACTTATAACCACCACTTACATCCACGACCTACATACAACCACCGGCTACAACCACGACTTACAACCGCGACCAACAACCTCGACTTAGAACCATGTCACCACTTCCAACCACCACTTCCAACCTCGACTTACAACCACGAATTACAACCATGTCAACAGTTACAACCACCACCTACAAGCACCACTTACACGACTTACAACCACCACTTACACGACTTACAACCACCACTTTCATGGCTTACAACCACGACTTACAACCACCACATACAAACATTCCGTACACGACTTACAACCACCACTTACACGACTTACATCAACGACCTACAACTACCACTTACAACCGTCACCTACAACCACCACTTACACAACTTACATCCACCATGTCACTACTTACAACCACCATTTACAACCACGATTTACAACCACCATCTACAACCACAACTTACAACAACTTACATCCATAACATACAAGCACCACTTACGCGACCTACAACCACGACCGAAAACCACAACATACAACCACCACATACACGACTTACAACCACGATTAAAACCACTATTACAAGCACAACTTACATGACTTACAACCACGATTTCCAACCACCACTTACATGACTTACAACCACCACTAACCACGGCAACCACAACTTACAACCACTATTTACAACCGCCACTTACGACCACCACCTACAACCACCACCTACAACTACCACTTATAATCACTACTAACAACCATGACTTAGAACCACCGCTTACAACCACGATTTCCAACCATTATATCACCACTTACAACCACGAGTTACAACCACCAATAACATCCACCATGTCACCACTTACAACCACGAGTTACAATCACCACCTGCAACCACAACTTACAACTACGACTTACAACCATGACTTACAACCACCATGTGACCACTTACAACCACCACTTATGCGACTTACAACCACGAAATATAGCGACTTACACCCACGACTTACAATCTCGACTTCGAAACTCGACTTACAACCACGACTTACAACCTCGACTTACAACCTTGACTAACAAATACAATTTCACCACTTACAGCCACGACTTACAACCACCCCATAAACCACGACTTACAACCACCTAATACAACCACCATAAAAACCACTTGCAACACCATATACTGTACAACCACCACTTAAACCACGACTTAGGTTGTTAAGGTTAGGTTCGGTTTGGGTTTGGTCACCACTTACAACCACCGCTTACAATATTTACAACCACCAATTACAACCCCGACTTACAACCATGACTTACAAACGCGACTTACAACCACCATGTCACAACTTACAACAGCGACTTACAACCTCGACTTAGAACCACCACTTACACGACTCATAACCTCGACTTACAACCTGGTCTTACCATGTCTTAGAACCACGAATTAGAACCACCACTTACAACCACGACTTTCAACCACTACTTACAACAACTAACAACCACAAGTTACAACATCGACTTACAACCATGACTTACAACCACCATGGTATAACTTAAAACCAAGACTTACAACCACGACTTTCAACCATGACTTACAACTACCAATTACACGGCTTACAACCTCGACTTACAACTTCTACATATAACCTGGACTTACAAACATCACATACAACCACCACTTATAGCCACCGCTTGCAACCACCACTTATAACCACCGATTGCAACCACCACTTACGACAACGACTTACAACCACCACTTATAACCACTTACATCCACCACCTACATACAACCACCTAAAACCACCACTTACAACGACCGCCTATAACCACCACTTACAACCATGACTTACAACCACTTTTTTACCACTTACAACCACCAACAAACACGACTTACAACCACCAACTACAAACACAACTTACAACCACCAACTACAAACACGACTTACAACCATGTGTTGGCATGGTGTGTAGTATAACATGTACATTGTACTGGTGTGTTGCTTATTTGGGTAATTATATGTTTCCCCCTCTTTATAAAATTGTCATGTGTTGTGTTGTTTATTGTTTTATTAATTATTGTAATTATGTGTACATTATGTATAATTGTAATATTACTAGATATCGCAAATGCGATGCATGTCTTTCCCGCGCAAACTGGAGCTTGGCGTCAGTAAAAAGCCAGCCTTTGTTGTGCGCACACGAGTGGCATAAGAGAATATATTGTAATTATCCTATAAGAATTGTTTTTATTAGCAACCCAAAACATTATGGTGGCAGCGGAAAAAAGAAAAACAATCTTTTCGGTGATTTTTCCATTGTGAACGTTCTGAAAAGACTTTAAATTGCAGCGCTGGACTATAGCCGGTCACAACAGTTCCATGTCTTGCTGTTCTTTTCTCCCATTTTCATTCCACAGGCTACAGGATTTGCTTATTTGAGAGAAGTTATAGTGCTTTCTCACTTTGGACCAGTGACTTTATATATACAGTATATATATATATATATATATATATATATATATATATATATATATATATATATACATATAATATATATACACATTTCCACATATAAATACCTTTATATATATATACATATATATATATTATATATATATATATATATATATATATATATAAAGAGGCGGTGTTCAGGATCATTGTGGTTGTGTAGAGCGCCAAGTGATTTTATTGGGAGACGTTTCCCCCGAGAATCTTCGTGTCCGGCCTTCTTTTGGACTGATATCGCTGTCTGCTTTTGCGGGACGGTCTTCTATGGTCGCTTCGTGGTTTGCAGTTTGAATTGGTTATTGGATGAGGAAGGATTCGTGTTTGAAATTGGTCGGCGTCCCAGCGGTCCTTGTGTATTCGCCGGCTCATGCTCCGCGTCCGAAGACATTAGCTACCTTCGTTACTTACCAGTATTGTATAATTCCTTGCCTTAGGCATACCTGTATTGTCCTTTTTTTGAGATTCTGTGGACATATTGTTGTTTATACATATATTTCATATCTACCGGTCGTGCCTTGGGCGGCCATTTTTATGACGTCACTCCTTGTTTACTTTTTGAACTGTTACCCCGCAGTGACGTCTTGTGTACACTTACGTATCAGTGCATTATACATTTTTTTTTACGTAATTTTGCTAATTACGGTCTTACTATAATTTTTTCTTCATTATTGATATATGTATTGCATTGTTTCTGTGTTTCAATGCTTCTGTTTGTGTGAATTATATCATTCTCTTACGTTCGTGTCCCATGTCCATGTGATTTCTCTCTCTCTCTCTCTCTCTCTCTCTCTCTCTCTCTATATATATATATATATATATATATATATATATATATATATATATTTTACATTATTTCATGCTTTGTGCAAGTGTGTTATATTTACATTAATTCTTGCTCAGTGTCAGTGTTTTCTATCCCTGCTGTATGTTATTACGCAGTGGGTTACAGTTGTCAAATCCTATCATGTCTAAATCAAAGTCTAAGTCTAACTCAAACAACTCATCTGAGACAATGGCGCATACATTGACGTTATTGCATCAAGACCCGTCGGTTATGAAATTCTCTGGTCAAGATCCCCATTATTAGGTGATTGATTTTATCCGCCAATGTGAGGATTCCATTGTACACTCTAATGTGTCGACGGGGCCTGAAAAGATCTCCTTTGTGAGGTCCCAGCTTGTGCCAAATTCTCTGGCATCGGAGTTACTTTCTGCGTCGTGTTTAGATCCCAAATATCTGGATTATAATTATGACATCTTTAGGTCTAACTTCCTTAAACTTTTTTCAGATACCCTTGGTGGTGGTCCGTTCCATTGGTGTTTCAAACTGGCTGATACTCTCGTATCTCGACTGGGCACTCTTGACTATAGACGGGCGCAAGTTCAGGCCAGTATAATTGTTGTTGGTGCTTTAGAGTCACTTTCACATTCAGATTGGGTAGATAATGGCAATATCACTTTAGATAGATTCCGTCTTATTTTGGAATTTCTATTTTATATTCTTTTTTTGGTGCCTTCTGAGAGAAGAGCTGCATCTTCTCTCAAGTATACGACTGATGAGAGACTATTGATAGGCTCAAGAAGACTCAAGTGCCTATCCCTACCTTTACCCGGCCTCCTCCTGGGCCCACAGTAAGAACTATGCCTTGTTTATCTACCCCTCATTGTTATGACCTTAGGTCAAGGGGTCCTGTAATTACCTAAACTTTCATTGTGTAGTGTTATGTATTCTTGTGATGTTTCCCATTTATGTATTCTTGTGATGTTTCCCATTTATGTATTCTTGTGATGTGTCCCATTTTTGTGTGTGTCCTTTTCTTGGTTAAGTGTACATATTGTTTAGCTCTTAAGTGTACTATCTTGTATTGTATTTTGTCGTGTTTAGATATTAAGTATCATGTCCCGGACGTCCGGCAATTGCTGTATTTGTATTTTTGTTAACTGGCGCCAGTCTTATGTTCCTTTTTGTGTTTGTATGTATTGTCTTTATGTACTCATATATGTATGTGTTTATTTAATGTATTTGGGTGTGCTATTATATCCATTTTTCCCACACTTCTCTCTGCCACTGTTGTGTATGTGGTATGTGTGTGGCTTGTCCTTGTATACTTTGGTTTTTCCTTGCCTCGGTCAGTCTTTTCTTGTTTGCTCGGTGAGGTCACCGAGTGGCGCGGGCCGAGCGATGTGTTGGCATGGTGTGTGGTGTAGAATTGTATTGTTTTATTATTTGTTTAAGATATCGCAGATGCGATGCACGTCTTCGCGCGCAAAATCTGGAGCTGGGCGCGTCAGTATTTTAAGGCAGCCTTGTAGCGTGTGCACGCGTTTGTTGTCAGTGTATAACAAATCTATTAAAACTTTGACAATTTATTTGCGCACTCATTTAGCCACCCAATACACACACACGCACACACACACACACACACACACACACACACACACACGCACACTCACACTCGTAGACACACATACACACAAACACATATGCACACACACGCACGCAGACACACACACACACACACACACAGAGAAACACACGCACACACACACACACACACACACACACACACACACACACACACACACACACACACACACACACACACACACACACACACCAATATAGTCAGGACAGCGTCTTACAAACTGTATATGCTGAGTAGGTTAAAATCACTAGGAACACCTACATCTGAGCTACAGGAGGTCTACAAAACTTTCATACTCCCCACCCTCATGTACGCCTCACCAGCCTGGTGCAGCTCACTTACCCTCACACAGAGACAAAAGCTGGAGAGGGTACAAAAGAGAGCGTGCAGGATCATCCTGGGCGTGGAGTACAGCAGCTACGACCATGCTCTTACCACCCTTACTCTATCTAGGGTGTCCCAGCTGCACGGGGAGGCACTAAGGAAATTTGGGGAAAGCCTGCTTTCCCACCCTAGACACCGTCACCTCCTCCCTCCTGATGCTCCACCAACTCGCCACGCCACTAGACACATAAATAGACTCATACCAATCAAAGCGCCAAGGACAGACCGCTACAAAAACAGCGCTATCTACTTCCGACAACTTCATTACTAGTGTATATAGAAAACCCACCAACTTGGATAAGTGCATGAATGGTAAGAGCGAGTGCACAGACAACTACAAAAAAGGTGTCATTAGAGCATATATAAAAAGAGCCATTTCAGTATGTTCCTCATGGCAAGCTTTACTCCAACACCTGAGACAGATGCTCACAAATAATGGGTATTCTAACACTGACTTTGATTCTGTTACCTCCAAAATGCTAGAATCCCATTTCACAATTAAAGAACCACAAAATCATAACTCCATTAACATTTACTACAGAAACACCTTCACTAGTAATTATAAGAAAGATGAAAAAGTCATCAGGGACATCATTTATAAAAATTGCCTTCCTACAAATGAGAACAACAAAATCAGAGTTCTCATATATTATAAAAACCCAAAAACTTCCTCCCTGATCATGACAAACAATTTGTCTAAGCGATCGGACTTCACATCTAAAACTAATGTAGTATATGAATATAAATGTTCTACAGGAAATTGTAATTTCCTCCCCCATTCTTACATTGGTTTTACTAGATGTAAAGTCAGCCGTCGCCTAACTTTCCACCTACAAGAGGGGGCAATCAAAGGACATCATAGGAGTTCCCATAACGCTGCACTCAGGAGAGATGATTTGATCAACAACACCAAAATTATTGGATCAAGCAATGACCCTAGGAGACTACAACTACTCGAAGCCTTTCACATTAAGGACAAAACTCCGGTCATTAACATTCAATGCAATGTAATCTCCTCTATTCCTTTATTTAGAAATAAAAATCCCCCCTCTCCCTCTACCCCTTCTCTCTCTCTCCCTCCACCTCCTCCCCCACCCTCGGTGACCGCACCCGCCTAACCCTCCCCCCCAACCCCCCTTACCCTTGACCTCTTTGGTCATTTTTGTCTGTTCCCCCCCCCCCCCCCTTGGTCTGACCTGATCTTAGGTATAAATACTTCTGTCATCCCCAGCTCTCTCGCACCCTTCCTTCTCTTTAAATACGTAAGTCTCCGTATTTATTTTTATAAATTTGTCACCCTTATTACTGTTACCATGTAATTTTTTGTTATTTCAGTTGTGTCTTGATATTGTCTAGTACCTTTATGGGCACCATGTAATTTTTGTTATTTCAGTTATATCTTGTTATTGTCTAGTACCTTTACTGTTACCATGTAATTTTTGTTATTTCAGTATATCTTGATAATGTCTTGTTTAAGACGAAACGTTGATATAAAAAAAAGAACAAATGGAAGAATATAGAGACCTAGTTTCAATCCACCCAGTCAATGGAAAATCTCTTATCAGGAAAATCGAGAATACGAAGAAAAAACTGAACAACTACAACAATGCTGTCGTTTTTAACTCCACGTGTATTACTGAGAACCTGCTCCCCCCAATACTAATACACACACACACACACACACACACACACACACACACACACACACACGCACACAAACACAAATATATATATATATATATATATATATATGTGTGTGTGTGTGTGTGTGTGTGTGTGTGTGTGTGTGTGTCAAGGATTACTATTACACAGGACGTGCGCACTGAGATCCCTGGGTCCGCTAGCGAAGGCCAGTCCAGCGCAGGGTTGCCACTCCTAGTGTTTTTACACTAGATCTATTCTTTTTTGCCTCAATCTAGTAGTCTAGTGTTTTTTCGTCATGGATATCAAGAATCTATTATATTTTGAAGATTGTAATATAAAAGTTTAATTTTGCATTACGGAACCAAATTTTTGGTGCCAGATTTGGAGCCAGACGCTAGATTGAAAAAGTTTGAGCCAAACACAGAAAAATAGTGCCAGATCTGGCACCAAAAGTGCTAAATTGGCAACCCTGCCTACTAATCACGCAACCATCCTACAAAGTACAAAATATAGCAGGCTGTCGCGCTCGCGTCGAAGTTTGTATCTGTTTTCGCAAAATGTTATTTTTCTGCATCATTTCTGTCTAATACTTCTCGAATTATTCCATGAAAGCATGATTTGTCATTGAGAGGTTTTGAAAATTAGCTATAACACATTCACACGTACAGTTACTATGAATTGAATGTATATCATCATACAAACTCCATAGAAGTTGTCAGTCAAATTGACGCACTTGTTATTTGCTTATAGTATGTTTGCGCGATTGATTAGTTACATTAGTATATAGATGGTTGCAGGACGGTTGACGTTTGTATT
>NC_134780.1:84285354-84287854 GCF_046742065.1 Oratosquilla oratoria | reverse complement strand
GGTAGTGGGAAAGTAAGGAAAGAGGAGAGGGGGAGGGATTGCTGGGGAAATGGAAGGTAATGAGGAGGTGGAGGAAATGGCCCTGACGGGCCGCCGTAAGGTAGACAAACGACCCCAAGACGAGTTGGATGATAACATGTCTAATAGGAAAGTGAAGATTAGAGGTATAGATAGGAGCAATATAGCAGAAAGTGATGAGAATATTTTCAAGGGATTTAAAGAGAGTGGGGGGGACACAAACCCCCCCCGACTGACAAGACTAGAGAAGAAGGTTGATAAGGTGATCGAGGACTTGGAGAGTAGGTTAGGTCATATGAACACCATTTTAAAAAGGGTTGAAAGATTGGAAGAACTGGAAAAGGCGAATAAAAACTTAACTGATGAAATAGAAGAACTAAAAAGACAGTTAAGAGAGGTAAAGGGGGAGAATGAGGAATTGAAGAAGAATAGTAAAGAAAACAGAGAAACAATAGCTAAAGAAAGTAAAAATTGGAAGCAAACCCAAGAAGGAAATAAGATTTCATTCACTGACATAGTCAAACAGCAATTGAAAGAACATACTGAAGACTCAGTTATTAAAGTGATGAGACAAAAGGAGAATATAGTAAGGGATTTAGCAGACAAGAAGAAATGTATAATTATATTAGGAATGGAAGAGAAACACAACACAGATAGAACCACAAGAATCAAAGAGGAAAATGAAAAAGTAAGCCAATTACTAGAATCAGTTCAGGAAGACGAACCAGGAATTATGAAACAAATCGAAGAGAAATTTAGACTCGGAAAGTATAGCACAGACAAGACCAGACCAATTAAGATTAAATTCAAGTCACAAACAACGGCAGAGAATATCTTATCCAAAACAGGGAAACTAGCAACAAGTGAACAACACAAAAAGATATGGATAAAAAGAGAAATGAATAAAGAGGAAAGAGAGGAAGAAAAGCAGAAAAGACTGGAAGCTAAGACAAAAAACGAGAACAGAACGGAGTCAGAGAAAGAGAGATTCTATTGGAGAGTAGTGAACATGAAAACTAAGGAAGTTCGACATACAAAAGAAAAACATAAGGGAAACAGAGAACACAATGGAAGTGGCAGAAAACTAAGAGTGTCTTACACAAATATAGATGGATTAATAACAGGATTGAATGAGCTGAATGATTATTTGAAAGAAAAAGAACCGGACATAATGGGAATTGTAGAAACAAAATTAAAAGGCCCACTACCACCCAACAGTGTAGGACATGATGCATACAATTATTGGATTAGAAACAGAGAGAAAAAGCAAGGGGGTGGAGTTATGTTCCTGACTAAGAAGGATATAAACGTGAAAGGTGTCATATATGGAAAGAATACAGTAGAGATGATTATGATAGAAGTGGAAGACCGAGATAAGAAGAGCAGAAAATTTGTGATCAATTATATGCCTCCGAAAACAGCCTCATGGGAGGAGAGTGAATATAAAAGTATGTTGGAGGACACAAAGATAGCATTAACTAAAATAATGGAAGACGGAGGAAGAATAGTTATGATGGGCGACTTTAATTGCAAAGAAATCTGCTGGGAAGAAATGACAGTAAAGAGTGGTGATGACTCATGGGGAAATGCTCTACTTGAGATGATTACTGACCATTCAATGACACAATGGATACAAGAGAACACTAGGTATAGAAATGAAGAAGAACCATCGAGGCTAGACTTAATAATTACATCTGAACCTAGAATAGTGGACAAGATTGAATATAAAACACCAATAGGTAAAAGTGACCACATATTGATTGAACTGGAACTTAATGAAGAAAAATATATGAAAAGAAATGAACAATATAGAAAAGGAAGAATGATGTATGAAAAAACAAACTTTGATAAAATAAGAGAATTCTTCCAACAAGAAAAATGGGAAGAAATATACAAAGAAGAAACATCAGTGGAAGAGAAATGGAATATTTTGACAAAAATTTACAAAAAAGGAGTGGAAAAGTATGTCCCAAGACAAAAACAAGAAAAAGAATATGTAAAATGCTGGTACAACAAAAGTTGTAGGGAGTTAAAAGACAAAAGAGACAAAGCCTGGACCAGATGGAAAAAAGACAGAAGACCTGAAAAATGGAAAATATATACTGGTTATAGAAATGAATATGTACAAAAGTGCAGAGAGAAAAAAAGAAAATATGAAAAAGATGTTATAGAAAAGTGTAAAGATCAACCAAAACTATTCTACAGATTTGTAAACAATAAACTGAAAAACAAACAAGAATTGGAGAAATTGAGACAAGGAGGAGTTGAATACACTGAGGAAATGGAAATGGCAGAAATTATGAACAAACATTTTAAATCAGTGTTTACAAGGGAAAATATACAACCTGAAGAGATTGAGTGGAAAGAAAAAGTCCCCCCTATGGAAGAAATAGAAGTAACAAAGAATGAAATATTGACACACTTGGGTAATTTTGATGTCAGAAAATCGCATGGGCCAGATGAAATAGCAAACTGGATTCTG
>NC_134780.1:84262854-84270354 GCF_046742065.1 Oratosquilla oratoria | reverse complement strand
AATATGTTCCAGGGATTTAAAGAGGGTGGGGGGGACACAACCCCCCCCCGACTGATAAGACTAGAGGAGAGAGTTGATAAGGTGATCGAGGACTTGGAACGTAAGTTAGGTAATGTAGACTCCATTTTCCAGAGAATTGAAAGGTTGGAACAACTAGAGAAGGCTAACAGAAACTTAACTGAAGAAGTAGAGGACCTAAAAAGACAGTTAGGAAATGTAAAGGAGGAGAATGAGAAATTGAAGAAGAATAGTAATGAAAACAGTGAGAAAATAGCTACAGAAGCTAAAAATTGGAGAATAACTCAAGAAGGGAATAAGGTTTCATTCACTGACATAGTCAAACAGCAATTGAAAGAACATAATGAAGACTCAGTTATTAAAGTGATGAGACAGAAGGAGAATATAGTAAGAGAATTAGCTGACAAAAAGAAATGTATAATTATATTAGGAATGGAAGAGAAACATAACCCAGATAGAACCGCAAGAATCAAGGAGGAAAATGAAAGGGTAAGCAGTTTATTAAAATTAGTCCAGGAAGATGAACCAGAAATTATAAAGGAAATTGAGGAAAAATTCAGACTCGGAAAATATAGTACAGATAAGACCAGACCAATTAAGATTAAATTCAGGTCACAAACAACGGCAGAGAAAATTCTATCCAAGACAGGGAAACTAGCAACAAATGATCAATATAAAAAGGTATGGATAAAAAGAGAAATGAATAAGGAGGAAAGAGAGGCAGAAAAGCAGAAAAGAATTGAAGCTAAGGCAAAAAACGAGGAAAGAACGGAGTCAGAGAAAGAGAGATTCTATTGGAGAGTAGTGAACATGAAAATAAAGCAGTTCGACATACTAAAGAAAAACATAAGGGAAACAGAGAAAACAATGGAAGTGGCAGAAAACTAAGAGTGTCTTACACAAATATAGATGGATTGATAACAGGATTGAATGAACTGAATGATTATTTGAAAGAAAAAGAACCGGACATAATGGGAATTGTAGAAACAAAATTAAAAGGCCCACTACCACCCAACAGTGTAGGACATGATACATACAATTATTGGATTAGAAACAGAGAGAAAAAGCAAGGGGGTGGAGTTATGTTCCTGACTAAGAAGGATATAAACGTGAAAGGTGTCATATATGGAAAGAATACAGTAGAGATGATTATGATAGAAGTGGAAGACCGAGATAAGAAGAGCAGAAAATTTGTGATCAATTATGTGCCTCCGAAAACAGCCTCATGGGAGGAGAGTGAACATAAAAGTATGTTAGAGGACACAAAGATAGCATTAACTAAAATAATGGAAGACGGAGGAAGAATAGTTATGATGGGCGACTTTAATTGCAAAGAAATCTGCTGGGAAGAAATGACAGTAAAGAGTGGTGATGACTCATGGGGAAATGCTCTACTTGAGATGATTACTGACCATTCAATGACACAATGGATACAAGAGAACACTAGGTATAGAAATGAAGAAGAACCATCGAGGCTAGACTTAATAATTACATCTGAACCTAGAATAGTGGACAAGATTGAATATAAAACACCAATAGGTAAAAGTGACCACATATTGATTGAACTGGAACTTAATGAAGAAAAATATATGAAAAGAAATGAACAATATAGAAAAGGAAGAATGATGTATGAAAAAAACAAACTTTGATAAAATAAGAGAATTCTTCCAACAAGAAAACTGGGAAGAAATATACAAAGAAGAAACATCAGTGGAAGAGAAATGGAATATTTTGACAAAAATTTACAAAGAAGGAGTGGAAAAGTATGTCCCAAGACAAAAACAAGAGAAAGAATATGTAAAATGCTGGTACAACAAAAGCTGTAGGGAGTTAAAAGACAAAAGAGACAAAGCCTGGACCGGATGGAAAAAAGACAGAAGACCTGAAAAATGGAAAATATATACTGGTTATAGAAATGAATATGTACAAAAGTGCAGAGAGGAAAAAAGAAAATATGAAAAAGATGTTATAGAAAAGTGTAAAGATCAACCAAAACTATTCTACAGATTTGTAAACAATAAACTGAAAAACAAACAAGACTTGGAGAAATTAAGACAAGGAGGAGTTGAATACACTGAGGAAATGGAAATGGCAGAAATTATGAACAAACATTTTAAATCAGTGTTTACAAGGGAAAATATACAACCTGAAGAGATTGAGTGGAAGGAAAAAGTCCCCCCTATGGAAGAAATAGAAGTAACGAAGAATGAAATATTGACACACTTGGGTAATTTTGATGTCAGAAAATCGCATGGGCCAGATGAAATAGCAAACTGGATTCTGAAAGAATGCAGGAATGAACTGGCAGACAAAATACATAGCATAATAAGCAGTTCCTTAAAAGAAGGAAAAGTTCCAGAAGATTGGAAAAAAAGCAAATATAGTACCTATATATAAAGGAGGAAATAAAGAAGAACCTACCAACTATAGACCAGTCTCTCTAACAAGTACAATAGCAAAAATTTGTGAAAGAATTATCAAAAGTAGATGGGTAAAATACTTGGAAAAAAACAACGTACTAAATCCAAGGCAATTTGGATTCAGACAAGGACGATCATGCGTCACCAATTTAATATGTTTCTATTCAAGGCTAATAGATATAATACAAGAAAGAGATGGATGGGCTGATTGTGCATTTCTAGACCTAAAAAAAGCTTTTGACAAAGTACCACATAAGAAGTTGCTTAAGAAATTAGAATATGAAGGAGGAATACAAGGTAAATTGCTAAATTGGATGGAAGACTTTTTGCAAGAAAGAAAAATGAGAGTAGTGATAAGAGATCAGCACTCAAAATGGAATGAAGTAATAAGCGGTGTCCCGCAGGGAACAGTTCTGGCCCCAATAATGTTTGCTATATATATTAATGATATGGATGAAGGAATTGAAAGCTATATGAGCTTCTTTGCAGATGATGCAAAATTACTGAAAAGAGTGAAAACTGAAGAAGATTGTGAATCACTACAGAGAGATCTAAATAAAGTACAAGAATGGAGTAGGAAGTGGGAGATGGAGTTCAATACAAAAAAGTGTAGTATAATGGAATTTGGAAAAAGCAAAAACAGAATAACAGGATCATATAATTTGGGAGAAGAACGAAAAAAAAGAGTAGAAAATGAGAGGGACCTGGGAGTCATTGTTATGAATAATATGTCACCTGAGAAACATATAAATAAGGTTTTTGGAGAAACTTATAATTTAATAAGAACAATCAAAGTGGCATTTACATACCTGGATGAAGAAATGGTGAGGAAAATCCTAATCACCCTGATAAGACCAAGATTGGAATATGCAGCAACGATATGGTCACCAAGTACAAAAAAATGTATAAAAAAACTTGAAAGAATACAAAGAGCAATTACAAAACTGGCACCAACACTCTCAAAACTATCATATGAAGAGAGACTACAAAAACTTAAACTACAGACACTAGAGCAAAGAAGAGAGAGAGGAGATTTGATAGCTATTTACAGAATCATGAAAGGCATAGAAATTACTGATAGAGAGAATCTGATAAAATGGGATGACAGAAATACAAGAGGACACGGAAAGAAAATAAAAAAAGACAACTATAGAAGAGATTTGAAAAAGAACAGCTTTCCTCACAGAGCAATAGACAGTTGGAACAAGTTAGATGAGAAAGTGGTGTGTGCAAAAACAATACATGAATTTAAAAATAGTTTAGATAAAATGAGATATGAAGACGGGACCTCACGAGCATAGCTCCCCTTCCCGTAAAATACAACTAGGTAAATACACACACACACACACACACACACACACACACACACACACACACACACACACACACACACACACACACACACACACACACACACACACACACACACACACTTTCAACGAACGGACGGCTTGAAGAACGCTCTGAAGAAAAGTGCAGATTGTGGATACCAACGCAAAGAGAAGTGCCTTTTTGTATTTGCAGGGGGGGGGAAATTGCTCGTGAGGTAGTAGGAAAGTAAGGAAAGAGGAGAGGGGGAGGGATTGCTGGGGAAATGGAAGGTAATGAGGAGGTGGAGGAAATGGCCCTGACGGGCCGCCGTAAGGTAGACAAACGACCCCAAGACGAGTTGGATGATAACATGTCTAATAGGAATGTTAAGATTAGAGGTATAGATAGGAGCAATATAGCAGAAAGTGATGAGAATATTTTCAAGGGATTTAAAGAGAGTGGGGGGGACACAAACCCCCCCCGACTGACAAGACTAGAGATGAAGGTTGATAAGGTGATCGAGGACTTGGAGAGTAGGTTAGGTCATATGAACACCATTTTAAAAAGGGTTGAAAGATTGGAAGAACTGGAAAAGGCGAATAAAAACTTAACTGATGAAATAGAAAAACTAAAAAGACAGTTAAGAGAGGTAAAGGGGGAGAATGAGGAATTGAAGAAGAATAGTAAAGAAAACAGAGAAACAATAGCTAAAGAAAGTAAAAATTGGAAGCAAACCCAAGAAGGAAATAAGATTTCATTCACTGACATAGTCAAACAGCAATTGAAAGAACATACTGAAGACTCAGTTATTAAAGTGATGAGACAAAAGGAGAATATAGTAAGGGATTTAGCAGACAAGAAGAAATGTATAATTATACTAGGAATGGAAGAGAAACACAACACAGATAGAACCACAAGAATCAAAGAGGAAAATGAAAAAGTAAGCCAATTACTAGAATCAGTTCAGGAAGATGAACCAGGAATTATGAAACAAATCGAAGAGAAATTTAGACTCGGAAAGTATAGCACAGACAAGACCAGACCAATTAAGATTAGATTCAAGTCACAAACAACGGCAGAGAATATCTTATCCAAAACAGGGAAACTAGCAACAAGTGAACAACACAAAAAGATATGGATAAAAAGAGAAATGAATAAAGAGGAAAGAGAGGAAGAAAAGCAGAAAAGACTGGAAGCTAAGACAAAAAACGAGAACAGAACGGAGTCAGAGAAAGAGAGATTCTATTGGAGAGTAGTGAACATGAAACTAAGGAAGTTCGACATACAAAAGAAAAACATAAGGGAAACAGAGAACACAATGGAAGTGGCAGAAAACTAAGAGTGTCTTACACAAATATAGATGGATTAATAACAGGATTGAATGAGCTGAATGATTATTTGAAAGAAAAAGAACCGGACATAATGGGAATTGTAGAAACAAAATTAAAAGGCCCACTACCACCCAACAGTGTAGGACATGATACATACAATTATTGGATTAGAAACAGAGAGAAAAAGCAAGGGGGTGGAGTTATGTTCCTGACTAAGAAGGATATAAACGTGAAAGGTGTCATATATGGAAAGAATACAGTAGAGATGATTATGATAGAAGTGGAAGACCGAGATAAGAAGAGCAGAAAATTTGTGATCAATTATGTGCCTCCGAAAACAGCCTCATGGGAGGAGAGTGAATATAAAAGTATGCTAGAGGACACAAAGATAGCATTAACTAAAATAATGGAAGACGGAGGAAGAATAGTTATGATGGGCGACTTTAATTGCAAAGAAATCTGCTGGGAAGAAATGACAGTAAAGAGTGGTGATGACTCATGGGGAAATGCTCTACTTGAGATGATTACTGACCATTCAATGACACAATGGATACAAGAGAACACTAGGTATAGAAATGAAGAAGAACCATCGAGGCTAGACTTAATAATTACATCTGAACCTAGAATAGTGGACAAGATTGAATACAAAACACCAATAGGTAAAAGTGACCACATATTGATTGAACTGGAACTTAATGAAGAAAAATATATGAAAAGAAATGAACAATATAGAAAAGGAAGAATGATGTATGAAAAAACAAACTTTGATAAAATAAGAGAATTCTTCCAACAAGAAAACTGGGAAGAAATATACAAAGAAGAAACATCAGTGGAAGAGAAATGGAATATTTTGACAAAAATTTACAAAAAAGGAGTGGAAAAGTATGTCCCAAGACAAAAACAAGAGAAAGAATATGTAAAATGCTGGTACAACAAAAGTTGTAGGGAGTTAAAAGACAAAAGAGACAAAGCCTGGACCGGATGGAAAAAAGACAGAAGACCTGAAAAATGGAAAATATATACTGGTTATAGAAATGAATATGTACAAAAGTGCAGAGAGAAAAAAAGAAAATATGAAAAAGATGTTATAGAAAAGTGTAAAGATCAACCAAAACTATTCTACAGATTTGTAAACAATAAACTGAAAAACAAACAAGACTTGGAGAAATTGAGACAAGGAGGAGTTGAATACACTGAGGAAATGGAAATGGCAGAAATTATGAACAAACATTTTAAATCAGTGTTTACAAGGGAAAATATACAACCTGAAGAGATTGAGTGGAAAGAAAAAGTCCCCCCTATGGAAGAAATAGAAGTAACAAAGAATGAAATATTGACACACTTGGGTAATTTTGATGTCAGAAAATCGCATGGGCCAGATGAAATAGCAAACTGGATTCTGAAAGAATGCAGGAATGAACTGGCAGACAAAATACATAGCATAATAAGCAGTTCCTTAAAAGAAGGAAAAGTTCCAGAAGATTGGAAAAAAGCAAATATAGTACCTATATATAAAGGAGGAAATAAAGAAGAACCTACCAACTATAGACCAGTCTCTCTAACAAGTACAATAGCAAAAATTTGTGAAAGAATTATCAAAAGTAGATGGGTAAAATACTTGGAAAAAAACAACGTACTAAATCCAAGGCAATTTGGATTCAGACAAGGACGATCATGCGTCACCAATTTAATATGTTTCTATTCAAGGCTAATAGATATAATACAAGAAAGAGATGGATGGGCTGATTGTGCATTTCTAGACCTAAAAAAAGCTTTTGACAAAGTACCACATAAGAAGTTGCTTAAGAAATTAGAATATGAAGGAGGAATACAAGGTAAATTGCTAAATTGGATGGAAGACTTTTTGCAAGAAAGAAAAATGAGAGTAGTGATAAGAGATCAGCACTCAAAATGGAATGAAGTAATAAGCGGTGTCCCGCAGGGAACAGTTCTGGCCCCAATAATGTTTGCTATATATATTAATGATATGGATGAAGGAATTGAAAGCTATATGAGCTTCTTTGCAGATGATGCAAAACTACTGAAAAGAGTGAAAACTGAAGAAGATTGTGAATCACTACTGAGGGATCTAAATAAATTACAAGAATGGAGTAGGAAGTGGGAGATGGAGTTCAATACAAAAAAGTGTAGTATAATGGAATTTGGAAAAAGCAAAAATAGAATAACAGGATCATATAATTTGGGAGAAGAAGGAATAAAAAAAGTAGAAAATGAGAAGGACCTGGGAGTCATTGTTATGAATAATATGTCACCTGAGAAACATATAAATTAGATTTTTGGAGAAACTTATAATTTAATAAGAACAATCAAAGTGGCATTTACATACCTGGATGAAGAAATGGTGAGGAAAATCCTAATCACCCTGATAAGACCAAGATTAGAATATGCAGCAACGATAT
>NC_134780.1:84235354-84242854 GCF_046742065.1 Oratosquilla oratoria | reverse complement strand
TTTACGGGAAGGGGAGCTATGCTCGTGGGGTCCCGTCTTCATTTCTCATTTTATCTAAACAATTTTTAAATTCGTGTATTGTTTTTGCACACACCACTTTCTCATCTAACTTGTTCCAACTGTCTATTACTCTGTGTGGAAAGCTGTTCTTTTTCAAATCTCTTCTATAGCTGTCTTTTTTTATTTTCTTTCCGTGTCCTCTTGTATTTCTGTCATCCCATTTTATCAGATTCTCTCTATCAGTAATTTCTATGCCTTTCATGATTCTGTAAATAGCTATCAAATCTCCTCTCTCTCTTCTTTGCTCTAGTGTCTGTAGTTCAAGTTTTTGTAGTCTCTCTTCATATGATAGTTTTGAGAGTGTTGGTGCCAGTTTTGTAATTGCCTATTTGTATTCTTTCAAGTTTTTTTATACATTTTTTTGTACTTGGTGACCATATCGTTGCTGCATATTCTAATCTTGGTCTTATCAGGGTGATTAGGATTTTCCTCACCATTTCTTCATCCAGGTATGTAAATGCCACTTTGATTGTTCTTATTAAATTATAAGTTTCTCCAAAAATCTTATTTATATGTTTCTCAGGTGACATATTATTCATAACAATGACTCCCAGGTCCTTCTCATTTTCTACTTTTTTTATTCCTTCTTCTCCCAAATTATATGATCCTGTTATTCTGTTTTTGCTTTTTTCCAAATTCAATTATACTACACTTTTTTGTATTGAACTCCATCTCCCACTTCCTACTCCATTCCTGTACTTTATTTAGATCTCTCTGTAGTGATTCACAATCTTCTTCAGTTTTCACTCTTTTCAGTAGTTTTGCATCGTCTGCAAAGAAGCTCATATAGCTTTCAATTCCTTCATCCATATCATTAATATATATAGCAAACATTATTGGGGCCAGGACTGTTCCCTGCGGGACACCGCTTATTACTTCATTCCATTTTGAGTGCTGGTTTCTTATCACTACTCTCATTTTTCTTTCTTGCAAAAAGTCTTCCATCCAATTTAGTAATTTACCTTGTATTCCTCCTTCAGATTCTAGTTTCTTAAGCAACTTCTTATGTGGTACTTTGTCAAAAGCTTTTTTTAGGTCTAGAAATGCACAATCAGCCCATCCCTCTCTTTCTTGTATTATATCTATTAGCCTTGAATAGAAACATATTAAATTGGTGACGCATGATCGTCCTTGTCTGAATCCAAATTGCCTTGGATTTAGTACGTTGTTTTTTTCCAAGTATTTTACCCATCTATTTTTGATCATTCTTTCACAAATTTTTGCTATTGTACTTGTTAGAGAGACTGGTCTATAGTTGGTAGGTTCTTCTTTATTTCCTCCTTTATATATAGGTACTATATTTGCTTTTTTCCAATCTTCTGGAACTTTTCCTTCTTTCAAGGAACTACTTATTATGCTATGTATTTTGTCTGCCAGTTCATTCCTGCATTCTTTCAGAATCGAGTTTGCTATTTCATCTGGTCCATGCAATTTTTTGACATCAAGATTACTCAAGTGTATCAATATTTCATTCTTTGATACTTCTATTTTTTCTATAGGGGGGACTTTCTCTTTCCATTCAATCTCTTCAGGTTGTATGTTCTCCCTTGTAAACACTGATTTAAAATGTTTGTTCATAATTTCCGCCATTTCCATTTCCTCAGTGTATTCAACTCCCCCTTGTCTTAATTTCTCCAAGTCCTGTTTGTTTTTCAGTTTATTGTTTACAAATCTGTAGAATAGTTTTGTTTGATCTTTACATTTTTCTATGACGTCTTTTTTCATATTTTCTCTTTTCCTCTCTGCACGTTTGTACATATTCATTTCTATAACTGGTATATATTTTCCATTTTTCAGGTCTTCTGTCTTTTTTCCATCTGGTCCAGGCTTTGTCTCTTTTGTCTTTTAACTCCCTACAGCTTTTGTTGTACCAGCATTTTACATATTCTTTTTCTTGTTTTTGTCTTGGGACATACTTTTCCACTCCTTTTTTGTACATTTTTTGTCAAAATATTCCATTTCTCTTCCACTGATGTTTCTTCTTTGTATATTTCTTCCCAGTTTTCTTGTTGAAAGAATTCTCTTATTTGATCAAAGTTTGTTTTTTCATACATCATTCTTCCTTTTCTATATTGTTCATTTCTTTTCATATATTTTTCTTCATTAAGTTCCAGTTCAATCAATATGTGGTCACTTTTACCTATTGGTGTTTTATATTCAATCTTGTCCACTATTCTAGGTTCAGATGTAATTATTAAGTCTAGTCTCGATGGTTCTTCTTCATTTCTACACCTAGTGTTCTCCTGTATCCATTGTGTCATTGTGTGGTCAATAATCATCTCAAGTAGAGCGTTTCCCCATGAGTCGTCTCCACCCTTTACTGTCATTTCTTCCCAGCAGATTTCTTTGCAATTAAAGTCGCCCATCATAACTATTCTTCCTCCATCTTCCATTATTTTATTTAATGTTATCTTTGTGTCCTCTAACATACATTTATGTTCACTCTCCTCCCATGAGGCTGTTTTTGGAGGCACATAATTTATCACAAACTTTCTGCTCTTCTTATCTCTGTCTTCCACTTCTATCATAATCATCTCTACTGTATTCTTTCCATATATGACACCTTTCACGTTTATATCCTTCTTAGTCAGGAACATAACTCCACCCCCTTGCTTTTTCTCTCTGTTTCTAATCCAATAATTGTATGTATCATGTCCTACACTGTTGGGTGGTAGTGGGCCTTTTAATTTTGTTTCTACAATTCCCATTATGTCCGGTTCTTTTTCTTTCAAATAATCATTCAGCTCATTCAATCCTGTTATTAATCCATCTATATTTGTGTAAGACACTCTTAGTTTTCTGCCACTTCCATTGTGTTCTCTGTTTCCCTTATGTTTTTCTTTTGTATGTCGAACTTCCTTAGTTTCATGTTCACTACTCTCCAATAGAATCTCTCTTTCTCTGACTCCGTTCTGTTCTCGTTTTTTGCCTTAGCTTCCAGTCTTTTCTGCTTTTCTTCCTCTCTTTCCTCTTTATTCATTTCTCTTTTTATCCATATCTTTTTATATTGTTCCCTGTTTTGGATAAGATATTCTCTGCCGTTGTTTGTGACTTGAATTTAATCTTAATTGGTCTGGTCTTGTCTGTGCTATACTTTCCGAGTCTAAATTTCTCTTCGATTTGTTTCATAATTTCTGGTTCATCTTCCTGAACTGATTCTAGTAATTGGCTTACTTTTTCATTTTCCTCTTTGATTCTTGTGGTTCTATCTGTGTTGTGTTTCTCTTCCATTCCTAATATAATTATACATTTCTTCTTGTCTGCTAAATCTCTTACTATATTCTCCTTTTGTCTCATCACTTTAATAACTGAGTCTTCAGTATATTCTTTCAATTGCTGTTTGACTATGTCAGTGAATGAAACCTTATTTCCTTCTTGGGTTGTCTTCCAATTTTTAGTTTCTTTAGCTATTGTCTCTCTGTTTTCTTTACTATTCTTCTTCAATTCCTCATTCTCCACCTTTACTTCTCTTAACTGTCTTTTTAGGTCTTCTATTTCATCAGTTAAGTTTTTATTCGCCTTTTCTAGTTCTTCCAATCTTTCAACCCTTTGTAAAATGGTGTTCATATGACCTAACCTACTCTCCAAGTCCTCGATCACCTTATCAACCTTCTCCTCTAGTCTTGTCAGTCGGGGGGGGGGGGGTTGTGTCCCCCCCACCCTCTTTAAATCCCTTGAAAATATTCTCATCACTTTCTACTGTATTGCTCCTATCTATACTTCTAATCTTTACATTCTTATTAGACATTTCGTCGTCTTCCAGCTGGTCTTGCGGTCGCCTGTTTACTTTTCGGCGGTCTGTTTGGGCCAAGTCCTCTACTTCCTCATTACCTTCCATTTCCCCAGCAATCCCTCCCCTTCTCCTCTTTCCTTACTTTCCCACTACCCCAAGAGCAATTTCCCCCCCACCCTGTAAATACAAAAAGGCACTTCTCTTTGCGTTGGGATCCACAATCTGCACTTTTCTTCAGAACGTTCTTCAAGCCGTCCGTTCGTTGAAAGTGTGTGTGTGTGTGTGTGCGTGCGTGTGTGTGTGCGTGTGTGTGTGTGTGTGTGTGTGTGTGTGTGTGTATGTGTGTGTGTGTGTGTGTGTGTGTGTGTGTGTGTGTGTGTGTGTGTGTGTGTGTGTGTGTGTGTGTGTGTGTGTGTGTGTGTGTGTGTGTGTGTGTGTGTGTGTGTGTGTGTGTGCGTTTGTGTGTGTGTGTGAAGTGGCTAATGAAATTTAACACAAGTAAACGCAAGGTAATGCACATAGGTAAAAATAACAGTAAGTACGATTACAAGTTATTTGGAAATTCGTTAACAAAAGTGGATAGTGAAAAAGATCTCGGCGTAATTATCAGTAACGACCTCAAATCATCCAAGCAGTGAATTTCAGCCTCTGAGAAAGCAAATAAGATTCTAGGACTCATTGCGCGATCTTTTGATTTCAAAAGTCCATCACTCATTAACAAACTATATAAATCGTTAGTTCGTCCACATTTGGAATATGCTGTTTCCGTATGGTCACCGAATCTCATTAAAGACATTGACAGATTGGAAAGAGTACAACGGCGAGCCACAAAACTGATTCCAAATATCAAAAATAAATCATACGAAAATCGACTAAAACATATGAATCTGTTTTCTCTAAAAAAGCGTAGACTCAGAGGTGACTTGATACAGGTCTTTAAAATTCTAAAGGGAATTGACAACATCAAAAGTGACCAAATTTTTACATTGAATGAGAATCAGACAAGAAACAATGGTCTCAAACTGTCCGGAAATAGATTCAATTTGGAAGTAGGTAGAAACAACTTTGCCAACCGTGTAGTTAATGAATGGAATAAACTTCCTGCACAGGTAGTGCAATGTAGTTCAGTTCGAAGCTTTAAGAATCATTTAGATAGATACCTAAGTAAGATGCTGTAATGATTATAATTTATCTTATATTATTTGTTTTTGTTTTGTTATCATTTGTCTGTCTGATTTTTATTTATCATTAGTTATATGTCAATTTATTATTATTTACTATTTACCTCTTTGTTTATTATTTAACTATACCTATGCATTTATTTATGTATTTTATTTGTTATTTACATTATCATAGTTTTTATTTATTATTTTATCATTAATATGATTTTTTTTCGCATCCGACCTAGATCTGGATCAAAAGGTCTCCTATTGGCATGCTCCGCCTTTGTAATCCTTTGTAATCCTTTGTGTGTGTGTGTTGTGCCCGGAGTAGTAGTGAATGATGTCGTCCACAACGAGAGAATAAAGAGTGGAGTAGTAATAGGATTCTTCCTGAGAGCATACCGCATTTGTAGTGAAGAATTGATTAAAGATGAAATAGATTACATTTTGAACGTTTTCACCAAACTCAGTTATCCGGAAGGGCTGTTGTACCGACTTAGAGAAAAGGCTTTAAAGATAGCAAAAAGAAGCATAAGGAACAGAGGAGACGTGACTGAAAATGGTAGCAGGGATTATTTGTCCGTGCCAAACTCGAGCCACTCAGGCGAGTTAGGACAGTTGCTCACTAGAGCCGGCATCAAGATTGCGATCAGCACGGGAACGAAAATAGGAGACATTGTTAAGAACCAGAATAAAGTCGTGGCCAACGGGGAAGAAAACAGTGTCGTCTACAAGATACCGTGTGGAAACTGTCCTGTGAGCTACTACGGAGAAACCAGCCGAGGTATTAAGAAACGGACAATTGAGCACAGGAATGACGTCAAGGCACACCGAGTATCAAACTCGCTAGTGGTTCATGTAGATACTCACGGCCACTTACCAGACTGGAACAAAGTAGAGGTGCTGCAGAAAGGACTTCCTAAGAAAAGAAGGAAAATAACTGAAGCAGCTTACATCGCTTCCCATCCAAACAACAACCACCGCGATGGGTTTATTAAATTAACAAAGACGGCCAGCCGCTTGATACTTCGCGAGGCAGAGCGTAGGAGGACGAAAGGTCAGGTCGATAATGGTGGAACGCGGATAGATTCGGCGGGTATTTAGGGGGTGAATTATTTGAATGTGCATGTACTCTGAAGAAGTCTTGGTAAGGACGAAACGTCAGAATAAATCCCTAAACGGTTCCCTGTGTTTATCTCACCACCCATCCACTCATATATATATATATATATATATATATATATATATATATATATATATATATGTGTGTGTGTGTGTGTGTGTGTGTGTGTGTGTGTGTGTGTGTGTGTGTGTGTGTGTGTGAATGCATATATGCATATATATCTATATATTATACGTATATATGTGTGTGTATATGTTTGCATGAATATATATATATTTTTTTTCTTGTGTAAAATAATGTTGGAATTAGTATATACCCTTGTGATTCGTTTTATTTATATTCATTATAATTTTTCATATAATTATGAGCTTCCTAGTTCCCAACAGATCCTCTCCAAGCTCTTTTTCCAATTTCTTCCAAGAATCTCTCTTGGCACTTGCTTGTACTGCCTCTGCTTTGTTTCTTGCTATTTCGTATTCCAGTCTATTTTGTGGGGTCCGTCTTCTCATCCATCTTCTAAATGACGACTGACTCTTCTTTCTAACAACATCTCGGACCTCATCCGTCCACCATATACTTTTCTTTTTCCTTCCACCACTAATTTTCTTGGTCTCCAGGACCTCTTTTGCTATTTTTGTCATTTTATCCTTCATGTCTATCCATTCTTCTTCAATGTCTCTGGTTTCTTGCGGCTTGCTCAGGTCAACTTCTCAAGTCTTTTCCTTATATAATATTGCCTTTTCTGCTTCTTTTAGATTATCTAATTCAATTCTTTCTCTGACAAGTTGTTTTTATTGGCTTTGGCTTCTTAATGTTTAGTTTCGCAAGAACTAAACGATGATCTGAGTCAAAGGACACCGATGGTATGCTCTTGACATCTTTGAAAAGTTTCTTGTTAGTTGTTAACATAAAGTCAATCATTGATTTTTCAGTATATTCACCAATTACGCTTTTCCACCGATACCAGCTCCATTTATGACTTTTTCTATGCTGGTAAAAGGTATTCATCACAGACATGCTATTACCTATGCACAAATCTATCAGTCTTTCTCCTTTATCATTTCTTTCTCCAATACCATGTGCACCGATGACGTTTTCTATATTATTCCTCTGTCTTCCTACATGTGCATTCATGTCTCCCATGACAACTTTGATAGTATTTCCACATGAATCCAGGGTACTTTGTACTTTTGTATAGTATTCTACTTTTTCTTCTTGAGGCCTTCCCTGGTGAGGTGCATATACCTGCACAAAAGTTATTCTTTCTGCATCTACTTTTATTGTTATTGCTAGAATTCTTTCATTAATATCAAAAATGTTCTCTACTTTTTCTGCAATAGTTGGTGTTAGAATAAAAGCCACCCCGTATTTTCTTTCATGATACATTCCTTTGAAAATGAGCTGGTAGTTGTTGTGAATTA
>NC_134780.1:84225354-84230354 GCF_046742065.1 Oratosquilla oratoria | reverse complement strand
TAGAGGAAAAATTGTTGCGAGTGCAGTTCCTAAGGGTTCTGTTCTTGGGCCACTTCTATTCTTAGTATATATAAATGATACAGGCCACGGACTAAAATCTTTTGTTTCCAAATTTTCTCATGATAAAAAACTATGCAGAATGGCAAATGATCACTTAAACCAATTAGATATCTAAGAAGATTTAGATAAACTACAACAATGGTCTGAAAAGTGGTTAATGAAATTTAACACCAGTAAATACAAGATTATTATATACGACTATACATTGACTTGAAACATTTTAAATGTCAAATGCCTTCACTCTCTCAAATTCTAACGAAGAACGAGGGATGTTCTCGTTCAACCAGAGGAGCGAAAGAAAGTCTACGGAGTTTTAAACGAACTTTCGCACGCATATCTCGACAAAATCGACCCAGTTTCTCCACTTCTAGGCTAAGGTGAGTAAAAAAAAAAAAAAATTATTTTACATAATTTTGAGTTTACTAAAAAAAAAAAAAAAAAAAAAAAAAAAAAAAAAAAAATCGATCTCCGTCTCCGACGCTGGTTGGGGATGAGGGAGTATATACAACATTCGCCCGGTGACGTACGGGATATATATACACATATATGCAAAATAACCACAGGAGAAAGGAAACTTGTAGACAGTAAGTACTTTCGTATATTACATCTTCAGACTAAATGACAGAGATACAGAGTAGGGTTTAAATATAAGTATCAGGTGGCAACCATAGGGGGGGGGAAGGGGGGAGACAATACAATGTGAGGAGGGGGGATGACCTTACCCCTATCGACCTGACCAACACATAAGGGTCAATCTGGTGGAAAGATCTCGGTGACCATTTGGGTTATCAATTTATCACATTTAAAATTACCCTAGCTTAAGTTTATATTTTTGTCAGACGTGCCTGATAAGCAAGATTCTATTATGTTTCTTTCTTGCAAGCTTTTTCCTTTAGCTAAAATTGTTGCCTTAGACCAATCTATATGATGGTTGTTTAATGATTTATGATGAAACAAAGCATTGTTTTCTCTGGGCGGATCTCGTACTATATTTATGTTGGGAAATCCTTGCTTCCACGTTATTCCCAGTTTGTCCAATATAGAATATGTTACAATCTTTGCAAGGAATTTTATACACTACCCCATTGTTGTCAGGTGGGCTGTTCTTAATGAAAGTTTTCTTAATGGTGTGATCATATTTAAAGGCTACTTTGATATTCATTTTTTGAGTAGGTTAACAATACTAAGAAAATTTTCATGAAAAGGAAGGACAAGTGTATTTAGTTGTTTATGGTTTCCTAGTTCTTGATTGCAAGCTTTGTGAAAGCGTTTCTTGGCGGTGTTGTGACAATGATTAAGAATATGAATAGGATATTTTAACTTTTCCCCAATATTCCGGATAGTTCTAAATTCATCATCAATAAATTCAGGATCTGAAATCCTGTAAGCTCTCAAGTTCATGGAAATAAAAATTGATCTTTTTACATTGATGTGGTGATTGGAATAAAAATGAACATAGGAAAGAATATTGGGAGGTTTTCTGTAGACTTTAGTTTTCAAAGTACCATTATCTCTAATTATTATAACATCTAAAAAGGGAAAACTGTTGTTTTTTTCTATCTCAAGAGAGAAGTTAATGGAGGGTACCAGTGAATTTAGATTAACAAGGAAATCATCAATGGAATGATTATTAGGCCAGAAACACAAAACATCGTCTACATATCTGAACCAAATAACTTTTTCATCTTTAATAGTTGGTAATAGATATTTTTCAAAATATTCCATGTAGATGTTAGCTAAAACCGGTGAAAGAGGATTTTCCATAGCCATCCCGAAAGTCCGTGTGTAATATTTTTCCTCGAAGACAAAAGAAGAATTATTTACGCACAGACTTATTAATTTAATAAAAAAAAATTACAAGGGATACCATCAATACTGTTACCTAGAATATTTGGGAGAAAGGTTAAAACATCTTTAATTGGGACATGTGTAAAAAGCCCAGTGACATCGAAACTAACTAATTTGTAAGGATAATCAATGTTAAGAGATTTAATCTTTTGAATCAAGTCTTCACTATTTTGAATAAATGAGTTAGAAATAGTGCCTACAAATGGAGAAAGCTTTGTCACAAGCCACTTAGAAAGCTTATAGCTTACAGAGCCTACAGAACTGATGATGGGCCTAATGGGATGATTTGGTTTGTGAGTTTTAATAAGCCCATACAAATAAGGTGTTGAAGGATTTTGTGTAGAGAAATGTTTAATCAAATCTTCTCTGCCTTTAAGTAAAGTTCTTAATTCTTTATGGAAATTCTTATTAACTGAGTCACTAGGATCTTTGTTAAGTTCAGAATAAGTGTTTTTATCTTGTAAATGATCAATTACTTTGTTATCATAATCACTTTTATCCATAATAACCAAGGTATTGCTTTTATCAGCCTTAGTTATGCGTAGAGATGTATCTTTCTTTAAAGTTAACATGGCTTTAACAAATCTTCTAGGGAAAGTGTTATCTTTACAATTAAGCAAGGCACCATAAATTAAACCCCTAATTAAGCCAGTATTTTCACTCGAATGTTTTTCAAATTTGAAAAGAGACACCCCAATGTCAACAGGATTGATCTTTTTACTGTAAGCAAAAGATAACCCATAACCTAAAGCACATAAAGTATTATTGTCCAAAACTTTGGATGACAAGTTCAAAACACAATCAGGATTAAAATGTTTGTTCCAATAACTATTTTCAATCAAATGTTGTAATTTATGTTCATGTTTTTGTTGGGCATCACTAATTTCACTAGAAAGCACTGAGTAACAATGAGAAACCACTATTTGTCGATCTTCTGGTACAACAAGTAAGTTATGAAGGCATTTTTTCTTGTGGTATATATATATATATATATATATATATATATATATATATATATATATACACATATATATGTGTATATATATATATATATATATGTGTGTGTGTGTGTATGTGTGTGTGTGTGTGTGTGTGTGTGTGTGTGTGTGTGTGTGTGGTGTGTGTGTGTGTGTGTTATATCAAATAATTCCGACCGGATTCGAACCTGGGCTCGTGAATTCTCACTGCCGTAGCCTTACCGACTGAGCTACTGACCCTATAAAATTCACCAACCTGGAGATCAATCTACTTCCCGAGGAACTAAGTCGACTGCTAACTGCCGTCCGTACTAATTATTTTATAGTGAACCAGGGCTCTTAGCTAGTGGTTAAGACTGGTACGTTTCCTTGATAGACTTATCGTCGTTGTCCTACCTGACATCACCGTCACTGGTGATTCTATTCAGGTATGACAACGGCGATAAGTCCATCAAGGAAACGTACCAGTCTTAACCACTAGCTAAGAGCCCTGGTTCACTGTAAAATAATAAGTATACATATAGTCAGTAATAAACTGAGACTAAGACTCCTGTGTTTCCTACTCCATTTACGTCATATGTATATATATATATATATATATATATATATATATATACATATATATGTATATATATATAAATATATATATACATATATATATATATATATATATATATACAGTATATATATATGTAACTGAAGGCGGAGAAAATATATACGAGGAATATTGGAAGAATTTTACTGCCTTAACGTTTTGACCCTTGGGGTCTTGATCACAAAGCATAACACAAAAGTACAACATGGACATCTTATACACATGCATGTCACCTCACAGGGTGCCTAGGAGAGGTCGTCGTGCTCGGAACATTTGTCCGTTTGTTTTCATCAACTATCAATAAACTAGTAGCTCTTGCCAAGCATATGAAACCATCTCTATGGGAGATGTTATTATTAGTATTAATATAGGCTGCTTCTATTGTTTTTCTTAATTTCTTTGTTGTAACTTTTTTTATTTTAATTCTATTGTCCCAGTTTGGAGGGTGGTCATGTGTATCTATGTGTCTTACTATAGAATTAGAAAGCCTGTGGGTTCTTACATCATTTTTGTGTTCATATAACCTTTTTTTTCTAATCCACGACCTGTTTCACCAAAATATGAGGATTGGTAATTTTTACAAGGTATTTTATAGACAATACTATTTTCATTCGTATGATTATTATAATTACTCGTTACCAAATTTCCCTCTTTGCTACCTGATGTTCTCTCTATTTTAATACCTGCTTTTTAAGAGGACGTTGTCTAGAGTTGAATTAATGTTGGAATTTGGGACTGTGATGTATCGTGTTTCTTTGTTGCAATTATTTATGTCTTTACTCATCTTATTTATTTCCTTAGCTTTCTTTTTTTTATTTAAGTAGGAGATCTTTGGGATATCTTAATTTGCTGAAAGTTTTTTATAATGTGATCTAGTTTGTTTTCTAAAAATTCTTCACTATAGATGCGAAAGGCCCTGAGGAAGAAGCCAATTATTATATATTTTCTCCGCCTTTAGTTACATTTGTCATAGTTTCATTCAATCAATCAATCAATCAATATATATATATATATATATATATATATATATATATATATATATGTGTATGTATATATATATATATATATCCATATATACATATATATATACATATATATATATATATATATGTATATATATAATATACATGTATACATAGATTTATTAGACGTACTGCCTTGTTCGACAATAGAGTCTTAAGAAAATTAACGTTCTGGGAAACAAAGATAACATAAACAAGGAGAAAAGCTTTCGGTGATAAAGTAGAACATGAAAGGATAGATCTATTAAACGAGTTAAAAAAAGACCAAAAAACAAGTAAAAGCAAACAGAAAGTAACACAGTTTAACATGTGGATCAGAAATAAAAGTAGAGAAAGCAGAAATGAACCTCATTGCGCGGGAAAAAAAAAGAGCTAAGACTTCAAAAAGAGATGCAGGATACAGGAAATTATGGCTGCGAGGACTAGAAATGACTCCAATATTCTCAGGAACATCGCAGCCTATAAAAGGGATCACAGAAAAAAGTTCGGGAGGGAAAT
>NC_134780.1:84210354-84217854 GCF_046742065.1 Oratosquilla oratoria | reverse complement strand
CATTTTTTCAGGTCTTCTGTCTTTTTTCCATCTGGTCCAGGCTTTGTCTCTTTTGTCTTTTAAACTCCCTACAGCTTTTGTTGTACCAGCCTTTTACATATTCTTTTTCTTGTTTTTGTCTTGGGACATACTTTTCCACTCCTTTTTTTGTACATTTTTTTGTCAAAATATTCCATTTCTCTTCCACTGATGTTTCTTCTTTGTATATTTCTTCCCAGTTTTCTTGTTGAAAGAATTCTCTTATTTCATCAAAGTTTGTTTTTTCATACATCATTCTTCCTTTTCTATATTGTTCATTTCTTTTCATATATTTTTCTTCATTAAGTTCCAGTTCAATCAATATGTGGTCACTTTTACCTATTGGTGTTTTATATTCAATCTTGTCCACTATTCTAGGTTCAGATGTAATTATTAAGTCTAGTCTCGATGGTTCTTCTTCATTTCTACACCTAGTGTTCTCCTGTATCCATTGTGTCATTGTGTGGTCAATAATCATCTCAAGTAGAGCGTTTCCCCATGAGTCGTCTCCACCCTTTACTGTCATTTCTTCCCAGCAGATTTCTTTGCAATTAAAGTCGCCCATCATAACTATTCTTCCTCCATCTTCCATTATTTTATTTAATGTTATCTTTGTGTCCTCTAACATACATTTATGTTCACTCTCCTCCCATGAGGCTGTTTTTGGAGGCACATAATTTATCACAAACTTTCTGCTCTTCTTATCTCTGTCTTCCACTTCTATCATAATCATCTCTACTGTATTCTTTCCATATATGACACCTTTCACGTTTATATCCTTCTTAGTCAGGAACATAACTCCACCCCCTTGCTTTTTCTCTCTGTTTCTAATCCAATAATTGTATGCATCATGTCCTACACTGTTGGGTGGTAGTGGGCCTTTTAATTTTGTTTCTACAATTCCCATTATGTCCGGTTCTTTTTCTTTCAAATAATCATTCAGCTCATTCAATCCTGTTATTAATCCATCTATATTTGTGTAAGACACTCTTAGTTTTCTGCCACTTCCATTGTGTTCTCTGTTTCCCTTATGTTTTTTCTTTTGTATGTCGAACTTCCTTAGTTTCATGTTCACTACTCTCCAATAGAATCTCTCTTTCTCTGACTCCGTTCTGTTCTCGTTTTTTTGCCTTAGCTTCCAGTCTTTTCTGCTTTTCTTCCTCTCTTTCCTCTTTATTCATTTCTCTTTTTATCCACATCTTTTTATATTGTTCCCTGTTTTGGATAAGATATTCTCTGCCGTTGTTTGTGACTTGAATTTAATCTTAATTGGTCTGGTCTTGTCTGTGCTATACTTTCCGAGTCTAAATTTCTCTTCGATTTGTTTCATAATTTCTGGTTCATCTTCCTGAACTGATTCTAGTAATTGGCTTACTTTTTCATTTTCCTCTTTGATTCTTGTGGTTTCTATCTGTGTTGTGTTTCTCTTCCATTCCTAATATAATTATTACATTTCTTCTTGTCTGCTAAATCTCTTACTATATTCTCCTTTTGTCTCATCACTTTAATAACTGAGTCTTCAGTATGTTCTTTCAATTGCTGTTTGACTATGTCAGTGAATGAAACCTTATTTCCTTCTTGGGTTGTCTTCCAATTTTTAGTTTCTTTAGCTATTGTCTCTCTGTTTTCTTTACTATTCTTCTTCAATTCCTCATTCTCCACCTTTACTTCTCTTAACTGTCTTTTTAGGTCTTCTATTTCATCAGTTAAGTTTTTATTCGCCTTTTCTAGTTCTTCCAATCTTTCAACCCTTTGTAAAATGGTGTTCATATGACCTAACCTACTCTCCAAGTCCTCGATCACCTTATCAACCTTCTCCTCTAGTCTTGTCAGTCGGGGGGGGGGGGGGGGTTGTGTCCCCCCCACCCTCTTTAAATCCCTTGAAAATATTCTCATCACTTTCTACTGTATTGCTCCTATCTATACTTCTAATCTTTACATTCTTATTAGACATTTCGTCGTCTTCCAGCTGGTCTTGCGGTCGCTTGTTTACTTTTCGGCGGTCTGTTTGGGCCAAGTCCTCTACTTCCTCATTACCTTCCATTTCCCCAGCAATCCCTCCCCTTCTCCTCTTTCCTTACTTTCCCACTACCCCACGAGCAATTTCCCCCCACCCTGTAAATACAAAAAGGCACTTCTCTTTGCGTTGGGATCCACAATCTGCACTTTTCTTCAGAACGTTCTTCAAGCCGTCCGTTCGTTGAAAGTGTGTGTGTGTGTGTGTGCGTGCGTGTGTGTGTGCGTGTGTGTGTGTGTGTGTGTGTGTGTGTGTGTATGTGTGTGTGTGTGTGTGTGTGTGTGTGTGTGTGTGTGTGTGTCTGTGTGTGTGTGTGTGTGTGTGTGTGTGTGTGTGTGTGTGTGTGTGTGTGTGTGTGTGTGTGTGTGTGTGTGTGTGTGTGTGTGTGTGTGCGTTTGTGTGTGTGTGTGAAGTGGCTAATGAAATTTAACACAAGTAAACGCAAGGTAATGCACATTGGTAAAAATAACAGTAAGTACGATTACAAGCTATTTGGAAATTTGTTAAAACAAAAGTGGATAGTGAGAAGGATCTCGGTGTAATTATCAGTAACGATCTCAAATCATCTAAGCAGTGAATTTCAGCCTCTGAGAAAGCAAATAAGATTCTAGGACCGATTACACGATCTTTTGACTTCAAAAGTCCATCTCTCATTAACAAACTATATAAATCGTTAGTTCGTCCACATTTGGAATATGCTGTTTCCGTATGGTCACCGAATCTCATTAAAGACATTGACAGATTGGAAAGAGTACAACGGCGAGCCACAAAACTGATTCCAAATATCAAAAATAAATCATACGAAAATCGACTAAAACATATGAATCTGTTTTCTCTAAAAAAAGCGTAGACTCAGAGGTGACTTGATACAGGTCTTTAAAATTCTAAAGGGAATTGACAACATCAAAAGTGACCAAATTTTTACATTGAATGAGAATCAGACAAGAAACAATGGTCTCAAACTGTCCGGAAATAGATTCAATTTGGAAGTAGGTAGAAACAACTTTGCCAACCGTGTAGTTAATGAATGGAATAAACTTCCTGCACAGGTAGTGCAATGTAGTTCAGTTCGAAGCTTTAAGAATCATTTAGATAGATACCTAAGTAAGATGCTGTAATGATTATAATTTATCTTATATTATTTGTTTTTGTTTTGTTATCATTTGTCTGTCTGATTTTTATTTATCATTAGTTATATGTCAATTTATTATTATTTACTATTTACCTCTTTGTTTATTATTTAACTATACCTATGGCATTTATTTATGTATTTTATTTGTTATTTACATTATCATAGTTTTTATATTATTATTTTATCATTAATATGAATTTTTTTTCGCATCCGACCTAGATCTGGATCAAAAGGTCTCCTATTGGCATGCTCCGCCTTTGTAATCCTTTGTAATCCTTTGTGTGTGTGTTGTTGTGCCCGGAGTAGTAGTGAATGATGTCGTCCACAACGAGAGAATAAAGAGTGGAGTAAGTAATAGGATTCTTCCTGAGAGCATACCGCATTTGTAGTGAAGAATTGATTAAAGATGAAATAGATTACATTTTGAACGTTTTCACCAAACTCAGTTATCCGGAAGGGCTGTTGTACCGACTTAGAGAAAAGGCTTTAAAGATAGCAAAAAGAAGCATAAGGAACAGAGGAGACGTGCCTGAAAATGGTAGCAGGGATTATTTGTCCGTGCCAAACTCGAGCCACTCAGGCGAGTTAGGACAGTTGCTCACTAGAGCCGGCATCAAGATTGCGATCAGCACGGGAACGAAAATAGGAGACATTGTTAAGAACCAGAATAAAGTCGTGGCCAACGGGGAAGAAAACAGTGTCGTCTACAAGATACCGTGTGGAAACTGTCCTGTGAGATTCTACTACGGAGAAACCAGCCGAGGTATAAAGAAACGGACAATAGAGCACAGGAATGACGTCAAGGCACACCGAGTATCAAACTCGCTAGTGGTTCATGTAGATACTCACGGCCACTTACCAGACTGGAACAAAGTAGAGGTGCTGCAGAAAGGACTTCCTAAGAAAAGAAGGAAAATAACTGAAGCAGCTTACATCGCTTCCCATCCAAACAACAACCACCGCGATGGGTTTATTAAATTAACAAAGACGGCCAGCCGCTTGATACTTCGCGAGGCAGAGCGTAGGAGGAACGAAAGGTCAGGTCGATTATGGTGGAACGCGGATAGATTCTGCGGGTATTTAAGGGGTGAATGATTTGAATGTGCATGTACTCTGAAGAAGTCATGGTAAGGACGAAACGTCAGAATAAATCCCTAAACGGATCCCTGTGTTTCTCTCACCACCCATCCACTCATATATATATATATATATATATATATACATATATATATATATATATATATAGTGAGTGTGTGTGTTTGTGTGTGTGTGTGTGTGTGTGTGTGTGTGTGTGTGTGTGAATGCATATATGCATATATATCTATATATTATACGTATATATGTGTGTGTATATGTCTGCATGAATATATATATATTTTTTTCTTGTGTAAAATAATGTTGGAATTAGTATATACCCTTGTGATACGTTTTATTTATATTTCTTATAATTTTTCATATAATTATGAGCTTCCTAGTTCCCAACAGATCCTCTCCAAGCTCTTTTCCCAATTTCTTCCAAGAATCTCTCTTGGCACTTGCTTTTACTGCCTCTGCTTCGTTTCTTGCTATTTCGTATTCCAGTCTATTTCCTGGGGTCCGTCTTCTCATCCATCTTCTAAATGACGACTGACTCTTCTTTTTAACAAAACATCTCTGACTTCATTCGTCCACCATATAGTTTTCTTTTTACTTCCACCACTAATTTTCTTGGTCTGTCTCCAGGACCTCTTTTGCTATTTTGGTCATTTTATACTTCATGTCTATCCATTCTTTTTCAATGTCTCTGGTCTCTTGCGGCTCGCTCAGGCAACTTCCCAAGTCTTTTCCTTATATGATATTGCCTTTTCTGCTTCTTTTAGATTCTCTAATTTCATTCTTTCTCTGACAAGTTTTTTCATTGGCTTTGGCTTCTTAACGTTTAGTTTCGCAAGAATTAAACGATGATTTGAGTCAAAGGACACCGATGGTATGCTCTTGACATTTTTGAAAAGTTTCTTGTTAGTTGTTAACATAAAGTCAATCATTGATTTTTCAGTATATTCACCAATGACGCTATTCCACCGATACCAGCTCCATTTATGACTTTTTCTATGCTGGTAAAAGGTATTCATCATAGACATGCTATTACCTATGCACAAATCTATCAGTCTTTCTCCTTTATCATTTCTTTCTCCAATACCATGTGCACCGATGACGTTTTCTATATTATTCCTCTTGTCTTCCTACATGTGCATTCATGTCTCCCATGACAACTTTGATAGTATTTCCACATGAATCCAGGGTACTTTGTACTTTTGTATAGTAGTATTCTACTTTTTCTTCTTGAGGCCTTCCCTGGTGAGGTGCATATACCTGCACAAAAGTTATTCTTTCTGCATCTACTTTTATTGTTATTGCTAGAATTCTTTCATTTATATCAAAAAAGTTTCTCTACTTTTTCTGCAATAGTTGGTGTTAGAATAAAAGCCACCCCGTATTTTCTTTCATGATACATTCCTTTGAAAATGAGCTGGTAGTTGTTGTGAATTACTTTTGTTCCCTCTCCAAGAAGTCTGGTTTGACATATTCCCATTATTTCAATGTTTCTGTCAGTCATCATGTCTACGACTTCTTCCAACTTATCATTCATCTTAGTACTACTAAAAAATTGATTGTATGGGTTCTCTGATTTTTGGGTGGTTTTGCAAAACGCCTCGCGCCCCTGTGTTGACGTGGTGATTTTGTAACGCTTCTCAAGCCAGAACCTTTCCGGGTCCCAGCTAATCAGAGGAAGAGACATGACGTAGTGTTCCAAGTAACGACGACATGACGTCACAATCTTCAGCATTTTACTTCTTATAATAACATATCATTTAAAATTTCATTTGACCCAAGATACATATATATATATAGTGACTATATATATATATAATATATAATGTTGTTATAGAATAATATAGATATATATAGAATATATATGTGTGTGGTTATGAGTTTCTTAAAAAAAATATATATATTTGCTATATATATGTAGTATATAGTATCGCGCTCTCTTGTAAGAATACATTTATGTATATTTATATATCCTTATAAAATTTTTCATATTTCAGTATATGAATATATATAATACATATATTATATATATATATAATATACTACATTATACACAGAATATAACATAGTTATACTTTATAAAAATTTTCATATTCAATATTTAAAAATATAGCCAACTCCTGAATTTTTTGGCATCTATGATGCGTAGTTTTTCCAAGCAACGACATGACGTCACAATCTTCTGCAATTTCACTTCTATATAAAACTAATCAAGTCACTGACCTTCCGTCTACTGAATAGAGGTAAGAGCTCTAAAATATATTCAATTCCATATATAAGCTTATTTTCTGAGATTTATACTATATCATAAATAGTTTATATCTATAAACGTTGCCTACTCGCTCAAAGTCCCATGGGACCTCCCTGCATGATAATGATAATGAAGTGGAGAATTGGGCATTGGTGACCAGTGGAAATTAATTGAGAGCGCATGGGTTCTCTGACTTGTGGGTGGTTTGCAAAACGCCTCGCGTCCCCTGTTGTTTTGTAACGCTTCTCAAGCTCTCCAGAGCCAGTAAGCCTTTTTTCGTTTTTAAAACACACAGCGTGTATAAAGAGCTTTTCATTCCGGAGAAGGGTTTTATAAAGATAATTCTTGAAGACATCGTGGAAGAGACATATAAGAAAACGTGACTAACGACGACGAAACAGAAGTCCGAAATAGCAGGAAGAAGAAACTGATCAATCGTGATCCACTGTAATACCAAAGTCCGCCTACAAAATCAACGAAATAGACGCCATCACATGATCATGCCCTCCTGAGTCCAAATTATGGGGAAAGAAAACTGTGATTTCTGGAAGAATTCATTGAAAATGATCCAGAGTATCCAGAGAGGAAATGAAAACAACCAGCCACGAAAAAAGAATTTGAACAATGAAAAGAAAAGAAATAGAAAAAAAAGAAGGGAGAACATGAAGAGGATAGATGAAGGAGGATATTATTTGAAGGCTTTGAGTGACGACAGCTATGATGACGGAAAAATATTCGAAGACAGTGATGGGAAGCGGCTACGAACCTTCGGAAGAGAGACTCAGGATATTAAGAGCATGATGGCCCTCCAAGAAAGAAAATAAAGCAATAAATGGTGTACAAAATTTGTATATGATGGTTTAAATAAAACTTATGTCTGTAAAAATCTATCTTTTATTTGTAAAACCTTCATTTATTACAAGAAAAAATTCAGGGACAGAGGGTATCTCAAGGGGCGTAATGTATATTAGCCCCTATGGCGCCGCAGGC